>NW_027515613.1:5670000-5990000 GCF_048772815.1 Callospermophilus lateralis
CCTTAGGACTACAGATAGCTCCTGATAAGTTTCAAACACAGGACTCTGATACCTATTTGGGCCTTAAACTTCAAGATAATCAGATCCAAATTCTTAAAATACAACTACGTGTGGACCATCTTCACACCCTTAATAATTTTCAAAAATTACCTGGGGATATTCAATGGATAAGAACATATTTAAAATTGCCCACTTGTGTACTTTTGCCCCTTAATGATATTTTGAGAGGTGATTCCCACCCCTCCTCCTCTCAAAAGCTTACTCCCGAGGCATGACAGGCATTAAACAAAGTCAGAGAAGCCATTGCCCAACAGTTTGTTACACAAATTTCTTACAACCTTCCTCTGGTTCTGGTTATTTTACACACTCCTCATACACCCACAGGAGTATTTCGGCAGCAAAATACACATTTTAAAATTAAAGGCCGCCCCTTGCTTTGGGTCCATTTACCCACCACATCCTCCAAGGATATTACTGTTTATCTTGCTCAGGTAGCTTCTACTATTATTAAAGGTCATTTGCTTTCTCGACAACATTTTGGCAAAGACCCTGATAATATTTTAATTACATATACTAAGGACCAAACCCAATGTTTACTACAGACAGTGGATGAATCAGGTATTGCCCTATCAGGCTTTTGGGAACAATTGATAACCACCTCCCCAATGACCCCCTTTTACATTTTGTCCAGTTACATCCATTTATTTTTCCCAAAATTACTCAAAAGGCTCCCATTCCTCAAGCCCTTACTGTCTTCACAGATGGTTCCAATAATGGCCATGCGGTCTTTGTTATCAATAACCAGCCTACCACCTTTGATAGTGTCTATCAGTCAGCACAGTTTTTGGATTGTTTGCCATAACACAAGTTTTTATAACATTTTTTGATAATTCTGTTAATATTTATGCAGAAAGTGCCTGCATTGCTCATTCTGTGCTCCTGCTGGAGATTTCACTCACTATTAAGGCTTCTTCCAATGTGGCCTTTCTGTTTCACCAGCTTCAGCAACTAATTCAGGCCAGACAACACCCATTTTTCTTAGGACAAATCAGGGCACACTCTGATCTTCCCGGCCCTCTAACACAAGGTAATCCCCAAGCTGATGCAGCAACTCGTTCCATCTTTCCAATTTTTGTTGGCTCCATTCAAAAGGCCACGGAGTTACACAATTTTCACGATCTAAATTCCCAGAGCCTTCGATTACTTTGTAAAATTACCAGGCAACAGGCATGAGAGATAGTAAAAACATGCCCTGGTTGCGCTGTCTCCCTCCCCATTCAACAGTTGGGAGTTAACCCCAGAGGATTACTGCTCAATCAGTTTTGGCAAATGGATGTTACTCATTTTCCTGAATTTGGAAAAACCAAATATATACACATTTCTATAGATACCTTCAGTGGCTTTATTTTTGCATGACCACATTCTGGAGAGGGTACCAAAGATGTCCTTTCTCATCTTGTTTCAGCCTTTTCCGTAATGGGTAAACCAATACATATTAAAACAGATAATTGTTCTGCATATACCAGTGCCAAGTTTAAACAATTTTGTGCTACCTTGCAAATTTGTCATACTACTGGAATTCCATACAAACCTCAGGGCCGAGGCATTGTGGAACGTGCCCACCTTAACTTAAAGACTTGGCTAACCCTCTTTAAGGCTTCCGCCTTTATATTTACCACTCCCAGGCATCGCCTTAACCATGAATTATTTGCCCTTATTTTTCTTTCTCTCGACAGTGAAGGCCATTCAGCCACAGACAGACATTGGCATCCCTCGTCCAATTCTGTTCGCCCACCTCTTATGTGGCGCAATCCCCTTACAAATAAATGGAAAGGCCCAGATCCTCTTTTCATCTGGGGACGAGGCTCAGCTTGTGTTTTGGACCAAGAACAAGCAGCCCCAAGATGGTTACCAGAACACCTGGTTAAACAGGTTAATGACTTACCTCAACCTAGGGATGGAGGTGCTCCCCCTGAGGACAAATTTTCCTCTTTTTCAGATGCAGCCAACAATCTGTGTTTGGATTCTGTTTAAGGCACTTCTGCTGAACAGGGTTGTACACGGAGGCCTTGGCCCTCCACCTTCCAACATCATGGAGTACCTCTTTGGGCCCCCCTGCGAGTGCAAGTGAGGATCTTGAACTCAGGCTCGCACTAGTTGGACCCAGATTGCTGACTGCGTGACTAAAGTGGTTTACCTCCTGGCCGAGGTTGACCATAAACTCAGAGTAGTTCATCAGCCTAAATGTGTATGTGTTAACAAGCCAAAGATTATTCCCCCTAGTACAAGTAAACTCTCCAAAATTGTTCTGCAACCTGTACGAATACACAGGCAATGTATGGCTCTTGTTATGTGTCGCTCTTAATTTGTGTTAACAAGCAAGGAGAAAAATTTTTTGAAGCCTCCCTAACTAAACCTCATGCAGAAGGGGGGACCACTATTCATTATACCCCCTTTCTCTTTGACCGGGGAGGAGATGGCAAATACACCAAGCTACAGTCACCTGGGTGGCAAGGCAGTGTTGGTAAACCCTCCTGCTGGCCCATTAAGGCCCCTACAGGGGTCTCTTATCGTGGAGGACCCACTGATGCTGTCAAGCATCCTCAGATAATCAAACTTTTGAAACCCCAAATTCCTGAGCTCACATATCATCCCTTAATGTAGCCTAAATCCCAGCTCCGAGGTTTAGATACCAATACATTAGAAATTTTGGAAACTACCTTCTCCTTGCTTAATAATTCCAACCCCACCATTGCTGGTGATTGCTGGCTCTGCATGACAACAGGGACAATCATGCCTATGGCAGTTCCTATTAATTCTATCATAGACAATGATAATACATGCGAACCCGGATTTTTTTATAATTACAGCCTATAGGCACATTTACATTATGTCTTTTAGGCACGATGCAGAATAATACCTATGATATTGATGTTGGAGTTACTTCCTTTGGAAATTGCTCAAAAGTACAAAATTATTCCTCACCCAACCCATCTCTTTGTTACCCAATGGCACAGTTTTTATGTGTGGAGAAAACTCGGCCTTCCCCAGGCTTCCAGTGAATTGAATCAGTGGCTGTGTTCTTACCTTATTCCTCCCTGATATAACTATTGTCCCATGAGACGAACGTCTACCCATTCCTAGCCTAGACATCTTAGTCATAAGACACAGGTGGGCAATACATGCCTTACCACTCATTGCGAGCCTTGGAATAACAGCTGCTGTGGGCACAGGTACACTGGTTTAGGCACGGCTATCCACTCTTACCGTCGCCTGTCTCAACAACTTTATAAATGATGTACAAACTCTATCAGGAACCATTAAAGATTTGAAGGACCAAATAGACTCCCTAGCAGAAGTGTTCCTTCAAAACACACGAGGCTTAGATTTGCTGACAGCTAACCAGGGAAGTATTCGCTTGGCCTTAGGGGAACGATGCTGCATTTATGCCAATTAATCAGGCATAGTATGCACTAAAATTAAGCAGGTTCAAGAAGATGTAAAAGAGAGATGAAGGGAACTATTTGAAAATCCACTCTGGACTGGGCTTAGTGGATTTCTACCCTACCTTCTTCCCCTAATAGGCCTTTGTTGGGTTTACTTTAAATAGTGTCTATAGGACCCTGCATTATAAACAGGCTGCTACAATTTATTAAAGAACAGATTAATATTTTGGCCTCTAAGCCCATACAGGTGCACTATCATGGTCTGGAGATGGAAGACCTTGCTGCTAACATTTAAAAGGATGTTCTACCCTTCTCACAGGCTTATTTCTTAAGTTTACATCCCCACAGATCTCTCTTTCTTAAATAAAACTATAAGAAATAGCTCTGACTAACAATCTTCTGCCATTGCCATAAGGGTTCGTCCGCAAAGTGCCCCTTCACTTGGGGGAGGATGCACCCATGAAGTGAGGACCTTAGGCCATAATAATGGAGGGTGCAGGAAAGATTGTGGGAGGATGGATCCACGGATACCCAAACACAAGACCTCTGAGTCACACGCTCTGGTGCATGGCGGTTGGCATGCATCCCCCTCAAAGCCGTCTCCTCGAAAACATGCCATGGCCACCAAGAAATCTTCTAGTAAACATGCTCTCTCAGATCAGGAGATATTATATGGCCTCCTTGAGAAACAAAGCCTCTATCACCCCCTAAAACATTGGCCGGTAAGGTATGGTCAAATATTTTATATAAGAAATGGGGGAAGGTGAGGGGCTAGAAGGAAGTTCTCCTCAAAGAATAGCCTGACACTTAAAAGAAACAGCCCTCTGGGAGACATCCTGCCTAGGAGACATCCAACAGCCATCTATCTCCCTGAGACATCCTGCGGCCATCTGTCTTTCTGAAATATCCTGAGGTTATCTCACCCTGTGAAGACATCCAGCAACTGATCATAAGAGAGATTTCCTATCTGAAGCATATAAATACCCTGTGAAAACTGTAAAAGTTTGCAGCATGATCAGAACTACTGTCTTGCTGTCATCTCTCATTTCTCTTGTCCCTTCATTCCTCCCCAACGAGGTTTGACGCACACTTTGATGTGTCCTGCCGGCCGAGACACCTGACACTAAACCATACCCTACTAGACAATGACTACTAATCCTAATATGATGGAGAAAAAGAACCCAAACAGAATAGAAATACAAGCAGTTCAGAGGAGGTATGGTGTATAGTTGGACTTGCCTTTTGCATGATATAGGGTAGATGTAATAAATCTAGTTAATTTTTAATTGAAATAGATTTCCATGTGTTTTTAAAGTTAACAAATATGTGAATACCTGTCTCTCTTTCTCTGTAGCCTATTAAGCACATGTATTTTTATATGCACATATAGAATCCTACCTGGAATCACACATATTTTCTTTTGAGGTGTGCTGATATGGCAGATACAAATTGTGAGAAGAGATCACTCCTCCTAAACGCTGTTGGAACTGAAAATTCAAATGATGGGTGAGCCTCCTAGTAGAACAACATTATACATAAATCCATGTTCAGTAAAATAAATATTTTTTAATCTGGTTGATATATGTTTCATGATGAATTTCAATTGGCATATATATTGCTACTTTTAATTGCCTCTCTGTGTGTTTTGTGTGTGTGTATATCTATCTATTTATCTATCTATCTATCTATCTATCTATCTATCTATATACACACACTCTCTAAATTTTTCAAAACATGAAATATGTGTGTCTTATATACACTACCTAAATTCATTCATGTTCATGTATGTGGATTTATAATCAACTTTTCACAAGATCATTATGAGAAATATTCATCCACCTGAAATACATATTTGTTTCCTAGTACTGAAAACTAACTTCAATGAATGGTGCATACAATCCTAATATTTCTACAGTAACTGACGCAGTTTAATTCAATGCAAGTAGATTCCTATGGGACATGATGTGTATTTTGAAGTTCATTTTATTCAACACTAGTAAATTGCTACTTCTTCAGTTTATGAACATCATAAAATACATATTTCATACACAGGTTCACAAATTTGTAGGCATTTGATTCACTTCAAATCATTTCCTGCTTCACAACACATGTATTTCTCCAGGTTTCTTGACTGGTCTTTTCATGAGACTTCTTTTCAAACACATTATTTTCGAATTCCATAATCATTTTGAAACAAAACTCACACACTCTTCATGATAAACCATAACCCTAATATTACCATTAGATGAATAATTGGTTGGAATGAATGATTGTATATCAATATAAGATTTAGTGTATATTTTCAGATATCAAATCAATCCATTATTTAAAGTTGGAACCAGTTATATTATTAATTCACAGTATGGTCTATCCATGCATTATCTCTATTTTCATAGACACAGGGTACATCTATTTGTAACCGCAATACTAATTTATTCATCTTCAAAATGTTGCTCCCAGAATTGGTGGTAGAAATACTCATGTCACCTGATCTACATATGCATTTTTTCACAGTAATATTCTGGACACAAAAAGCAGGGGTCACACTTATGATTTTACCAAGGCCTAAATGGAGAGTGAGCATGGATTACTAAAAACATCCATGTCCAGGTTGCCTAATGCTCTCAAATGTCAATCCTATTGGTGACTACATATTTGTTTCTTCCTAAGACTATATATTCAACCTCAATACTGTTCAAAATTTCTAATCCTATCACTCACTTTATACTTTGCCTGATTTACATATGTCTCTATTGATATCTTCTTATCTACGTTTTATTCCAGTTCATTATTTTGACTGACTCTTCACATATGCTGACATTTACATTCACCCTCTACCCAAAACTCTAATTCTAAAGAACTTTCGGTCCCACTTCTATACTCACTCTTCTTTCTAAACCTACCAACTATCTTCCTAATCCTACCGACTATCCCTTTTTGACTGGATGTTCTCTTCGACATTCAATCATCCAAAGTACAAGGTTCTATGCCATTGTATCTCGATTTATCTGAGATGTCTGTGCAGAATATAATTCAAATCTATGTAACCAACTCAAGGGCGTAATGCCTTAATGGGCTTCAAATCTTACCTAGATTTCTGTTTTCAAACTTATTTCACCTGTATATTGTTGTAAATATCGCGGGTTCCCAATACCATTATTCATCTAACAGAATGATACCTAACCCAAATCAAACCTGTTATTAACCCTAATCATACACTGTTCCCTCAATATAACTTTATAAAAGAGCAGGGACAGAGTTGGTCTTACAATACAGGAATATAGGGGATCTTCCACCTGCTGAGAACCTCAAAGGTTCATGCAAAAATTATCCCTGGATAAGATGTAGGCAGCTATGAAGGACCTAAGAGAGCAAAATCATCTTCCATGGCAAAAACCCTGGTCAGGATGAAGGGATGTGTCTGAATCTGCCTCTCTATTCTTAATGTAGAGAAGATGGACCAAATGAGACATGTGTGGAGAGCTATTCCCGGGTGCCTATGGTTGATATGCAATTCTAACTTGTGAAAGTGTCACAGGATCTAGGGGCAGCCTCTATCTCATGGGACTCTTGGAAGCAACTGTTAGGACAAAGTGTTTGTCAATGCAGTGACCTCATTCAGTTCCTGAAGGAATTGACCTATCTAACTTTCTTGGTGATGGAACTCTCTGAACTTGGGATCCAGGAAGCAGGCACCCTGAGCCATTCCCAGTCCCACTCCCAGTGGGCTCACTTGTTTGGATTTACCAAGGACAGGGTCAGTCATTCTTGGTATCTACTGATTTGAGGATGGGCAAATGCCCGGAAAGCTCTGAAGATGGTCCTGTGCTTAAAAAGCAGGTAGTCGCTCACCACTGGCTACTGACAACCTCAGAGAGTTGGCCAAAGGACCAGATCTGAGACAGGACAGGCAATTTCAGAGAAAGATAGTATGGCCCGCCGTCAGAGGACATTCCATATAGTCACAGACCTACTTGGGGGAATGAGGTGCCTTTTTAGGGTGTGCGTGTGAGTTTGTGGTTTTGTCTCATGTTCTGAGAACAGGTAAAAAAAGCGGTTTGTTTGGTTTGGACTGGACTGTTTCTAGAATGTCGTTTGACAAGGTGAGTGTTTCTATGTCTGTGTATCACACTGTGTCTGTGGATGTAGACATTAAAAAAGAGAATGCATCAATGGATGTTTCCTGTCTAGTAGGCAGCTTTCCAGCAATCATCCTGCCTAATTTATGAAAAGAGTGTGGCAGGCTTATTGATGTGCAACACCTGCTATCCTCCTAAGTTTCTGTTTTCTTCCTGAATTCTGGCCCAACTAAAGAATAGGCTCATGGTATTTTGTTCAAGATATGTACCACCTAAATAATCTGTCACATGGCCATGTACTGGATAGCTGAAGAGAATAGCGAGCATCTCAGAAAACTTAGATATCAGTGTGACCAGGAAAGTCTCAGTGGAGAAACCCTGCTTTGGGCCATTTGCTTACCTATTGTTCTGTTGCCCTGAATGTTGGGAAGGTCTTTGCCTCAGGCCACCGCTTTCTGAAGTCTGAATAAAAATGTTTTTAAATGGAAATGAATGAGCATCACCTGTGGCTCTTTGCTTAATTGCTTTGGAAAGAGATGTGTCTGAATCAGCCTCTTGGCCCTTTGTGAGGCTGTGGCTTAGATTCTCAGCACCTGATTGATCTAAATAAAGATCCCATGTATGCATCCAAAACCAAAATGGCAAAAAGTGCAGTCATTGTGGGTGAAGTCTCTTGCCTTCCTCTGTTAGGTTCCTGAATTCCATCAAATGAGAATAGGGATCCTTTGGGTCAAATGAGTTCTTAAAAGCCCAGCAGAAGTGCTTGGGTTTTCTCATGACTCCAAATTACATGAAGAATCTATACCTGACCGTCAGTAGGCCTCAAATTGGAGAAGCAGATCAGTATTAATGGCAGGCCAATTTGATCACTCCTGGTTCACACGAAGGGTGTCAAGGCCACCCTGACTTTAGGCAAATGAGTGGCAAGGGAGCTTATTTTCGACACTTTCCTGAGATGCACAACTCATGGAAAACACCAGCCAGAGTTTATGATGAGTGCCTATATGGACGAAGATGAGGGATACGTGGGAGTGTTTTGGTTTTAATTGTGGTCATTTGTGTGGCAGTTAGAAGTGATGATTTGGTCCACCTGGTCTTGAACTCTGGTGTGATTCCTCTTAGAAACTGAACTCTGGAACTGAACTCAGAGAAGTATTGCCATGAATTGTGTTTGATCTTAGGAGGCCACACATAAGAGTTGCCCTTGCAAACTTTTCTAGGGCCAGAGTGGCTTTCCACAGAGCACTGGGAATATCAGCCAGGATATCACATGATTTAATTCTGAAAAACTTGGCATCTGTAATTGAGAGGAAAAACACACATGGACCTCACCTTGTAGACCTCAAAGCCCCTGCCTTCATGTGACATTTTGGCCACTCATTGGGAAGCCTTGCCTGTGATACCTCTCCAGAGCTTTCTTTGAAATGAACTTTCTCACATTTAATGGTTCCAGAATGAATTGAAACCCACAGTGCCTCCAACTACATCCTTGAAAAATGGCTAGATAAATACCATGAAATTTTTGAAATTCCCATGAACAGGTGGCACTGGAGAACATTTGGATGTCCTGTTGCTGATCATGAGTGTACCAGACAGTGCCTTGATAGACTGGGTTTCATGATATGGTGTAGAACAGAGATGCCAGAAATTTGGAGCCTGCTGACTATTGGGCCTAGAGCAGTGGTGTGCAGGTGTGTGATAAAACATCTCTGGTGGGGCCATGGGGATCTGCCATTGGATTCCAAATGGCTTGTGACTGACATGGTGCAGCCAGCAGACCCTTATATGTAAAGGCATCTTGTTATATGCAGAGGTTTCAGGGCAATATTCAGAATCCGGTTGCTATGCTCAAGGGGGCAAGCTATGTGAGATTGAAGCCTGGTGGGTGCTTTCTTCTGCAGACTCTGTCCCACCACACATGACAGACCTCCCTACAGCACTGTGTCCTTGTTGATTCCTTGTATTTCGTGAAGCACATACCAAACATCCAGTGCAGCAGCAATAAACACCACAAACATTGGAGGAATTCCAAATGGCTTCACAGTCCACAGAGATGAGACCACTTAGCCCCCTGTTGCCACAATTGAACTCCAAAGAGAGAATTCAGCACTCTTGCCTCATATTCATTGGAAAATCAGAAACCATGTCCTCTAGGTGACACATAGATGCAGACCCATCTTTGATGGACTCACTAGAAAGGAAGCTAAAGCTCCGTACAACAAAATATATTTCAAGTGCCCAACCACAGAAGCAGTTTCTCAAGAAGTCTTTAGGCCAGCAGAGCTCCACGTTTGTGGAGTGTTTACACTATCCCTTACTTTTGGAAACTCCTCTACCACCTCCAAGGTTGTAAACTCATGAGAATTTTCCATTCCACTTATGTATTCACAGATTTTCTAACTCTTTTCCTCTAATTGTGTCTTACTTGGGGCGAAGGTATTGTCAAGGCATTGTTCTGGATGAAAGTGGGAAGATTTTTGTGTAGCACATATTTGCATACACTTTGGATTCATTTTCCAAATTTCCATTCGAAATACTGAATCCCTGACACTAACCAATACCCTACTAGACTCTCACTACTTATCCTAATATGATGGAGAAAAATAACCCAAACAGAATAGAAATACAAGCAGTTCAGAGGAGGCCTGGTGTATTTTTGGACCTGCTTTTTGCATTATATAGGTCAGGAGTTATAAATGTTGTCAACTTTTTGTTGAAATAGTTCTCCATGTGATTTTAAAGTTAACAAATATGTGAATTCCTGTCTCCCTTTCTCTGTAGCCTATTCAGCACATGTATTTTTATAAGCACATATAGAATCCTAACTGGTATCACATGTACATTTTTGTGAGGTATCTGACTTGGAAGATACAAATTGTGAGAATAGATCACTCCTCATAAACACTGTTGGAACTGAAAATTCAACTTATGGGTGAGCTTCCTGGTTGAACAACATTATATATAAATCTATGTTCAGTAAAATGAATATTTTTGGATCTGTGGAGCATATATATTTCACAATGAATTTTGATTGTCATATATATTTCTACTATTTAATTTCTCTATGTGGGTTTTGTGTATATATATATATATATATATATATATATATATATATATATTCTCCAAAATTTTCAAAATATGAAATATTTGCATCTTATTATGCACTGCCTAAATTCATTCATGTTCATCTATGTGGATTTCTAATCAACTTTTCACAAGATTATTCTCAGAAATATTCATCCACCTGAAATACATATTTGTTTCCTAGTACTGAAAACTAAATTCAGTGAATGGTGCACACAAATCCTAATATTTCTACAGTAACTTACCCATCTTAAAATCAATGCAAGTAGATTCCTATGGGACATGATGTGTATTTTGACGTTCATTTATATTCATCACTGGTACATTACTATTTCTTCAGTTTATTCACATCATGGGATATATATTTCACACACTTGTTAGCAAATTAATAGGCATTTGTTTCACTTTCAATCACTTCCTGTTTCAGAACACATGTATTTCTCCATGTTTCTTGACTGGACTTTTTATGAGACTTCTTTCCAAACACATTATTTTCGGTTTCCATAATCACTTTTGAAGCAAAACTCACACACTCTTCATAAAAAACATAACCCTATTATTACCATTAGATGTATAACTGGTTGTAATGAATGATTTTATATCAATATAAGAATTCTTATATATTTTCAGATATCAATTCAATCCATTATTTAATGTGGCACCAGTTATATTATTTATTCACCATATGGTCTCTTCATGCATTATCTCTATATTCATAGAAACAGAATACACATCTTTTTTTCCCCCCAATTCTAATTCATACGTCTTCAAAATGTTGCTCCCAGAAATGGTGGAAGAAATACTCGTGTCACCTGATCTACATATACATTTTATCACAGTAATATTCTGGAGACTAAACACAAAGATGACACTTATGATGTACCAAAGTCTAAATGGAAAGTGAACATGGATTACTGAAAACATCGATGTCCAGGTTTCCTAATGCTCTCAAATTTCAATTCTACTGGTGACTACATATTTTTTTCTTCCTAAGATTATATATTCAAACTCAACCCTGTTAAAAATGTCTAATCTTGTGACTCACTTTATACTTTGCCTGATTTCCTAAAGTCTTTATTGATATCAGCTTTCCTACATATTTTGCCCAGTTCATCATCGTGACTGACACTTCACATATGCTGACATTTACATTTACTCTCTAACCGAAACCCTATTGCAAAAGAATTTTGTTCCAAATCCTATACTCACTCTTCTTCCTAAAACTAATGACTATCTGCTGATCCTACCGACTATTCCTTTTTGACTGCATGTTCTCTTCTACATTCAATCATCCATGGTACATGGTTCTATGCCATTGTATATAGATTTATCTGAGACATCTGTTCAGAACGTAAATCAAGTGCCCAATGCCCTTCTGGGCTTCAAATCTTACCAAGATTTCTGTTTTCATACTTATATATCCCCTATATATTCTTGTAAATATCGCAGGTTCCCAATACCATTATTCAACCCTCAGAATGATTCCTAACCAAAATTGAACCTGTTATTAACCCTAATCATACACTGTTCCCTCAATCTAACTTTTTAGAAGAGCAGGGATGGAGTTGGTATTTCAATACAGGAATGTAGGTGATCTTCCACCAGTTGGGAACCTCGAATGTCCATACAGCAATGATCCCTGGATAAGTTGTAGGCAGCTGTGAAAGACCTGAGAGAGCAAACGTCATCTTACATGGAAAACAACCTGGTCAGGATGAAGGGATATGTCTGAATCAGCCTCTCTTTTCTTAATGTAGAGAAGATGGACCAAACAAGGCCTGTGTGGATAGCTGTCCCTGGGTGCCTATGGTTGACATACCATTCAAACTTGTGAAAGTGTCAGAGGAAGCAGAGCCAGCCTCCATCTCATGGGACTTTTGGAATAAAATGTTAGGTCAAAGTGGTTGCCAAGGCGGTGAACTCATTCAGTTCCTATAGGAAGTGACTAAAGTCAATTCCTTGGTGATGGAACTCTCTGAACTTGGTATCTAGGAAGCCAGGAACCCAGAGCCAGTCCCAGTCCCAGTCCCAGTGTTCTCAATTGTTTGGATTTTCCAAAGACAGAGTCATTCTTTCTTGATTCCTACTGATGTGAGAAAGGCCAAATACCAGGAGAGCTCTGAAGAGGGGCCTTTCCTGAGCAAGTAGGTAGGAGCTCACCTCTGGCTACTGACAACTTCACAGAGTTGGCCAAGGAGACCTAATCTGATACAGGACAGGTCATTTCAGGGGAACACAGTGTGGTCCACCAGTCAGAGAACACTTCGGATAGTCACAGACCCATTTTGGGGAAGGAGGTGCCTTTGTGGGTGTGGGTGTTGGTTTTTGGTTTGTCTCATGTTCTGAGAATATGTAGGAAAGGTGGTTTGTTTGGTTTGGAGTGAACTGTTTTTAATAAGTCATTTCACAAGGTGAGTGTTTCTATGTCTGTGTATCCCAATGTGTCCGTGGTTGTAGACTTTAGAAAAGAGAATGATTGAATGGATGATTCCTGTCTAGTAGAAAGCTTCCCAGCATTCATCCTGCACAATTTATGAATGGACTGTGGCTTGCCTTATCAATGGGCAACACCTGCTAATTTCCTAAGTTGCCGTTTTCTTCCTGAATTCTGGCCACTCTCCAGAAGAGGCTCATGGTTTTGTGTCCAAGATATGTACCACCTCCAAGCTCTGTGACATGGCCATGTAATGGATAGCTGAAGGGAATGGCAAACATCACAGAAAACTCAGATATCAGTTTGAAATGTAAAGTCTCAGTGGAGAAATCCTACTTTGGGCCTTTTTCTTAACTGTTGTTCTGTTTCCCTGAATGTGAGGATGTTTTTTGCCTCAGGACACCCCTTTGTGAAACCTGAAGAAAACAGTTTTCAAATGGAAATGAATGGGCATCACCTGTGGCTCTTTGCTTAATTGCTTTGGAAAGGGATGTGTCTGAATCAGTGTCTTAGCCCTGTGTGAGGCTGTTGATAATATTCTCAGCACCTGATGGATCTAAAGAAAGATCCCATGTGTGCATCCAAAACCAAAATGGCCAAAAGAGCAGTCATTGCGGATGAAGTCTTTCGCCTTCCTCTGTAAGGTTCCTGACCTCTATAAAGTGAGAAAAGGGAAGATACACCAAGCCAGTTGATGGCTCCTTTTGGAAAAATTGTACCACCAATGACAGCATAAGCATAAATACCCCAACACTACCACAAGTCGCTGCACCAACAGATAGTTCAAAATGCACACAAGTGATACATAGTCCAGGCAAGTTCTGCAAACAGTTCAGTGATGGCTATTGCACAATCTGTAGATTGGTTTTATCTTTGTCTTCACCGACACTGGGATGAAGATAGGAATTCTGGCAATAATGGCTAAAAAAATTATGTATCATTCTAAAAGGTACTAAAAAAACCATTTTCTTAACAATTTACATTTTCTTGAAGAGAATTATTCAATATAATGAAAAGGAAAGGTGAAAGTAAACATACAGTTCTGTTAACGTCCTTTTTTGTTCACATATTAAAACAGTCCTCAACAGATGTTTACCCAATTTAAATTAAAACATTTAAAACACGTGAATAAAAAAAAAATATTTGGATCCATTTTTTCATGAGCGCACATCATATATGATGTATGGACATATGTACATTCAAACATATGACACAAACCACAAGTGTGCAAACAGAATATAATACATACAACACATTACATAATAGTAAAGGCCTTATAACTTTTTACAGGTGAAATCACCATTGGAATGTTTAAAAAATTATAGTCAAAAAATAGAAATGATCAGCAAAACAGTAACCTAGGTCTGCATTAGCTCAAAAACACAAAATAGAACTTCATGTTGTGGGAAAGGGCAATAATAAAATTGATATTGAAAAAAGCATCCTGGTTCTGTCGCAGATGTAAGGATAGCCAGACTGGAGTTTTGGATACCAGCTGTTATGGATTTGAGCCAAATCATCTTCTTTTTGGTCTATACAAATCAGTTTAGTTAATCTCTCTGGAATCCAAATCGGTGCTGTTCTTCCTGTGGAAACACACAAACAGACCCTCGACTCCAGACTATCACTTGGTCAGGACTTTAGTTAATCTCTCCAGAATCCAAATCGGCTGCTGTTCTTCCTGTGGAAACACACAAACAGACCCTGGACTCCACACAATTACTGGGTCAGGACCTTTCCATTGTCCTGTTAGAATAGCCTTCCAAAGTACCTTGAGCTTATGCACATTTTTTGGACATATATGCCTTTCTGCAGCACTAAGTCCTCATGAATCCAAATGTAAAAAGTTTAGAGTAAAAATGGTTATTTTAAGTTTATCTTTGGGAAATATATACCCCTTCCCAATTCCGTCTTTTTGCTTTAATAAGTACATTTTAATAGTTTGATGTGCTCTTTCAACTATGCCTTTTCCCTGTGGATTGTATGGGATTCCTGTTATATGAGTTATGCCAAATGATGAGCAAAATTGTTTAAAAGAGGTAGAAGAATAACCAGGGGCATTATCTGTTTTTAACTGTTTTGGAACGCCCACAGTGGCAAAATTTTTTAAGCAATGAGCTATAACATCTTTAGTTTTTTCTCCGGCATGAAGGGAGCCCATCAAAAATCCAGAAGAAGTGTCAACTGTAACATGCAAATATTTTAATTTTCCAAATTCTGGCAAGTGTGTGACGTCCATCTGCCAAATATGGTTAGGTATCAATCCTCTCGGATTGACTTCAGGATTAACTTGTGGTAAAATGGTCACACAATTTTGACATTGTTTTATTATTTGTCTAGCTTGTTCCTTAGTTATTTCAAAACGCTTTTGTAAAGTATTAGCATTGACATGGAACTTTTTTGAAAATTTGTAGCTTCTTCTAGTGTAGAGAAAATATGAATATATGTCATGTGTAGTTTTATCTGCTAAATCATTGCCCAAACTAAGGGCTCCAGGCAATCCTGTATGTGCCCAGATACGTCTTATAAAGAATGGATCTTTTCTGTCCCAGATTAGACTTTGTATATTGGAAAGCAAAGAGAAAACAGTACTGAAGGGGAAATCCTACCAGCACCTTCAAGGGATACTATAGCATTAAATATATACTGACTATTGGAAAATAAATTAATTACAGAATAGAAAGGTGTTAGTAACAGTCTCCTTTAGAGGTGGCACTGTTGGTTGGACACTTACACCCTCTGATGATAGAAGGTTGTTAGTAGCAGCGTCCTTTTGTAACTTTTCCCCTGATGGCTTTTTCTGCTCTAAGCTTTGTTCCTCTATCTTTGTCTGAACTGAAGGCTTTGGACTAAGCAAAACAGATATGAAAGACCACAATGGCAATGTGCCAACTGGCAGAGTCCCTGGACTGTTCTTTTCTATTCTTTTTAAATCTTCACCATGATGGTTCCATTGTGGTAAATTTAATAACTCTTACTTTAAAAGCCATGGGCTACATTTTTATATTGTATCAACGTATGCCCTGACTGTCCCTGATTTTAGTGAGATGCCTCCTTCCTGTAACAATTTCCTTAACACTATTTCAGTTTGTTTTTTACTAATTTCTGATCCCGTATTTCTACTTTAATGAAACCCAACAAGATAACGCAAAAAAGAAAACAAACAAAAAAAAAAAACGAGACAGAATGAAATAAAAAGTGAACAACAAAAAGTCATTATGGCCTTTCTATCCTCCTGACATGTGCATCCGACCTTTATCCCAATCTGTTCCTCAGACATAAATAGTTTTTCCTCAGATTTGAGTGGTTTTTCTTTCGTTTAACTCATCTCCAGGGACAGGCAACTTAAAATAAACGTGAAGCAAAACAAAAGAGGAATCCTAAAATGGCTACCAATCCTCTCGCCCTGCTCTCAGGGTCGAGCAGTTTACCTTATCACTTACCCTCAGTCAATCCCCATTCGAGCCACCAAATGCTGCAGTCTGGCTAGGCACGATTCAGCAGCCACTTGTCAAAAGAAGCAAACTTTATTTTTAGAACCACACACGGCAAACAAAACAGCTCCAAGGGAAAAACTCCCAGAGGCTAACTGCCACAACTGGCTTCCTTGTAAAGTCTCTCTCACACCCACAAACCTCTCCACCTCCCACAAACCTCCTGCGCTTGAGGTCGATTTGCTGGGTCATCGTGGGTGGAGCCAAAAAACTCCCCCAATGAGCAGCTCCATGGTCTGAAAGGGCAGGGAAACAGCCCAATGAGCATCACCACAGAGTAGCCAATCAGCTAGATGTTGCTGGGGCCTCTGTGAGCCAATAATCAGCAGGCAGCTGGAATTTTTCTGGCATTTGGAAGCTTGCTAGGGCACCTTCAGCTGTGGCTCTCAACAAATTCCTGTCTCCATTCTCTGTAGCCTATTCAGCACATGTTTTTTTATATGCACATATAGAATCCTACCTGTTATAACACGTACATTTTTGTTAGGTGGCAGATACAAATTGTGAGAAGAGACTACTCCTCCTAAACGCTGTTGGAACTGAAAATTCAACCTATTGGTCAGCTTCGTAGTTGAACAACATTATGCATAAGTCCATGTTTAGAGAAATGAATATTTTTGAATCTGTGGATGATATATATTTCATGGTGAATTTCCATTGCAATATATATTGCTATTTTTAATGTCTCTCTGTGTGTGTGTTTGTGTATATGTGTGTATATATATATATATATATATATATATATATATATATATATATATATATATTCTCAAGATTTTTCAAAATATGAAAAATGTTTCTTATTATACACTCTCTAAATTCATTCATATTCATATATTTGGATTTATAATCAACTTTTCACCAGATTATTCTCAGAAATATTCATCCACCTGACATATATATTTGTTTCCTAGTACTGAAAACTAACTTCAGTGAATGGTGCATACAAATCCTAATATTTCTACAGTAACTGACCCAGTTTAACATCAATTCAAGTAGATTCCTATGGGACATGATGTGTAGTTTGACGTTCATTTTTATTCAACACTGGTACATTAGTATTTCTTCAGTTTATGCACATCATAGGATATATATACATTTCATCCACTAGTTAGCAAATTTTTAAGCATTTGTTTGACTTTCAATCACTTCCTGCTTCAGAACACATGTATTCCTCCATATTTCTTGGCTTGACTTTTCATGAGACTTCTTTCCACACACATTATTTTTGATTTCCATAATCACTTTTTTAGCAAAACTCACACAGCTTCATGATAAACCATAACCCTAATATTACCATTAGTTGTATAACTGGCTGAAATAAATGATTGTATATCAATATAAAATTTCACATAAGTTTTCAGATATCAATTTAAGCCATTATTTAAAGTGGAACCAGTTATATTATTTATTCACAGTAATGTCTATTCATGCATTATCTCTATATTCATAGACTCAAGGTAAACCTCTTTGATTCCCCAATATGAATTATATATCTTCAAAGTATTGCTCCCAGAAATGATGGAAGAAATACTCATGTCACCTGATCTATATATACATTTAATCACAGTAATATTTGGACACAAAATGCAAATGTCAGGCTTATGATTGTACCAAAGCCTAAATGGAAAGTGAACATGGATTACTTAAAACATCCATGTCCAGGTTTCCTAATGCTCTCAAATGTCAATCCTATTGGTGACTACATATTTGTTTCTTCCTAAGATTATGTGTTCAACCTCAACCCTCTTGAAAATGTCTAATCCTATGACTCACTTTATACTTTGCTTGATTTCGTAATGTCTCTATTGATATCTGCTTTCCTACATATTTTCCCCAGTTCATCATTGTGACTGACTCTTCACTTGTGCTAACATTTAACTTCACTCTCTAACTGAAACCCTATTGCTAAAGAACTTTTGTTCCAAATCCTATACTCACTCGTCTTCCTAAGCCTACCCACTATCTTCCTAATCCTACCGACTATCACTTTTTGACAGGATGTTCTCTTCTACATTCAATCATCCAATAATATTCCGGCAAGCGTAAGAGGAAGAGACCACCAAAAGACTGTACTATGCAACAGCTAAGGGTTTATTGGCAGTCCAGCATACTGGGGCTCAAAGCTCCCTTGAATAGATCAGAGAGCCCTGAGAACAGCTTAAGCTGATCTTTTATACTTTCCTTGGAGGCTGCAGGGAGAGAAGTTTATTGATGGGTCAGGGCGAGTGGTCGGTCTGCGAGCAACCGGGTGAGGGAGTACATTCTGCAATTTGGCAATTGGGGACAGCACATTCTGGGAACAAGATTAGAAAACAGTTGTCAATATTTCAACAGTGTTTTTCTAAGCATACAGAAAAACAGGAAGTCACAAGTACCTATTTTATTAACCTTTCATTCCCCACTTCTTCTTCTGGATCCTTTTAATCATAAAAGTGATCATAGGGAGGTTTAAATTCTATGTCTGCTAGTGGGGTATTGCCATATGTTTAACTTGACCAATTTGAGCTTGGAGAAAAGAAATTACACGGTTGAGCAAACAGGGTTTTATAGTGAGCAATAATATAAGGATTCTTGGATTGGCCAGGGTTGATAAAAGCATAGTTGACCAGGGAGACTGTGTGAACAAAGACTCAAACCACCCTTTTGGGCCTCTCTCTCTCTCGTTGATGCTCTTCAACGCGTCTTTTTAATTTACTCATAGATTTTTTTTTTTACAACTCCCGTATGGTCGGCATAAAAGCAACATTCTTCCCTCAATGCAGCACAAAGGCCCTCTTCTCTCATGAAGAGGAGATCCAACCCTCGACTGTTCTCTATAACAACTTCAGGTAGAGAGGTAAAAGATTCCTGCAAAGCTGTGATGGAGGTTTCTAATATCTTTATTTATTGGTCTATTGCTGCTTTTAATTGGGTCACTTGTTGTGTCCCATGGACCAGGGCAGTTGTTCCTGTACCCACCACTGCAGAAACCCCTATTCCTAATATATGGCTAAAGTGAGGATATATGTTTTCAGCTTAACTGGGTTGTATGCCCCCCTATATGATCTTTAAATGAACCTGCGTCATGACAGTGCACTCTGTGAAACAACTTCAATTAATCACATCGGTTAACCATTTCATGAAAACATAAACAATGTTTAAGTATATAGAATTATACTGTTGTAGGGAAGGACAAGGCAAGGCACCTAAGATAGCATGGAAGACAGGGAAATAGTCCTATTTGGTTGTAAATGGATTCAGAGGGCACTGCTTCTGTTGTAATCAATTAATCCCCTGAACCCCAAGTTTAGATAGTTTCAGAATTTTGTACCCAACATATAAGGGAAGGGGCTCAGAAGTTCACAGTCTGCAGAAGATCACAAAAAGCAGTTTTTGTTTCTTTTTTTTCCTCTGTTCTGGGCAAGTTAACTTATCAAGGACACCTGGGAGAGGGAGAGATTTTTCTTCCCTTTCTTTTTTCCACCTGCCAGCTGTTACAATGGAGCCCAATTTTAACTTCTTTATTGTAGAAATGTAGCCATTTCTGTGAAGCCCCACCTCAAGGCCAGAGGCCTTTTTCTCATATTTTGTGAAAAACAAGTAAGGGGGTGTCTAGCTGAGAAGTGCTGAGTTTTTTAGGCAGTGGCCAAGTAGAACAGGGCAACAGGAATAAAGAAAATTTATCTACATTGATCTCTTTTATAGGGACTCTTTTGCTGAAAGTTTTAAAGTCAGCCATGGTGAAGACTTCTGGAGAAGGTCAGTTAAGACTTTTCGGTGGGCCTGCTACAGCGGGGGAAGACGGGGAAGATGGGGCTGAGAGCACCTCCGAGGATCTGAGAATGAGGAAGGAGAGATGTAAAAGAATAATGGGAAACGGGTTTGGGATTTTCCAGGCAACAAAAACGTGAGCAGTAGAACAGGTAGAGTAGAGGGGAAGACGGGAGTGAGTATCCCAAAATCCTGTGAGGGACTTTCAAAAACTTAGAAACCTGTTTTCAGTATTGACAAAGCAACATTAAAGGCCATTTTTATTACATCTTGGATAAGGGTCTGAGGGCTCTCCTCAGCTGGTTTGAGCTTTTGGTTAGCTGGTAAGAGGACCTGGTGGGACCTGGTGTGGCACTGACAGGAGAAGAGAGGAATGAGTGAGTGAAGGGGTACCTCAGTACCTGCTACCTCAGCAAGGGGGCAGTGGTCTGAGAACCGGCGGAGGTTTGGGCTTTTCATCTAGTAATTGGAGGGGAGAAATCAGTTTGCTGAGGTGGGAATGACAGCAGAGAGTCTGGAGCAGAAGGCTGAGGGTGAGGATCTTTTGGAGAAGCATAGTTCAGGATGTGAGTGAAGGAGGGAAAAGGCTTCCACATAGGGGAATCGCCTTTCACCCTTTTGAGCACTTGCAGAAGTTAAAAAGTTCACGCAGAATTTGAGGATCTGGAGACCCCTCTGGGGGCCATCGGTTTTGGTTATCTAATTGGTAGTATGGCCAATGCTCTGTACTGAATTTGATGAGGAGTTTGGGTTCCATCAGGCAGCCCCTGTATGCTCACATTCCCATGACATATAGAAGAAGTCAGCTTTTCCCCCACACAGCCGTGACTGTTTGTGGCTTTGATAGTCTGCTGGGCAAACATAGCAATCTAGGCTAGCCAACCTGCATCTGGCTCACGTGTCCCTACATCCATAAGGTTTGTTTCCATTATCTATGGTACAGAAGGCATTTAATGGAATTTTAGTGGGATCCTCTTCATCAGGGATATACCAATAGGAAAGAGCTATAGCCAGCTGACAAATGTCTGTATGGACAGATGGCCACCAGATCCTAAGGGGGCTGTATGCGAGATATATTATACTTATTTTCCAGTAGGATTTGTGATCACCCAT
Source organism: Callospermophilus lateralis (assembly GCF_048772815.1). Lineage (NCBI taxonomy): Eukaryota > Metazoa > Chordata > Mammalia > Rodentia > Sciuridae > Callospermophilus > Callospermophilus lateralis. The sequence goes on from NW_027515613.1 coordinate 5,691,404, forward strand.
CTCTGCTGAACGGACTGATGAGGGTTAGGACTACTGGTGGTAAATGGGAGAGTATAGAGCCTTATCCACATGGCGAATACGCAATTTTAAAGGGTTACCAGTCTTTTTCAGTTTCTAGCCAGAGTCTGGACAGGGCACAGGCTTGAGATGACAGGCATGGATCCAGGAAGTAATTCCGTCTACCATTACTACTGTAGGTGTTATAAGTAGCACCTGCTATGGTCCTTTCCAGCGGGGTTCCAGGGATGACACCTGATGTCGTCTTACGTCGATGAAGTCTGTTACTTGATATCGATGTGGAATCCCCTCCTCCCCAGGTTGGTAGGCAGTGGCCAGCTGTTTTCACAGGTATTTCTTAGTTCTTTCAAGAGCTTTAAGTCTCTCAAGCAAGGGGGTATGGAAGGGATCGTTAGGTCTTAGAGTGGGGTTAGGTCCCTTACGGGAGGAGGTGCGCAATAGAGAATTTCAAAGGGGGTGTGATTACACAAAGAAACAGAGGGAGTATTTCTTGCATGCAACATTGCAGAAGGCAGGAGCATAGTCCAATCTTTTATGCTGGTCTCTAAGCTTAATTTCGGTAAGGTCTGTTTAATGGTTCTATTCACTCTTTCTACCTGTCCTGAACTCTGGGGTCGATAAGCACAATGTAACTTCCAATTAATCCTCAGGGTCCTGGCTAACCCTTGACTTACCGGGGCCATGAACACCAGTCCATTATCAGACCCTATTACCTTACGCAGGCCGTATCTTGGAAAAATATCTTCTAGGATATTCTTGGCCATCGTTTTTGCTGTTTCTTTCTTTCTTTCTTTCTTTTTTGTGGGGACTGCTTCAATCCATCCTGAAAATGTATCTACAAAGACTAGGAGATATTTAAGTCCATACCTTGCTGGCTTAATTTCAGTAAAATCCACTTCCCAAAAATGTCCTGGTCTGGTTCCTCATAGGCGCTTTCCTGAAGGAAGCTTGTAAGGGTAAGCATTAACCAATTGATGGAACTGACAGACTTTTGTTAACCATTCTGTTATTTACTTTTCCTGTGAGTCAGTTAGTTTAAAACTCTGTTCATGATCCTTCAGGAATTCCTGCAGTTTCTTTGAACCAAAGCGAGTGAGTTGATGTACAGTTTCTACTGACATAGTTGGAGCCATGACTATAGGAATTTTTACTGAAGGATTTAGAAATTCCACTTGGGGGCTTTCAGGGTTAAAGGTTATTTTGGCGTGGACCATGGTGAGCAGATCTCTGCCCATCAATGGGGCTGGGCATTCTGGGATTACTAGGAAGGAGTGATGGATTTTTTCCTTTCCCCAGGTCCATGGTACTCTTAGTTGTCTATGCCCAATATTTACTGCCGTTAGCCCCTTGAACTAGAGACCTTTTATTTAATAGAGGGCCAAATGTGGCCTTGAGGGCTGAGTATATTGCCCCTGTATTCACTTCAAAGTTTACTGGGGTCCCCTCCACTTCAAGTTACGCTTAACTCAGCGAGGGGATCGTAGCCCCTACTTTCGTAGTCATCCTCCAGAGTCAGAATGCCTGGCTGGTGTGGCTGTCTATTTCTGGGGCACTCTTTGGCCCAGTGTCCTTTTTCTTTACAGTAATCACATTGATCTGAGGCCAGGGGTGGTCTCTGGCCTGGGCCCAGGTATCCCTTCCTGTCTCCCTGTTTCTTAATTTCTGGCCTATTTTTTGTTGTGACCAGGACCTTAGTCAATGCCTTAGTCTGTGTTTGTTTCTTTTATCCTCCCTTTGCTCCCTTCTCTTCCTCAGTTTCTCTCTTATAGTATGCCTTCTTGGCTTCTCTGACTAAATCTCTCAAAGTCATATCTTGTAATCCATCTAAGCATTGTAACTTTCTTTTAGTATCCAGGGCACCTTGCCCAATAAAGGCCATCATGACAGATGCCTTTTGATCCTCCCCCTGAGAATCGAAAGGAGTATATCTCCTATATGTCTCCATAATTCTCTCTAGAAACATAGAGAGGGAGATTCATCAGGCCCTTAGTAATCTCTGTTACCTTGGCAAAATTAGTTGGTCGCCTAGCAGCCACTTGAAAACCCACTATTAGAGCCCGGTAATAAGGGGACAGTTTCTCCCTACCTTCAAAGATGTTGGGGTCCCAGTTGGGTCGGTTAAAGGGAATGCTGGCTTTGATTAAGTTGGGAAGTTGTGTTGGTCGCCCATCTGGTCTGAGGATACTTTTTTCTAGCTTGCAGGAGGATTCTCTTTTGTTCCTCTGTCATGAAGATAGTCCTTAGGTGTTGTTGGCAGTCATCCCAAGTAGGCTGGTGGGAAAACATCAATGACTCAACCAGAACTATGAGCCGGGTGGGTTCCTCAGAAAATGGGGGATTGTAATTTTTTAAGTTGTATAGGTCTGAAGAGGAGAAAGGCCAGTACTAGTAAGCTTGCATTTTTCTCCCATGGCCATCATAAATCGTTGGCCCATGGGGACGGAAGGGGTGCATCATGGGAGTTCCAGGGTTTCAATCATTTGCCGCCTGTGAGTTCCTTTAGCCGGGCCAGCTTCCTCCAGGGAAGGAAGGGATGTGTGTGCCACGAGGGAGTTATCTGGAGGGTGCTGGGCCGGCTTTGCTTCCTCCAATGGCAGAGAGGCTGAATCAGCAGAAGTAGAATCACTTAGAGGGTGTTGTGGGTTAGTGGACGATGGCAGGGGATAAGGAGGGGGAAGAGATTCCAGTAGAGTCAAATCTTGTGACTCAGGGAGAACAGAGGGTGGAGGAGGGGGAGGAGCAGAGGGTTTGAGAGATTATGGGGGAAAGAGTAGGAGCGGGGGGCAGGGGCAAAGAAAAGCTTCACCCATGAAGAAGGAGATTTGCAGAGGTCATGCCAAGTTAAAATATATGGCTGTTGATCAGGATGGCTATGTGGCCCCGGCTGAAAGACAATATCTCTGACTTTTTAAATTAGTAGGAAGTAGAAAGATCCTTTTACGGGCCATCCGACTCCAAACGTGGGTCATTCTGAGGAACAGAGAGTCTGCCAGGTCCAGCGTTTTACTAAATAAGAAAGATTCTGAGCCCTTAAGCGGATTTTGGTCCAGTGATCAAGGGTCAGGGACAGAGGCATTGAAGTGCTCTGTCCCATAATGAAAGGTACACTAACAGTAAAAGCAACGACACATGACACAGACAAGACAAGACAATAAAGACATGCAATGGACCTCCAACACTGAGACCAGGAATGAGTAGCTGGCAAAATCCGATGGGCTGGCAATACCGAAACTGAAAATATCACTGAGTTGAGGAGACAATTGTTCCTTGATTTCCCGAGTCCTCTGGGGCGTACCCCAGGGACGCGGCCTGTGTCTCTGTGACACATCTCTCAGTCACTGTGGGAGAGAGCTCAAGCTCTTCATCACCAGTGATTTCGCCAGCTTCAGCAGAGCTTATATACTTTCCTTGGAGAGGGAAGGGAGGAAAGTTTACTGATGGGTAAGGGCGAGTGGGTGGTTTGCGTGACACCGAGTGAGGGAGTACATTCTGCAGTTTGGCGTTTGGGAACAGCACACTCTAGGAAAAGATTAGCAATTTTTTCACAAGATTGCAACAGAGTTTTGTTAAGCATACAGAAAAACAGGAAGTGATAAGTACCTATTTTATTAACCTTTCACTACCGACTATTTCTTTTTGACTGGATGTTCTCTTCTACTTTCAATCATCCAAGTTACAAGGTCCTATGCCATTGTATATCGATGTATCTGAGACATCTGTGCAAAACATAATTCAACAATGCCTATCCCAATCAAGGCCCCAATGCCTTTCTGGGCTTCAAATCTTACTTAGATTTCTATTTTCATACATTCATTTCACCTATATATTCTTATACATATCGCAGGTTCCTTATACCATTATTCATATAGCAGAATGATTTCTAACCCACACCGAACATGTTATTAATCATAACCATACACTGTTCCCTCAATCTAATTTTACAAAAGAGCAGGGAAAGAGTTGTTCATGCAATACAGGAATGTAGGGGTATTAGACCTAATGAGAACCTCAAAGGTCCCTGCAAAAATGATCCCTGGAGAAGATATAGGCAGCTATGAAGGACCTGAGTGAGCAAAAGTCATCTTCCATGGCAAACAACATGGTCAGGATAAAGGGTTATGTTTGAATCAGCTTCTCTTCTTAATGTTGAGAAGATGGACCAAACCAGGACTGTGTGGAGATCTGTTCATGGGTGACTATGGTTGATATATCATTCTAAATTGTGAATGTGTCACAGGAAGTAGGGGCAGCCTCCATATAATGGGACCCTTGAAATCAACAGTTTGGATAAATTTGTTGCCAACAAAGTGACCTCATTCTGTTCCTGAAGGAAGTGAGCTCACCTCACTTGCTGGGTGATGGAACTCTCTGAACTTGGGATCCAGGAAGCCAGGCACACAGAGCCAGTCACAGTACCAGTCCCAGTTGTCTCACTTCTTTGGATTTACCAAGGACAGAGTCAGTCTTTCTTGGTACTTACAGATGTGAGGAAGGCCAAATGCAAGAAAGCTCTAAAGTGGGGCTTTACCTGAGAAAGCAGGTAGTGGCTCACCAGTGGCTCCTAACAACTTCACAGTGTTGGCCAAGGAGACCAGATCTTAGGACAGGCCATTTCGGGGGAACATTGTATGCCCCACCAATCAGAGGACACTCCAGATAGTCACAGACCTACTAGGGGTAAGAAGGTGCCTTTGTGGGTGTGGTTGTGGGTTTGTGGTTTTGTCTCATGTTCTGAGAATAGGTACTAAAGTCGGTTTGTTTGGTTTGGAGTGGACTGTTACTAGAAAGTTGTTTGACAAGGCGAGTATTTCTATGTCTGTGTATCCCAGTGTGTCTGTGGATGTAGACATTAGAATAGAGAAAGCATCAATGGATGTCTCCTGTCTATTAGAAAGCTTCCCAGCATTCGTCCTTCCCCACTTAAAATGGACTGTAGCTTACCTTATTGGTTGGCAACCAGTGATAACTTCCTAAGTTTTCCTGTTTTCATCCTGAATTCTGGCCACTCTCCAGAATAGGCCCATGGTTTTGTGTCCAAGATATATACCACCTCCAAGCTCTGTGACATGGCCATGAACTGGATAGCTGAAGGGAATGACGAGCATCTCAGAAAACTCAGATATCAATGTGACCAGGAAAGTCTCAGTGGAGAAACTCTGCTTTGGGCTTTTTGCTTACCTATTTTTCTTTTGACCTGAATGTCAGGAAGGTCTTTGATTCAGGCTACCCCTTTGTGAAGCCTGAAGAAAAGAGTTTTCAAATAAAAAAGAATGGGCATACCTATGGCTCTTTGCTTAATTTCTTTGAAAGGGATGTGTCTGAATCAGCCCTTTCGCCCTGTGTGAGGCTGTGGCTTAGATTTTCAGCACCTGATGAATCTAAAGAAAGTTCCCATGTGTGCATCGAAAACCAAAATGGCCAAAAGAGCAGTAATTGTGATGAAGTCTCTCGCCTTCCTCTGTAATGTTCTTGACCTCCATCAAGTAAGAATAGGGATGCTTTGCATCAAATGAGTACTTCAAAACCTACAGAGGCTAGGCCATAGGTGCCTGGGTTTTCTCATGACTCCAATTCACATAAAGAATCTAAACCCCACAGGCAGTAGCCTCAAATTGGTAAAGTGGAGCAGTATTAAGGTCAGGCCTATTTGTTCACTCTTAGTTCGCAGGAAGTGTGTCCAGGCCACCCTGATTTTAGGCAAACGAGGGGCAAGGGAGATTATTTTGTACACTGTCTTGGTCTGCGCCCTCATGGAAACCTCCAGCCAGAGTTCATGATGAGTGTCTATGTGGTAGAACATGAGCGCCATGTGGGAGTGTTTTGGTTTAAATTGAGGTCATTTGTGTGGCTGTTGGACGAGATGACTGGGTCCACCTGGGTTTGAACTCTGGTGTAATTCCCCTTAGAGACTGAGTTCTGGAACTGACCTCAGAGAAGTATTGCAATAAATAGTCTTGGGATTTTAGGAGGCCACACATGAGAATCGCCCTTGGAAACTGAGATCTAGGCCCAGGATGGCTTCCAACAGAGCTCAGGGAATCTAAGCCAGGATATCACATGATTTGATTCTTAAAGACTTCGTAGCCATACTTGAGAGTCTAAAGACACATGGAACTCACATTGTACACCTCAATGGGCCTGGCTTCATGTGACCACTTGGCCACCTTTTGGGAAGGCTTGCCTGTGAGTGTTCTCCAGAGCTTTCTTTGAAATGAGCTTCCTCACCATTCAATGGTTCCTGAATTAATTGAAACCCACAGTGACTCCAACTTCATCCTTGAAAAATGGCTACATAAATACCTTGAAATTTTTGAAATTCCCATGACCAGGTGGCACTGGAGAACATTTGGATATCCTTTTGCTGATCATGAGTGTACCAGACAGTGCCTTGATTCACTGGGTTTCGTGAAACTGGTGTAGAACAGAGATGCCAGTAAGTTGGAGCCTGCTGAGTAGTGGACATAGAGCAGTGGACTGTAGGTGTGTGAATAAATATTTTTGGTAGGACCACCTGGATCTGCCATTGGCTTCCAAAAGCCTTGTGACTGACAAGGTGCAGGCAGCAGACCCTTATATGTAAAGGCATGTTGTTATATGCAGAGGTTTCAGGGTAATGTTCAGAGTCAGGTTGCTATAGTCAAGGGGGAAATTATTGTTGGATAGAAGCCTGGTTCATACATTCTCTTGGAGACCCTGACCAACCACACGTGACAGAACTCCCTCCAGCATTGTGTCCCAGTTGTACTCCTTGTATTTCATGAAACCAATACCAAACTGCCAGTGCAACTGCAAGAAACACCAGGAAAAATGGAGGATGACCAAATGGCTTCACAGACTACATGGGAAGACACTTAGCTCCCAGTGGCCACAGTTTATCTACAAAAAGAGAATTCAGAACTTCTGCCTCATGTTCATTAGAAAATAAGGAACCATGTCCTTCAGGTCACATAGATGCAGACACAGGTTTGATGGTGTCACTCCAAAACCAAGCTAAATCGTGTGAAAATTACATATATTTCATGTGCCCAACCTTAGAGGAAGTTTCTCAAGAAGTCTTTAGGCCAGCAGAGCTCTATGTTTCTGGAGTGTTTACCCTCTCCCTTACTTTTGGAAATTGTTCTACCACCTCCAGTGTTGTGAACTCCTGAACAATTTTTATTCCACATATGTATTTACAGATTTTCTAACTCCTCTCCTCTAATTGTGTCTTACTTGGATCGATGGCTGTGTCAAGGCTTTGTTCTGAATGAGAGTGGGAAGAATTTTGTGTAGCACATGTTTGCATGCACATTAGATTCATTTTCCTATTTTCCATTTGAAATACTGAATCCCTGACACTAACCAATACCCTACTAGACTCTGACTACTAATCCTAATATTATGGAGAAAAAGAAACGTAACTGAATAGAAATGCAAGCCTTTCATATGAAGCATGGTGTATACTTGGATTTGCCTTCTGCTTTATCAAGAGGATGTATTATAAATCTAGTCAACTTTTCTTTGTAATATTTCTTCATGAGTTCTTAAAGTTAACACATATGAAAATTCCTGTCTCCCTTTCTCTGAAGCCTATTCAGCACATGTATCTTTTTATGCATATATAGTATCCTACCTGATATCACACGTACATTCCTGTGAGCTCACTGACTTTGGTATATAAAAATTGTGAGAAGAGATGACTCCCCCTAAATACTGATGGAACTCAAAATTCAACCTGTGGGTGAGCTTTCTAGTGAAAAACATTAGACATAATTAACATAAATCCATGATCAACAAAATGAATATTTTTGGATATGTGGATGAATTATAATTCATGATGAATTTCGATTGGCATATATATTGCTGCATATCAATGTGTGTGCGTGTGTGTGTGTGTGTGTGTGTGTATATATATATATATATATATATATATATATATATATATATATTCTCCAGATTTTCCAAAATATGAAATATGTGTGTCTTATTATACACTCCTTAAATTAATTCATGTTCCTGTATGTGTATTTATTAACAACATTTCACAAGATTAATCTCAGAAATACTCAACCACCTGAAATACATATTGGTTTTCTAGTACTGAAAACTAATTTCAGTGATAGGTGCTTAGAAATCCTAATATTTCTACAGTAACTGACCCAGTTTAACATCAATGCAAGTAGATTCCAATGGAACATGATGTGTATTTTGATGTTCATTTTTATTCAACATTTGTACATTACAATTTCTTCAGTTTATGGACATCATAAGATATACTTTCTTATCCACAAGTTCACAAATGTATAGGTATTTATAGGCATTTGGTTTACTTTCAATCACTTCCTACTTCAGAACACATGTATTTCTCCATGTTGCTTTACTGGTCTTTTCACTAGACATATTTCAAAACACATTATTTTCGATTGCATGATCATTTTTGAAACAAAACTCACACACTCTTCATGATAAACTGTAACCAGAATATTACCATTTGATATATAACTCGTTTGAATGAATGTATATATATAAGATTTCTTATATATTTTCAGAGGTAAATTCAATCCATTATTTAAACTTGGAACCAGTTATATACTTTATTCACAATATGGTCTATTCATGCATCATCTCTATAATCATCAACACGGGGGTACACCTATTTGTATCCTCAGTACTAATTTATAAGTTTTCAGAATTTTGCTCCCCGTAATGGTGGAAGAAATACTCATTTCACCTGATCTACATATACATTTTATCACAGTAGTATTCTGGACACACAATGCAAAGGTCACACTTATGATTGTGCCAAAGCCTAAATGGAAAGTGAACATGGATTACTAAAAACATGCATGTCCATTTTGCCTAATGCTCTCAAATATCAATCCTATTGGTGAGTACATATTTGTTTCTAAGATAATATATTCAACCTCAACCCTCTTGAAAATATCTAATACTATCACTGACTTTATACTTTGCATGAGTTCCAAATGTCCCTATTGATATCTGCTTTCCTACATATTTTCCCCAGTTCATCATTGTGATGGTCTCTTCACATGTGCTGATATTCACATTCACTCTCTAACTGAAACCCTATTGTTAAAGAATTTTTTTTCCAATTCCTAGACTCACTCTTCTTCTTAAACATACTGACTATCGTCCTAATCCTACAGACTATCCCTTTTTTATTCGATGTTCTCTTCTACATTCAATCATCCGAGGTACCCGGTCCTATGCCATTGTGTATCGATTTATCTGAGACCTCGGTGCAGAACATAATTCAAGCTAATTATCTCAATCAAGGGCCCAATGCCTTCCTAGGCTTCAAATCGTTCCTAGATCTCTGTTCTCATACATATATTTCACGTCTATATTCTTCTAAATATCACAGATTCCCAATACCATTATTCATCCAGCAGAATGATTCCTAACTCAAATCAAACATGCTTTTAACCCTAACCATACACTGTTCACTCTATCTCACTTTACAGAAGAGCAGGGACAGAGTTGGTCTTACAATACAGGAAGCTAGAGGATCTTCCACCAGCTGAGAACCTCAGAAGTCCATGCAGAAATAATCCCTTGAGAAGATGTAGTCAGCTATGAAGGACCTGAGAGAGCAAAAGTCATCTTGCATGGCACACAACCCGGTCAGGATGAAAGTATGTGTCTGAATCAGCCTCTCTCTTCTTAATGTAGTGAAGAAGGACAAAAAAAAGCCTGGGTGGAGAGCTGTTCCCAGGTACTTATGGTTTCTATACCATTCTAACTTGTGAAAGTGTCACAGGAAGTAGGCAAAGCCTCGATCTCAGAGAGCATACGAAGCAACTGTTAGGACAAAGTGGTGGCCAAGGCAGTGACCTCATTCAGTTCCTGAAGAAAGTGACCTCACCTACTTCCTTGGTGATGAGACTCTCTGAATTTAGGATCCAGGAAGCCAGGCCCCCATTACCAGTACCAGTCCCAGTCCCAGTGAGCTCACTTGTTTGGATTTACCAAGGAGAGAGTCAGTCTTTCTTGGGACCTACTAATGTGAGCGTGGCCAAATGCCAGGATAGCTCTTAAGAGGGGCCTTTCCTGAGAGGACAGAAAGTGGCTCACCGCTGGCTCCTGACAACTTCACAGAGTTGTCAAAGGAGACCAGATCTATGACAGGAAATGCCATTGTTGAGAAATATGGCCTACCAGTCAGAGGACACTCCGGATAGTCACAGACCTACTTGGGGGAAAAGGTGCCTTGGTGTGTGTGGACGACAGTTTGTGGTTTTGTCTCATGTTCTGAGAATAGGTAAAAAAAAAATGTCGGTTTGTTTGTTTTGGAGTGGAATGTTTCCAATAAGTCTTTAACAAGGCGAGTGTTTCTATGTCTGTGTATCCCCCTGTCTCCATGGTTGTAGACATTAGAAAAAAGAATGGAACAATGGGTGTGTCCTGTCTAGGACAAAGCTTCCCAGCATTCATCTTGCCCAATTTATGAATGGACTGCAGCTTGCCTTATCCATGGGCAAGACCTACTATGATCCTAAATTCCTGTATTCGTCCTGAATTCTGGCCACTCTCCATAATAGTCTCATGGTTTTGTGTCCAAGATATGTATCACCCCAAAGCTCTGTGACATGGCCATGTACTGGATAGCTGAAGGGAATGGCGAGCATCTCAGAAAACTCAGATATCAGTGTGACCAGGGAGTCTCAGTGGAAAAACCCTGCTTTGGGCCTTTTGCTTACCTATTCTTCTGTTGTCCTGAATGTCAGGAAGGTCTTTGCCTAAGGCCAACCCTTTGTGAAGCCTGATGAAAACAGTTTTCAAATGGAAATGAATGAGCATCACCTGTGGCTCTTTGCTTAATTGCTTTGGAAAGGTATGTGACTGAATCAGCCTCCTGGCCCTGTGTGAGGCTGTGGCTTAGATTCTCTGCACCTAATCGATCTAAAGAAAGATCCCATGTGTGCATCCAAAACCAAAATGGCCAAAAGAGCAATCATTGTGGATTAAGTCTCTCACCTTCCTCTGTAAGGTTCCTGAGTTACATCAGTGAGAATAGGGATCCTTTGGGTTAAATGAGTTCTTCAAAGCCCTGCAGATTCTAGCCCATAGATGCTTGGATTTTCTCATGACTCCAATTCAAATAAAGAATCCAAACCCCACAGTCATTAGGCCTCAGATTGGAGAAGTGGAGCAGTATTAAACACAAGTCTATTTGATCACTCCTGGTTCACAGGAAGGGTGTCCAGACCACCCTGACTTTAGGCAAATTAGGGGCAAGGGAGCTTTTTTTGGACACTGTCTTGGACTGCGCCCCTCATGGAAACTTCCAGGCACAGGTTATGATGAGTGTATATATAGAAGAAGATGAGTGCCATGTGGGAGTGTTTTGGTTTTAATTGTGGTCATTTGTGTGGCAGTTGGAAGAGATGCCTGGGTCAACCTGTGCTTGAACTCTGGTGTGATTCCAATTAGAGACTGAGTTCTGGAACTGACCTCAGAGAAGTATTGCCATAAATTATGTTGGTATTTTAGGAGGCCACGCATGAGATTTGCCCTTGGAAACTGAGATCTACGCCCATTTTGGCTTTCCACATATCACTGGGAATCTCAGCAAGGATATCACATGATTTTATTCTGAAAGTCTTGGCATGTATAGTTGAGAGTCTTAACACATATGTACCTCACATTGTAGACCTCAATGGCCCTGGCTTCATGTGACCTTTTGGCAACTCTTTGGAAAGCCTTGCCTGTGAGAGTTCTCCAGAGATTTTATTGCAATGAGATTCCTCACTATTTACAGGTTCCTGTATAAATTGAAACCCCCAGTGCCTCCAACGTTATCCTTGAAAAATGGCTAGATAAATATCATGAAATTTTTAAAATTCCCATGATCAGGTGGCACTGGAGAACCTTTGGATGTCCTTTTGCTGATCATGAGTGTACCAGACCCTGCCTTAATTCACTGGGTTTCATGAAAATGGTGTAGAACATAGATGCCAGAAATTTGGACCCTGTCGAGCAGGGGGCCTAGAGCAGTGGAGTGTAGGTGTGTGAAAAAACATCTGTGGTGGGGCCACATGGATCTGCCATTGGCTTTCAAATGACTTGTGACTGACATGGTGAACCCAGCAGACCCTTATATGTAAAGGCATCTTGTTATATGGAGAGGGTTCAGGGCAATGTTCAGAATCAGGTTGCTTTGGTCAAGGTGGAAAGCTATGTGGATAGAAGCGTGGTTGGTGAATTCTCTTGCAGACCCTGACCCACCACACGTGAGAGTCCTCCCTCCAGAACTGTGTCCCAGTTGTACTCCATGTATTTCTTGAAGCCAACACCAAACTCCCAGTGCAGCAGTAAGAAACACCATGAAAAGTGGAGGATGACCAAATGGCTTCACAGTCCACACAGGTAGACACTTAGACACCAGTGGCCACAGTTTCCTAAAAAGAGAAAATTAAGAACTGCTGCCTCATGTTCACTAGAAAATAAGTAAGCATGTCCTCCATGTCACATAGATGCAGACCCAGAATTGGTAGTCTCACTACCAAGGACGCTAAAGCTCCTGACAACAACGTATATTTCAAGGGCCCAACCTCAGAGGCAGTTTATCAAAAAGTAATTAGGCCAGCAGAGCTCCAAGTTTGTGTAGTGTTTACCCTCTCCCTTAGTTTTGGAAACTGTTCTACCACCTCCAAGTTTGTGAACTCCTGATCATTTTCCTTTCCACAGATGTAATCACAGATTTTCTAACTCTTCTCCACTAATTGTGTCTTAGTTGCTGCGAAGGTAATGTGAAGGCATTGTTCTGGATGAGAGTGGGAAGATTTTTGTGTAGAACATAATTGCATACACATTAGATTCATTTTGCTATTTTCCATTTGAAATACTGAATCCCTGACACTAACCCATACCCTACTAGACTCTGACTACTAATCCTAATATGAGAAAAAGAAACCTAACAGAATACGAATACAGGCCAATCATAGGAAGCATGGTGTATACTTTAATTTGCCTTATGCTTTATCAATGGTATGTGTTATAAATCTAGTCAATTTTTCATTGTAATATTTCTTCATGAGTTTTTAAAGTTAACCCATTTGTAAATTTCTGTCTCCCTTTCTCTGTAGCCTATTCAGCACATGTATTATTTTTGGCATATTTAGAATCCTACCTGGTATCACATGTACATTCTTGTGAGCTCACTGATTTTTGAAGATACAAATTGTGAGAAGAGATCACTCCCCCTAAATACTGATGGAACTGGAATTCAACCTGAGGGTGAATTTCCTAGATGAACAACATAATACATAAATCCATGTTCATTAAAATGAATATATTTGGATATGTGGATGATATATATTTCATGATGAATTTCGATTGTCATATATATTGCTACATTTTAATGTCTTTGAATGTGTGTTTCTATCTATGTATCTATCTATATATCTATTTCTCTCTCTCTCTCTCTCTCTCTCTCTCTCTCTCTCTATATATATATATATATATATATATATATATATATATATATACTCTCCAGATTTTTCAAAATATGAAATATATGTGTCTTATTATGCACTTCCTAAATTCACTCATGTTTCTATATGTGGATTTATAATCAACATTTCACAAGATTTTTCTCAGAAATATTCATCCACCTGAAATACATATTTATTTCCTAGTACTGAAAACTAATTTCGGTGAATGGTGCTTACAAATCCTAATATTTCTACAGTAACTGACCCAGTTTAACATGAATGCAAGTAGAACCCTATGGGACATGATGTATATTTGAAGGTCATTTATATTCAACAGTTGTACATTACTATTTCTTCAGTTTATGGACATCAAAGGATATATCACTTCTTCCACAAGTTCAAAAATTTGTAGGCATTTGGTTCACTTTCAATCACTTCCTGCCTCAGAACACATGTATTCCTCCATGTTTCTTGACTGGTCTTTTAATGAGACTTCGTTCCAAACACATTATTTTCAATTTCCATAATCATTTTTGAAGCAAAACTCACACACTCTTCGTGATAAACCATAATGCTAATATCAAAATTAGATGTATAACTGGTTGGAAGGAATGTACATATATCAATATAAGATTTTCTATATATTTTCAGATCTCAATTCAATCCATTATTTAAAGTTGGAACCAGCTATGTTATTTATTTACAGTATTTTCCATTATGGCATCTTATCCATATTCATTGACACAGGGTACACCTTTTGTATCCCCAATACTAAAGTATAAGTCTTTAAATTATTGCTTCAGAAACGTTGGAAGAAATACTCTACTCACCTGATATACATATACATTTCATCTCAGTGATATTCCTGACACAAAATTCAAGGGTCACACTTATGATTGTTCCAAAGCCTAAATTGAATGTGACCATGTATTACTAAAAACATTCATGTCCTGGTTCTCTAATGCTCTCAAATATCATTCCTATTGGTGACTACATATTTGTTTCTTCCTAAGATTATATATTCAACCTCAACCCTGTTAAAAATGTCTTTTCCTGTCACACACTTTGTACTTTGCCTGATTTCCTAATGTCTCTATTGATACCTGCTTTCCTACACCTTTTTTCCAGTTCATCATTGTGAATGACTCTTCAGATTTGCTGACATTTACATTCAATCTCTAATAAAACCCCTTTGCTAAAGAACTTTTTGTCCAACTCCTAGACTCAATAAAATGGGTTGCTCAAAGCCCTGCAAAAGGTAGCCCATAGGTGCTTGTGTTTTCTCATGACTCCAATTCACATAAAGAATCTAAACCCCACAGTCAGTAGGCCTCAAATTGGAGAAGCGGAGCAGTATTAACGGCAGGCCTATTGATCACTCCTGGTTAACAGTAAGGGTGTCCAGGCCACCTTGACTTTGGGCAAATGAGGGGCAAGGGAGCTTGTTCTGGACACTGTTTGGGCTGTGCCCATCATGGAAAGCTCCAGCTAGAGGTTATAATGAGTGTCTATATGGAAGCAGATGAGGGCCATGTGGGAGTGTTTTGGTTTTAATTGTGGTCATTTGTGTTGTGGTTGGAAGAGATGACTGGGTCCACCTGGGGTTGAACTCTGGTGTGATTCCCCTAAGATACTGAGTTTTGGAAATGACCTCAGAGAAGTATTTCCATTAATTGTGTTGAGATATTAGGAGGCCACACATGAGCGTCGCCCACGCATGAAAGTAGGCCTCAAATTGGAGAAGCATAGCTTTTTGTCCAAATCCTTTACTCATTCTTCTTTCTAATCCTACAGTCTATATTCCTAATCCTACTGACTATACTTGTTTGACTGGATGTTCTCTTTGACATTCAATCATCCAAGGTACAAGGTCCTGTACCATTGTATATCGATTTATCTGAGACAACTCTGCAGAACATAATTCAAATCTAAGTATCACAATCAAAGGCCCAGTGTTCTTCTGGGCTTCAAATCTTACCTAGTCTTCTGTTTGCATACTTATATTTCACCTATATATCCACGTTAAGTAAAATGAATATTTTTGGTCCTGTGGATGATATATATTTCATGATGAATTTTCTACTCACCTAATATACATATACATTTCATCTCAGTAATATTCCTGACACAAAATGCAAGGGTCACACTTATGATTGTACCAAAGCCCAAATTGAATGTGACCATGTATTACTAACAACATCCATGACCTGGTTCCCTAATGCTCTCAAATATCATTCTTAATGGTATAATAAGACTACATATTTGTTTCTTCCTAAGATTATATATTCAACCTCAACCCTGTTAAAAATGTATTTTCTTATCACACACGTTGTAATGTACCTGATTTCCTAATGTCTCTATTGATATCTGCTTTCCTACACCTTTTCTCCAGTTAATAATTGCGAATGACTCTTCACATGTGCTGACATTGACATTCACTCTCTAACTGAATCCCCATAGCTAAAAAACTTTTGGTCCAAATGCTTTACTCCCTATTCTTTTGAAACCTACGAACTATCTTCCTAATCCTACCGACTATCCCTGTTTGAGTGGATGTTCTCTTCTACATTCAATGATCCAAGGTACAAGGTCCTAGGCCATTGATTATCTATTTATCTGAAACATCTGTGCAGAACGAAATTCAAAGCTAAGTATACCAATTGAGTGCCCAATGACCTTCTGGGCTTCCAATCGTTCCTAGATTTCTGTTTTCATATTTATGTTTCACCTCGATAGTCTTATAAATATCACAGGTTCCGAATACCATTATTCATCCAGCAGAATGATTCCTAACCCATATCGAACATGTTATTAACCCTAACCATACACTGTTCCCTCAATCTAACTTTACATAAGAGCAGGGAAAGAGTTGGTCTTACAATACAGGAATGTAGGGGATCTTCCACCTGCTGAGAACCTATAACGTCCATGCAGAAATGATCTCTGTACAAGATGTTGGCAGCTATGAAGGACCAGAGAGAGTAAGAGTCTGGTCAGGATGAAGGGTTGTGTCTGAATCAGTCTCTCTCTTCTTAATGTAGAGAAGATGGACCAAAGAAGGCCTGTGTGGAGAGCTGTTCCCGAGTGCCTATGGTTGATATAGCATTCTAACTTGTGAAAGTGTCACAGGAAGTAGGGGCAGCCTCAATCTCATGGGACCCTTGGAAGCAAGTGTTAGGACAATGTGGTTGCCAAGGCAGTGACCTCATTCAGTTTCTGATGGAAGTGACCTCACATCACTTCCTTGATGATGGAACTCTCTGAACATGGGATCCAGGAAGCCAGGCACCCAGAGCCAGTCCCAGTTTCAATCAAAGTGGTCTCACTTGTTTGGATTCATCAAGAACAGAGTTAGTCTTTCTTGGTACCTACTGATGTGAGGATGGCCAAATTCCAGGAAAGCTCTGAAGAGCGGCCATTCCTGAGAAACCAGGTAGTAGCTCGCCACTGGCTCCTGTCAACTTCATAGAGTTGCACAAGGAGAACAGATCTGAGACAGAACAGGCCATTTCGGAGGAACATAGTATGGCCCATCAGTCAGAGGACCTCCGGATAGTCACAGACCTTCTTGGGGAAAGGATTTGCCTTTGTGGGTGTGTGTGTGTGGGTTTGTGTTTTTTTGTCTCATGCTCTGAGAATATGTAAGAAAGGTGATTTGTTTGGTTTGGAGTGAACTGATTCTAGTAAGTCATCTGACAAGGCGAGTGTTTCTGGGTCTGTGTATTCCACTGTGTCCGTGGTTGTAGACATTAGAAAAGAGAATGCTTCAATGGATGTGTCCTGTCTAGTAGAAAGCTTCCCAGCATTCATACTTTCCAATTTATGAATGAACTGTGGCTTTCCTTATCCATGGGCAATCCTGATATCTTCCTAAGTTCCTGTTTTCTTTCTGAATTCTGGCCACTCTCCCGAATAGGCTCATGTTTTTGTGTCGAAGATATGTACCACCTCCAAGCTCTGTGACATGGCCATGCACTGGATAGCTGAAGGGAATTGCGAGCATCTCAGAAAACTGAGATATCAGTGTGATCAGGAAAGTCTCAGTGGAGAAACACTGCTTTGGGCTGTTTTCTTACCTATTGTTCTGTTGCCCTGAATGTCAGGAAGGCCTTTGCCTCAGGCCCCAATTTGGGAAGCCTGAAGAAAACAGTTTTCAAATGGAAACTAATGGGAATCACCTGTGGCTCTGTGCTTAATTGCTTTGGAATGGGATGTATCTGAATCAGGCTCTAGGTCCTGTGTGAGGCTGTGGCTTAGATTCCCAGCACATGATGGATGTAAAAAAAGATCCCATGTGTGAATCCAAAACTAAATTAGCCAAAAGAGCAGTCATTGTGGAAGAAGTCTCTCGCCTACCTCTGTAAGGTTCCTGACCTCAATCAAGGGTGAATAGGAACCTTTGGTTCAAATGGGTTCTTCAAAGCCTTGCAGAGGCTAGCCCATAGGTGCTTGGGTTTTCTGCAAAATCCAAATCACATAAAGAATTTATAACTGACTTTCAGTAGGACTCAAACTGGAGAAGCAGAGCAGTATTTACAGCAGGCCTATTTTATCACTCCTGCTTCCCCGGACGAGTTTCCAGGCCACCCAGACTTTAGGCAAATGAGGGGCAAGGGAGTGTATTTTGGACACTGTCTTGGGCTGCGCCCCTCATGGAAACCTCCAGCCAGAGGTAATAATGAGTGTCTATATGGAAGAAGATGAGGGCCATGTGGGAGTGTTTGGGTTTTAATTGTGGTCATTTGTGTGGCGGTTGGAAGAGATGACTTGGTCCACCTGGGCTTGAACTCTGGGGTCATTTCCCTTAGAGAATGAGTTCTTGAACTGACCTCAGAGAAGTATTGCCAAGAATTGTCTTGGGATTTTAGGAGGCTTCGCAAGAGAGTGGCCTTTGGACACTGAGATATAGACACAGGGTGGCTTTTCACACAGCACTGGGAATCTGAGCCAGGATATCACATGATTTTATTGTGAAAGACTTGTCAGCCATAGATGAGAGTCAAATCACACATGGACGGCAAATTGTAGACATCAATGGGCCTGAATTCATGTGATCTTTTGTCCACTATTTGGGAAGACTTGCCTGTGAGAGTTCTCCAGAGATTTCATTGAAATGAGCTTCCTCACCATTTAATGGTTCCAGAATGAATTGAAACACACAGTGCCTCCAACTTCATCCTTGAAAAATGGCTAGATAAATACCATGAAATTTTTTAAATTCCCATCACCAGGTGTCACTGGAGAAACTTTGGATGTCCTGTTTCTGATCGTGAGTATATAATACAGTGCCTTGATTGACTGGTTTTCATGAAAATGGTTCAGAACAAAGATGTCAGAAAGTTGAAGACTGCTGAGGAGTGGGCCCAGAGCTGTGGTGGGAAGGTGTGTGATAAAACATCTGTGGTGGGGCCATATGGATCTCCCATTAGCGTCCAAATTGCTTGTGACTGACGTGGTGCAGCCAGCAGACCCTTATATGTAAAGGCATCTTGTTATATGGAGAGGTTTCAGGGCAATGTTTAGAATCAAGGTGCTATGGTCAAGGGGGCAAGCTATGTGGGATAGAAGCCTCGTTGGTGCATTCTCCTGCAGACCCTGACCTACCACACATGGCAGAACTCCCTCAAGCACCGGGTAACAGTTGAATTCTATGTATTTCATGAAGCAATACCAAAATCCCAGTGCAGCAGCAAGAAACAGCAATAAATGTGGAGGATGACGAAATGTCTTCACAGTCCACACGAGGAGACACTTAGCACCCAGTGGCCACAGTTTACCTACAAAGAGAGAATTCAGCACTGCTGCCTCATATTCAGTGGAAAATAAGAAACCATGTCCTCCAGGTCAGATAGATTCAGACCCAGCTTTGATGGTCTCATTACAATGGAAGCTAAAGCTCCAGACAATAATATATATTTCAAGTGCCCAACCTACGAGGCAGTTTCTCAAGAAGTCTTTAGGCCAGCAGAGCTCCATGTTTGTGGAGTGTTTACTCTGTCCCTTACTTTTGGAATCTCCTCTACCACCTCCAAGTTTGTGAACTCCTGAGCATATTCCATCCCAGTTATTTATTCACAGATTTTCTAACTCTACTCCTCTATTTGTGTCTTTCTCTGGGTGATGGTAATGTCAAGGCATTGTTCTGGATGAGAGTGGAAAGATTTTTGTGTACCACATATTTACATACACATTGTATTCATTTTCCAATTTTCCATTCGAAATACTGAATACCTGACACTAACACCTACCTTGGTAGACTCTGACAACTAATCCTAACAAGATGGAGAAAAATAACCCAAAAAGAAAAAAATACAAGCAGTTCAGAACTGGAGGCATGGTGTATAGTTGGAATTGTCTTTTGCATTATATAGGATAGGAGATATAAATGTAGTCAATTATTTGTTGAAATAGTTCTCCATGTGTTTTAAAGTTAACAAATATGTGAATTCCTGTCTCCCTTTCTCTGTAGCCTATTCAGCACATGTATTTTTACATGCAATTATAGAATCTTACCTTATACCACACGTACATTCTTGTGACGTGGCTGACTTGGCAGATACAAATTTTAAGAGATCACTCTTCCTAAATGCTATTGGAACTGAAAATTCAACCTATGAGTGAGCTTCCTTGTTGAATAACATTATACATAAATCCAGGTTCAAGAAAATAAGTATTTTTGGATCTCTGGATGATATACATTTCATGGTGAATTTCAATTGGTATATATTATGTTATTTTTAATGTCTGTGTATGTTTGTTTGTGTGTGTGTGTGTGTGTGTGTATATATATATATATATATATATATATACTCTCCAGATATTTTAAAATATGAAATATGTGTCTTATTATACACTCCCTTAACTCATTCATATTCAAGTATGTGGATTTATAATCAAATTTTCTCAAGACTTTTCTCAAAATATTCATTCTCCTTAAATACATATTTGTTTTCTAGTACTGAAAATTAACTTTAGTGAATGGTGCATAAAAATCCTAATATTTCTACAGTAACTGACCCAGTTTAACATCAATGCAAGTAGATTCCTATGGGACATGATGTGTATTTTGATGTTCATTTTTATTCAAGACTGCTACATTACTGTTTCTTCAGTTTATGCACATCATAGGATATATTTTCATCCACAAGTTCGCAAATTTATAGGCATTAGTTTCACTTTCAATCACTTTCTTCGTCAGAACACATGTATTCCTCCATGTTTCTTGACTGGTCTTTTGATGAGACTTCTTTTTAAACACATTATTTTCAATTTCCATGATCACTTTTGAAGCAAAACTCACATATTTTTCATGATAAACTATAATCCTAATATTACCTTTAGATGTATTGCTGGTTGGAATGAATGATGTTATATCAATATAAGATTTCTTATAAGATTTCAGATATCAATTCAATCTGTTATTTAAAGTGGGACCAGTTATATTATTTATTCAAAATGTGGTCTATTCATGCATTATCTCTATATTCATACACACAGGGTACACCTCTTTGTACACCCAATACTAATTTATAGGACTTCAAAACATTGCTCCCAGAATTGCTGGAAGAAATATTCATGTCACCTGATCTACATATACATTCTATGACTGTAATATTCTGGACAAAAAATGCAAAGGTCACACTTGTGATTTTACCAAAGCCTAAAGGGAAAGTGAACATGGATTACTAAAAGCATCCAAGGCCAGGTTGTCTAATGCTCTCAAATGTCAATCCTACTGGTGACTGCATATTTGTTTCTTCTTCAGATTATATATTCAAACTCAACCCTGTTCAAAATGTCTAATCCTATCACTCACTTTATACTTTGCCTGATTTTGTAATATCTCTATTATTAACTGCTTTCCCACATATTTTTCAAAGTTCATCATTGTGACTGAATCTTCATATGTGCTGACATTTACATTCACTCTCTAACTGAAACCCTATTTTTAAAGAAGTTTCGGTCCAAATTCTAAACTCACTCTACTTCCTAACCTACCGACTATCTTTGTAATCCTACCAACTATCCCTTTTTGACTGGATGTTCTCTTCCTCATTCAATCATCCAATTTACAAGGTCCTATGCCATTGTATATGGATTAATCTGAGACATCTGTGCAGAATGTAATTCAACACTATGTATCCCAATCAAGGGCCCAATGCGCTTCTGGGCTTCAAATTCTAGATTTCTGTTTTCATACATATATTTCACCTATATAATCTTATAAATATCGCAGGTTCCCAATACCATTATTCATCCAGCAGAATGAGTCATAACACAAATCGAACATGTTATTAACCCTAACCATACACTCTTCCCTCAATCTAACTTTACAGAAGAGCAGGGACAGAGTTGGTCTTACAATACAGGAATGTAGGGGATCTTCCACTTGCTGAGAATCTTAAAGGTCCATGCAGAAATGATCCCTGGAGAAGATGTAGGCAGCAATGAAGGACCTGAAAGATTAAAAGTAATCTTCCATGGCAAACAACCTGGTCAGGATGAAGGGTTGTGTCAGAATCAGCCTCTCTCTTCTTAATGTAGAGAAGATGGACCAAACCAGGCCTTTGTGGAGAGCTGTTCCCGGGTGCCTATGGGTGATATACAATTTTAACTTGTGAAAGTGTCACGGGAAATAGGGACAGCATCCATCTCATGGGACCCTTGGAAGCAACTGTGAGGACAAAGTGGTTTCCAAGGCAGTGACCTCATTCAGTTCCTGAAGGAAGTGACCTCAACTAACTTCCTTGGTGATGGAACTCTCTGAACTTGGGATACAGGAAGCCAGGCACCCAGAGCCAGTCCAAGTCCAACTCCCAGTGGTCAAACTTGTTTGGAATTTCCAAGGACAGAGACAGTCTTTCTTGGTACCTACTGATGTGAGGATGGCCAAATGCCAAGAAGGTCTGAAGAGGGGCTTTTTCTGAGAAAGAAGGTAGTGGCTCACCACTGGCTCCTGACAGCTTCATAGAGTTGGACACAGAGACCAGATCTGAGACAGGACAGCCCATTATGGGGGAATATATTAAGGCCCACCAGTCAAAGGCCACTCCGTATTTTCACAGACCTACTTGGGGGTCTGTGTGGGTGTGGGTGTGGGTTTTTGGTTTGTCTCATGTTCTGAGTATAGGTAGGAAAGTTGTTTGGTTTGGTTTGGTGTGAATTGTTTCTAGTAAGTCTTTTGACAAGGCGAGTGTTTCTATGTCTGTGTATCCCACTGTGTCCATGGTTGTAGACATTAGACAAGAGAGCGCATCAATACATATGTCCTGTCTAGTAGAAATCTTTCCAGGATTTATCCTGCCGTATTTATGAATGATCTGCGGCTTACCTTATGGATGGGCCACTCCTAATATCTACATAAGTTGCTGTTTTCTTTCTGAATTCTGGACAATCTCCAGAATAGGCTCATGGTTTTGTGTCCAAGATATGTACCACCTCCAAGCTCTGTGACACGGCTATGTACTGGATAGCTGAAGGAAATGGTGAGCATCTCAGAAAACTCAGATATCAGTGTGACCAGGAAAGTCTCAGTAGAGAAACTCTGCTTTGGGCCTTTTGCTTACCTATTGTACTGTTGCCCTGAATGTCAGGAAGGTCTTTGCTTCAGGCACCCCTTTGAAAAGACTGAAGAGTTTTCAAATGGAAATGTATGGGCATCAGCTGTGGCTCTTTGCTTAATTGCTTTAGAAAGGGATGTGTCTGAATCAGCTTCTTGGCCCTGTGTGAGGTTGTGGCTTAGATTCTCAGCACCTGATGGATCTAAAAAAATCCCATATGTGCATCTAAAACCAAAATAGCCAAAAGAGCAGTAATTGTGGATTAAGTCTCTTGCCTTGCTCTGTAAGGTTCCTGACCTCCATCTTTGAGGATAGGGATCTTTTGGGTCAAATGAGTTCTTCAAATCACTGCAGAGGTTAGGCCATAGGTTCTTGGGTTTTCTCATGACTCCAATTAACAAAAAGAA
Source organism: Callospermophilus lateralis (assembly GCF_048772815.1). Lineage (NCBI taxonomy): Eukaryota > Metazoa > Chordata > Mammalia > Rodentia > Sciuridae > Callospermophilus > Callospermophilus lateralis. The sequence goes on from NW_027515613.1 coordinate 5,714,825, forward strand.
TCTAAACCCCTCAGTCATTAGGCCACAAATTGGAGAATCAGAGCCATATTAACGCCAGGCCTCTTTGATCACACCTGGTTCACATGTAGAGTGTACCTGCCACACTGACTTTAGGCAAATGGGGGCAAAGGACCTTATATTGGATACTGTCTTTGTCTGTGGCCCTCATGGAAACCTACAGCCTGAGGTTATGATGAGTGTCTATATGGAAGAAGATGAGGGCCATGTGGAAGTGTTTTGGTTTTTATTGTGGTCATTTTTGTGGCCGTTGGAAGAGATGACTGGGTCCACCTGGGCTTGAACACTGCTGTGATTCCCCTTAGAGACTGAGTTCTGGAACTAACCTCAAAGAAGTATTGCCATGTATTGTGTTGGGATTTTAGGAGGCCAGGCATGAGAGTCGCCCTTGGAAACTGAGATCTAGGCCCAGGGTAGCTTTTCACAGAGCACTGGGAATCTCCGGAAGGATAGCAAACGATTTTATTCTTAAAGAATTGGCAGCCATAGTTGCAAGTCAAAACACACATGGACCACACATTGTAGACCTCAAATGCCTGGCTTTATGTGACCTTTTAGCCTGTCTTTGGGAAGCCTTGCCTGTTAGAATTCTCCTGAGCTTTCATTGAAATGAGCTTCCTCTCCATTTAATGGTTCCTGAATGAATTGAATCCCACAGTGCCTCAAACTTCATCCTTGAAAAATGGATAGATAAATACCATTGAATTTTTGAAATTCCCATGACCAGGTGTCACTGGAGAACCTTTGGATGTCCTATAGATAATCATGAGTGAACCAGACAGTGCCTTGATTGACTGGGTTTCATGAAAATGGTGTAGAACAGAGATGCCAGTAATTTGGAGCCTGCTGAGTAGTCAGCCTAGAACAGTGGTGTGCAGGTGTTTGTTAAAACATCTGTGGTATGGTGATGTGGATCTGCCATTGGCTTCCAAATGGTTTGTGACTGACATGGCGCAGCCCCCATACCCTTGGATGTAAAGGCATCTTGTTATATGGAGAGGTTTCAGGGCAATGTTTAGAATCAGACTGCTATAGTCAAGGGGGCAATCTATGTGAAATAGAAGCCTGGTTGGTGCACTCTCCTGCAGATCCTTAACCACCACACGTGACAGAACTCCCTCCAGCACTCTGTTCCAGTTGACCTCCTCGTATTTCGTGAAGCAAATACCAAACTCCCAGTGCAGCTGCAAGAAACAACACAAAAATTAGAGAAAGACCAAATGGCTTCACAGTCCACACTGGGAGACAATTAGCCCCCAAATGGCAACAGTTTACCTACAAAGAGAGAATTCAGCCCTGCTGCCTCATGTTCACTGGAATAAAAGAAACCATGTGCTCTAGGTCACATAGATGCAAACACAGCTTTGATGGTCTCACTACAAAGGAAGCAAAAGCTCCTAACAACAACATATTTTTCAAGTGCCCAACCTCAGAGGCAATTTCTCAAGAAGTGTTTAGGCCAACAAAGCTCCATGTTTGTTGAGTTTTCACCACGTACCTTACTTTTGGAAACACCTCTACCATCTCCAAGGTTGTTAACTCCTGAGCATTTTCCATTCCAGATGTGTATTCAGAGATTTTCTAACTCTTCTCCTGTTATTGTGTCTTACTTGGGGTGAAGGTAATGTCAAGGCATTGTTCTGAATGAGAGTGGGAAGACTTTTGGGTAGCACATATTTGCATACACATTGGATTCATTTTCCAATTTTCCATTCGAAATACTGAATCCCTGACTGTCAGAGGTAGAAGGAATTCTCCTTCAAAGAATAGCCAGACACTTACAAGAAACAGCCACCAGGAGACATCCTGTCTGGGAGACATCCTGTAGCCATCTGTCTCCCTGAGACATCCTGCGGCCATCTGTCTTCCTGAAACTTTCTGAGGTTATCTCACCTTGTGAAGACATCTAGAAATAAGAGAGACTTCCCACATCCAGCATATAAATACCCCTGTGTTAACAATAAAAATTTGCAGCTTGATCAGAACTCCTGTCTTGCTGTCATCTCTCGTGTCTCTTGTCCCTTCATTCCTCCCTATCTAGGTTTGCTGCCCACGTTGATGTGTCCTGCCGGCCGGGACATCTGGCGCCCAACGACTGGGTCTCGAGCCTTTGACTGAGGGGGACCCCGACCTCCTGGAAGACTTTGTCAAGCGGAGCTCGCGATCACAGCAGAAGACACCACCGAGAAACAGATCCAGGAGGAGGGTGGGGATGACGCACGGTGAGTGACCCACCATGGTACAAGCAGTTTCGTCACATGATTTGTTTTTGTCAGCCCTCAAAAAGTCCTTCAAGACCTGGGGGCGCGTGTTAAGAAAAAAGACTTAAATTTTTTCTTTTCACACAAAGGAGAACTGTGTCCATGGTTTCCCCTTGAAAGGATCATTGATGATAAAAGATGGCTTAGAATAGGAGACTGTATAAAAGATTATTATGAATCCTTTTCCCAGAAAATGTGCCTGTTCCCACCTTTTCTTACTGGAACTTAATTAATGAAATTCTTAAAAGTTCACCCTTTGACAATGGTACCTTAAAACTTGTCAGGATTGGGGAAGAGACTATGCAACTACCTCTCATTCCCCCTCGGCATGCCCCTCAGTTAGTATAGACATAGACCCTTCTCAGGCTCCCCAGGACCGTGGGACCCTTCCTGATCCCCCTAAAAATACCACCCTAATGAATAAGGCTCCAATAATTACCAACTGCCTTTATCCAGTTTTAAATCCCGGAGACACATTGACCCCTGTGGAGGAGGCTACCTGGGAGAAGGAAGCAGCTCGCTACAATTCAGAAGACCCTCCACCTCTCAGGACGCTGCCACAGCCTATAGGACTTACACATCCACCTCCCTCCTATATCCCTACTGCCTTTTGTGCTCTGACCCTTCAGGGTAAAAATGCCCCCCCCCAGATATTTTTTCCCACTTCCCTTGCCTAACCTGGCTCCCTTGAAAGCATCCTTACAATATAGAAGGGAACAGATCCAACCTTTAAAAGAAATAAGATCGCTTCAATCTGAGCTATGTTCATTAGCCTTAGGTACGGAGTCAGTGCAACTGTCCCACAGCGGTCTAATACAAAGGTGAAGCCACTCCATCGGCCTGTGCTCGCATTCCCAGTCACCACCAGTCAGATAGATAAGCCTGCCCAGGCTGAGGTCAAAGACTTAGATGAGTATCAAGAGGAGGAAGCGAGGAAGTGAATCAAGGAGATCAAGACTCAGAGGATGAGAAGTTCACCCCTAGGCAGGAAGAAACCCAGAGTCTACAAAAAATTAAGCCTGCATTTTCTTGAAAAACTTAAAAAGGCTTGTGCTCACTATGGCCCCACTGCGTGCTACATGTTGCCTTTATTAGAAATCCACAGCACACAATGGCTTACTCCCAATTATTGGAAATTTTTAGACCAAGCTACCCTCAGTGCCAGAGACTTCCTGTTATGGAATGCAGATTTCAAAGAGCACTGTCGGGAAACTGCTCAAAAAATATTAACTAAGGCCTCCTCTAAATCCGGGACTTATGTTAAGCTAGTGGGCAATGAGCCTTTTGACACTAAAACTAAACAGGCACATTTCCCTGCTGGACTTTTGACGCAGATTCAGATGGCTTCCTTATATGCTTGGAGACACCTCCCTCAAAAGGCCTTGGCTACCACTTCCCTGGCAAAAATTTGACAAGGGCCCGGAGAGCCTTATAGCTACTTTGTTCCCTGGCTTAACCTAGCTGCAGAATGCTTGCTTGGACCAAGCCAAAGCGAAAGCACCTTTGTAAAACATCTTGCCTTTGAAAACTTCAACCCGGCATGTCAGGATGTTTTTTGACCACATAAGGATAAAGGGAAACTTTCTGACTTTATTAGACTCTGTGCAGGGGTGGGTGCAGCCCATGCCATGGATCTTGTCCTAGGTGCCGCTTTTACCAAGAACTTTCACAATCCTGGCTCAAATACTTGCTTTACTTTTAAACAACCTGGCCATTTTGCACGCAAGTGTCTGACAGGCAAACAAAGCCTAGGAATAGTGTCTCCTCAAACTGGGGCTAAACCGCCCCAAGCTACCCTTTGCCCTAGATGTGGTAAAGGTCATCACTGGGGCAGTGAGTGTAGATCTAAGACAAATGCCCTCAGACAGCCTATTTCTTTCCTCTTCTTGGGAAATTCCCTGCGGGGCCAGCCCCTGGCCATGACATCTCCCAGGACAAACCCAGGGGCAATAAAATTTGTTCCCTCCCAAACTCCCAACCTACCTCAAAATCCTTCTCCAAAATTGCCTCCCTCAAACTAGCCACCCCTGGCAGTGCAGGATTGGACTTCTGTGCCACCACCGATACTATATTAGACTCAATGCAAGGGCCCCAGATAATACCCACTGGAATTATGGGTCCCCCTCCATCTCATATGTGTGCCTTTATTCTTGGAAGAGCCTCTACTAACTTACAAGGTGTTCATTTCTTCCCTAGCATTAATGATTATGATTTCACTGGAGAAATAAAAATACTGGCCACAGCTATTAATGGAGTTGTGGCCATCGCAGCAGGAACAAGACTTGCAAATTAATTCTCCTTCCCTTTTATCCAGCAGGCACTTCCACCGCCCAAACCTACCGAGGGGGACTGAATCCTTGGGCTCCTCTGATGTATATTGGGTTCAACCCATTTCTCACAATAGACCCACCATATCCTTACTTATTGAAGGAAAAGAATTCCAAGGAATTCTAGGTACTGGAGCTGTTGCCACAATTATTTCTCCAAAATACTGGCCATCAGCTTGGCCCCTCACCCCATCCTTGACTGACCTTAAAGGGATAGGACAGTCAAAAAATCCTCTGGTCAGCTCTAGGGCTCTTCGCTGGACTGATAAAGAGGGTAATAAAGGAATGGTGACTACTTTTGTTGTTCCTGACCTCCCTGTTAACCTATGGGGCCGAGATATTTTGAGTCAAATGGAAGTTATTCTGGCCAGTCCCAATTCCATAGTGACTCATCAAATGCTTCATATCAATTCTGTCCATGGTACAGGCCTTGGGAGACTGATACAAGGACTGGTTGAGCCTATACAACACATACAAAAAACAAATACATAGGGACTTGGGTATTCGGATTTTTAGTGTCAGTCCCTGACTCTCCTGTACCCCATGGAGATAAACTTATTTGGGAGACTCAGACTCTTGTGTGGGTGGATCAGTGGCCCCTTACCCAAGAAAATTTGGAGGCTGCCTCCATGTTAGTGCAGGAAGAGCTGGCAGCCGGCCATGTAGAGCCCTCAACCTCACCATCGAATACTCCTATTTTTGTTATCAAGTAAAAATTAGGCAAGTGGTGCCTTTTACAATATTTGTGTGCCATTAATAAAGTTATGCACCCGATGGGAGCACTACAGCCAGGCATTCACACACCAGTGGCTATTTCCAAAAACTATTGTAAAATGGTTATTGACTTAAAAGATTGTTTTTTACCATTCCTTTACATCCTGAGGATAGACCCTATTTTGCCTTTAGTCTCCCTTGCATTAATTTTCAGGGCCCTATGCAGAGATTTCAGTGGAAGGTTCTTCCCCAAGGTATGGCCAACAGCCCTAGTCTTTGCCAAAAATACGTTGCTCAAGCAGTACACCTTGTGAGAGAGTGATGGCCACAAAATTATATTTTACATTATATGGATGATTTGTTAATTGCTGCACCTAATACACATGACCATAATAATTGTTACTTGGACCTTTACAAAATCCTCACTAGCTTGGGACTACAGATAGCTCCTGATAAGGTTCAAACACAGAACCGTTATAGCTATTTGGGCCTTAAACTTCAAGATAATCAGATCCAAATTCCTAAGATACAACTACGGTTGGACCATCTTCACATCCTTAATGATTTTCAAAAATTACTGGGGGATATTCAATGGCTATGAATATATTTAAAATTACCCACTTGTGTACATTTGCCCCTTAATGATATTTTGAGAGGTGATTCCCACCCCTCCTCCCCTCAAAAGCTTACTCCTGAGGCATGGCAGGCATTAAATCAAGTCACAGAAGCCATTGCCCAAAAGTTTGTTACACAAAATTCTTATAACCTTCCTCTGGTTCTGGTTATTTTACACACTCCTCATACACCCACAGGAATATTTCGGCAGTGAAATACACATTTTAAAAATAAAGGCTACTCCTTGCTTTGTGTCCATTTACCCACCACATCCTCCAAGGTTATTACTGTTTATCTTGCTCAGGTAGCTTCTATTATTTTTAAAGGTCGTTTGCTAACTCGACAACATTTTGTCAAAGACCCTGATAATATTTTAATTCCATTTACTAAGGACCAAAACCAATATTTACTACAGACAGAGGATGAATGGGGTATTGTCCTATCAGGCTTTTTGGGAACAATTGATAATCACCTCCCCAAAGACCCCCTTTTACATTTTGTCCAGTTACATCCATTTATTTTTCCCAAAATTACTCAAAAGGCTCCCATTCCTCAATTCCTTACTGTCTTTACAGACGGTTCCAGTAATGGCCGAGCAGTCTTTGTTGTCAATAACCAGCCTACCACCTTTGATGCTGTCTATCATTCAGCACAGTTTGTGGAATTGTTTGCCATAACACAAGTTTTTAAAACATTTTTTTGATAATCCTGTTAATATTTATACGTACAGTGCCTGCATTGCTCATTCTGTGACCCTGCTGGAGATTTCACCCACCATTAAGCCTTCTTCCAATGTGGGCTTTCTGTTTCACCAGCTTCAGCAGCTAATTCAGGCCAGACAACACCCATTTTTCTTAGGACACATCAGGGAACACTCTGATCTTCCGAGCCCTCTAATACAAGGTAATGCCCAAGCTGATGCAGCAACTCGTTTCATCTTTCCAATTTTTGATGGCTCCATTCAAAAGGCCACGGAGTTACACAATCTTCACCATATAAATTCACAGAGCCTTCGATAACTATGTAAAATCACCAGGCAACAGGCACGAGAAATAGTAAAAGCATGCCCTGGTTGCCCTGTCTTCCTCCCCATTCAACACTTGGGAGTTAACCCCAGAGGATTACTGTCCAATCAGTTTTGGCAAATGGATGTTACTCATTTTTCTGAATTTGGAAAAACCAAATATATACACGTTTCTATAGATACCTTCAGCGGCTTTATTTCTGCATCACCACATTCTGGAGAGGCTATCAAAGAATTCCTTTCTTATCTTGTTTCAGCCTTTTCCGTAATGGGTAAAAAAATACATATTAAAAAAAATAATTGTCCTGCATATACCAGTGCCGAGTTTAAACAGTTTTGTGGTACCTTACACCTTACCTTAAAGACTTGGCTAACCCGCTTGAAGTCTTCTGCACTTGTATTTACCACTCCCAGGCATTGCCTTAATTGCATTATTTGCCCTTATTTTTCTTTCTCAAGACAATGAAGGCCATTCAGCCGCAGACTGACACTGGCATCTCTCGTCCAATTCTGTTCGCCCACCTGTTATGTGGCGCAATCCCCTTACAAATAAATGGAAAGGCCCATAATGTGTCCTCCTCTGGGGACGAGGCTCAGCTTGTGTGTGTTTTGGACCAAGAGCAAGCAGGCCCTAGATGGTTACCAGAACGCCTGGTTAAACAGGATAATGACTTACATCAACATAGGGACGGAGGTCCTCCCCTTGAGGACAAATTTTCCTCTTTTTAGGATGCAGCCAACAATCTGTGTGAGCATCCTGCTTAAGGCACTTCTGCTGAACAGGTTTGTACATGGAGGCCTTGGTCCTCCACCTTCCAACATCATGGAGTACCTTTTTGGCCCTCCCTGTGAATGCAAGGGAGGATCTTGGACTCAGGCTCCCACTAGTTGGACCCAGACTGCTGACTGCGTGACTAAGGTGGCTTACCTCCGTGCTGAGTTTGACCATAAGCTCGGAGGAGTTCATCAGCCTAAATGGGTATGTGTTATCAAGCCAAAGATTATTCCCCCTAGTACAAGTAAAGCTCTCCAAAATTGTTCTGAAACTTGAACGCATACCCAAGAGATGCATGTCTCTTCTTATGCGTCGGCCTCAATTTGTGTTAACAAGCAGGGAGAACAATTATTTGAAGCCTCCATAACTAAAACTCATGCAGCAGGGGGCACCACTATTCATTATACCCTCGTTCTTTTTGCCCGGGGAGGAGATGGCAAATACACCAAGCTACAGTCACCTGGGTGCCAAGGCCCTGTCGGTAAACCCTCCTGCTGCCCCATTAAGGCACCTACAGGGGTCTCTGATTGTGGAGGATTCACTGATGCTGTCAAGCATCCTCAGGTAATCAAACTTTTGAAACCCCAAATCCCTGAGCTCACATATCATCCCTTAATATAGCCTAAATCCCAGCTCCCAGGTTTAGATACCAATACATTAGATACTTTGGAAACTACCTTCTCCTTCCTTAATAATTCCAAGCCCACCCTTGCTGGTAATTGCTGGCTCTCCATGACAACAGGGACAATCATGCCTATTGCAGTTCTATTAATTCTATCATAGACGATGATAATACATGCCAACCCAGATTTCCTTTTAAAGTACAGCCTATTGGCACTTTTACAATATGTCTTTTAGGCGTGATGCAGAATAATACGTATGATACTGATGTTGGAGTTACTTCCTTTGGAAATTGCTCAACAGGACAAAACTATTCCTCACCCACCCCATCTTTGTCCCCCCAATGGCACAGTTTTTATGTGTGGAGGAAACTCGGCCTTCCCCAGGCTTCCAGCAAATTGGACTGTTGGCTGTGTTCTTGCCTTATTACTCCCTCATAAAACTATTGTCCTAGGAGACGAAACTCTATGCATTCCTAGTCTAGACACCTTAGTGAGAAGACACAGGCGGGCAATACAGGCCTTACAACTCTTTGCCAGCCTTCGAATAACAGCTGCTGTGGGCACAGGTACAGCTGGCTTAGTCAGGCTATACACTCTTACCTCGCCTGTCTCAACAACTTATAAATGATGTATAAACTCTATCAGGAACTATTAAAGATTTCCAGAACCTAGTAGACTCCCTGGCGGAAGTGTTTCTTCAAAATAGACGAGGCTTAGATTTGCTGACAGCTAACCAGGGAGGTATTTGCTTGGCCTCAGGGGAACGATACTGCTTTTATGCCAATAAATCAGGCATAGTACGCTCTAAAATTAAGCAGCTTCAAGAAGATCTAGAAAAGAGAAGAAGGGAACTTTTTGAAAATCCCCTCTGGACAGGGTTTAATGGATTTCTACCCTACCTTCTACCCCTATTAGGCCCTTTTTTTGGTTTACTTTTAATGGTGTCCATAGGCCCCTGCATTATAAACAGGCTGGTACACTTTATTAAAGAACAGATTAATATTTTGGCCTGTAAGCCCATACAGGTCCACTATCATCATCTGGAGATGGAAGACCATGCTGCCAACATTTAAAAGGATGTTCTACCCTTCTCACAGGCTTATTTCTTAAGTTTACATCCCCACAGATCTCTTTTTCTTACATAAAACTATAAGTAACAGCTCTGACCAACCATCTTCTGCCATTGCCATAAGGATTCGTCCTCCATGGGCCCCTCCGTTTGGGGGAGGATGCACCCATGGAGTGAGGATGTTAGGCCCTAATAACGGAGGGTGCAGGATGGACTGCAGGAGGATGGATCCACGGATCCCAAAACATAAGACCTCTTAGTGACACGGTCTGGTGCATGGCGGTCGGCATGCTTCCCCCTCAAAGCCGTCTCCTCCAAAAACATGCCAAGGCCACCAAGAAATCTTCTAGTAAACATGCTCTCTCAGATCAGGAGATATTCTAAGGCCTCCTTGAGAAACAGAGGATCTATCACCTCCTAAAACATTGGCCAGTAAGGTATGGTCATATATTTTATATAAAAAAGGGGAGAGGTCAGGGGCTAGAAGGAAGTTCTCCTTCAAAGAATAGCCTTACACTGACAAGAAGCAGCCCCCTGGGAGATATCCTGCCTGGCAGACATCCCGCAGCCATCTATCTCCCTGAGACATCGTGCGGCCATCTGTCTTCCTGAAACATCCTGAGGTTATCTCACTTTCTGAAGACATCCAGCAACTGCCGATAAGAGAGCTTTTCCATCTGCAGCATATGAATTCGAATGTGAGAACAATAAAAGTTTGCAGCATGATCAGAACTCCTATCTTGCTGTCATTTGTCGTGTCTCTTGACCCTCGATTCCTCCCCAACTAGGTTCGTTACCCACGTTGATGTGTCCGGCCGACCGGGACAACTGACACTAACCCATACCCTACTAGACTCTGACTACTAATCCAAATATGATGGAGAAAAATAACCCAAACAGAATAGAAATACAAGCAGTTCGGAGGAGGCATGGTGTATAGTTGGACTTGCCTTTTGCATGATATAGGGTAGTTGTAATAAATCTAGTTAATTTTTAATTGAAATAGTTCTCCATGTGTTTTTAAAGTTAACAAACATGTGAATTCCTGTCTCCATTTCTCTGTAGCCTATTCAGCACATGTATTTTTATCTGCACATATCGAATCCTACTTGGAATCACACGTACATTCTTGTGAGGAGGCTGACTTGGCAGATACAAATTATGAGAAGAGATCACTCTTCATAAACGCTGTTGAAACTGAAAATTCAACCTTGGGTGAGCTTCCTAGTAGATCAACATTATACATAAATCCATGTTCAGTAAAATAAATATTTTTGCATCTATGGATGATATATATTTCATGTTGAATTTCGTTTGGCATATATATTGCTACATTTTTTTGTCTGTGTGTGTGTTTTGTGTATATATATATATATATATATATATATACACACACACACTCTCCAGATTTTTCAAAATATGAAATATATGTGTCTTATATACACTCCCTAAATTCATTCATGTTTATGTATGTGAATTTATAATCAACTTTTCACAAGATTATTCTCAGAAATATACATCCACCTGAAATATTTATTTGTTTCCTAGTACTGAAAAGTAACTTAAGTGAATGGTGCATACAATCCTAATATTTCTACAGTGACTGACACAGTTTAACATCAATGCAAGTAGATTTCTATTGGACATGATGTGTATTTTGAAGTTCATTTTATTCAACACTGGTATATTAAATTTTCTTCAGTTTATTCACATCATAGGATATATATTTCATCCACAAGTTCACAAATTTATGGCCATTTGATTCACTTTCAATCATTTCCGGCTTCAGAACACATGTATTCCTCCTGGGTTCCTGAATGGTCTTTTCATGACAGGTCTTTTCAAACACATTCATTTCGATTTCCATAATCATTTTGAAGCAAAACTCACACATTCTTCATGATATACCATAACTCTAATATTACCATTACATGTGTAACTGGATGGAATGAATGATTGTATATCAATATAAGATTCCGTGTATATTTTCTGATATCAATTCAATCCATTATTTAAAGTTTGAACCACTTATATTATTTATTCACAGTATGGCCTATTCATGCATTATCTCTCTATTTATAGACACAGGGTACATCTATTTGCATCCCCAATACTAATTTATTCATCTTCAAAATGTAGCTCCCAGAAATGTTGGAAGAAATACTCATGTCACCTGTTCTACATATACATTTTATCACAGTAATATTCTGGACACAAAAAGAAAATGTCACACTTATGATTGTACCAAAGCCTAAATTGAAGTGAGCATGCATTACTAAAAAATCCATGTCCAGGTTGCCTAATGCTCTCAAATGTCAATCTTATTGGTGACTACATATTTGTTTCTTCCTAAGATTATATATTCAAACTCAACCATGTTGAAAATGTCTAATCCTATCACTCACTTTATACTTTGCCTGATTTCCTACTGTCTCTATTGATATCTTCTTCCCTACATAGTATCACTGATCATTATTGTGACTGACTCTTCACATGTGCTGACATTTACTTTCACTCTCTACCAGAAAGCCTATTGCTAAAGAACTTTTGTTCCCACTCCTATACTCACTCTTCTTACTAAACCTACGGACTTATGTCCTAATCCTACTGACTATCCATTTTTGACTGGATGTTCTCTTTGACATTCAATTATCCAAGGTACAAGGTCCTATGCCATTGATATTGATTCATCTGAGACAACTGTGCAGAATATAATTCAAAGCGAAGTATCCCACTCAAGGGCCTAATGCCTTTCTGGGCTTCAAATCTTACCTAGATTTCTGTTTTCAAACTTATATTTCACCTGTATATTCTTGTAAATATCGCAGGTGTCCAATACCATTAATCAACTCGTAGAATGAATCCTAACCCAAATAGAACCTGTTATTAACCCTAACCATACACTGTTCCCTCAATCTCACTTTACAGAAGAGCAGGTACAGAGTTCGTCTTACAATACAGGAATGTAGGGGTTCTTCCACCTGCTGAGAACCTCAAAGGTCCATGCAGAAATGATCCCTGGATAAGATGTAGGCAGCTATTGAGGAACTAAGAAAGCAAAAGTCATCTTCCATGGCAAAAACCCTGGTCAGATTGAAGGGATGTGTCTGAATCAGCCTCTCTCTTCTTAATGTAAAGATGGACCAAACCAGGCCTGTGTGGAGAGCTGTTCCTGGGTGCCTATGGTTGATATACCATTCTAACGTGTGACAGTGTCACAGGAAGTAGGGGCAGGCTCCATCTCATGGGACTCTTGGAAGCAACTGTTAGGACAAAGTGATTGTCACGGCAGTGACCTCATTCAGTTGCTGAAGGAATTGACCTACCTAACTTCCTTGTTGATGGAACTCTCTGAACATGGTATCCAGGAACCCAGAGACCCAGAGGCAGTCCCAGTCCCAGTCCCAGTGAACTCAATTGTTTGGATTTACCAAGGACAGGGTCAGCTTTTCTTGGTACCTACTGATGTGAGGATGGCAAAATGACAGGAGAGCTATGAAGAGGGTCCTTTCCTGGGAAAGCAGGTAGTTGCTCACCACTGGCTCATGGCAACTTCACAGTGTTGGAAAAGGAGACAAGATCTGAGACTGTAGAGGCAATTTCGGGGGAACATAGTATGGCTCACCAGTTAGAAGACACTCCATAGAGTCACAGACCTACTTGGGGGAAGGAGGTACCTTTTTGAGTGTGGGTGTGAGTATGTGGTTTTCACATTTTCTGAGAATAGGTAGAAAAGTCGGTTTGTTTGGTTTGGGGTGGACTGTTTCTTGTTTGTCATTTGACAAGGTGAGTGTTTCTATGTCTGTGTATTTTACTGTGTCAGTGGTTGTAGACAATAGTAAAGAGAATGCATCAATGGATGTGTTGTGTCTAGTAGAAAGCTCCCAGCATTCATCCTGCCCAATTTATGAATAGAGAGTGGCTAGCCTTATTGATGTGCAATACCTATTATCTTCCAAAGTTACAGTTTTCTTCCTGAATTCAGTCATCTATCCAGAATAGGCTCATGGTTTTGTGTCCAAGGAATGTACCACCTCCAAGCTCTGTGAAATGGCCATGTACTGAATAGCTGAAGAGAATGAGAGCATCTCAGAAAACTCAGATATCCGTGTGAATAGGAAAGTCTCAGTGGAGAAACCCTGCTTTGGGCATTTTGCTTACCTATTTTTCTGTTGCCCTGAATGTCAGGAAGGTCTTTGCCTCAGGTCACACTTTGTGAAGCCTGAAGAAAATAGTTTTCAAATGGAAATGAATGGGCATCACCTGTGGCTCTTTGCTTAATTGCTTTTAAAATGGATGTGTCTGAATCAGCATCTTGGCCCTGTGTGAGGTTGTCGCTTAGATTCTCAACACCAGATGGATCTAAAGAAAGATGCCATGTGTACATCCAAAACCAAAATGGCAAAAAAATCAGTAATTGTGGATGAAGCTTCTTGCCTATCTCTCTTAGTTTCCGGACATCCATCAAGTGAAAATAGGGATCCCTTGGGTCAAATTAGTACATCAAAGCCCTGTAGTGGTGCTTGGGTTTCCTCATGACTCCAAATCACATGAAGAATCTATACCAGACTGTCAGTAGGCCTCAAATTGGAGAAGCAGAGCAGTATTAAGAGCAGGCCTATTTGATCACTCCTGGTTCACAGGAAAGTTGTCCCGGCCACAAAGACTTTAGGCAAATGAGGGGAAAAGGAGCTTATTTTGGACCCTGTTTTTAGATGTGCCCCTCATGGAAACCTCCAGCCAGAGGTTATGATGAGTGTCTACATGGAAGAATATGAGGGCTATGTGGAAGTGTTTTGGTTTTAATTGTGGTCATTTGTGTGGCGATTGGAAAAGATGACTGGGTCCACCGGGGTTTAAACTCTGGTGTGATTACCCTTTGAGACTGCGTTGTGGAACTGACCTCAAAAAAGTATTGCCATTATTTGTGTTGGCATTTTTGGAGGCCACCCATGAGAGTCGCCCTTGAAAACTGAGATGTAGACCAAGGGTGGCTTTCCACAGAACACAGGGAATCTCAGCCATGATATCATATGATTTTATTTTGAAAGCCTTGGCATCCATAGTTGAGAGTCAAAACACACAAGGACCTCTCATTGTAGACCTCTATGGGTCTGGCTTCATGTAACTTTTTGCCCACTCTTTGGGAAGCCTTGCCTGTGAGATTTCTCCAGAGTTTTCATTGAAATGATCTTCCTCAACATTTAATGGTTCCTGAATGAATTGAAACCCACAGTGCCTCCGACTTCATCCTTGAAGAATGCCTAGATAAATATCATGAAATTTTTGAAATTCCCATTACGAGGTGGCACTGGAAAATCTTGGATGTCCTGTTGCTATTTTAAGTGTACCAGACAGTGCCTTGATTGACTGGGTTTTATGATAATGGTGTAGAACAGAGATGTCAGTAAGTTGGAGCCTCCTGATTAGTGGTCATAGAGCAGTGTTGTGCAGGTGTGTGATAAAACATCTGTGGTGGGGCCATGTGGATCTGCCATTCACTTCCAAATGGGTTGTGACTGACATGGTGCAGCCAGCAGAACCTTCTATGTAAAGGCATCTTGTTATATGGAGAAATTTCAGGGCAATGTTCAGAATTAGGTTGCTATGGTCAAGGGGGCAGGCTCTGTGGGATAGAAGCCTGGTTGGTGCATTCTCCTGCAGACTCTGACCCACCACACGTGACAGAACTCCCTCCAGCACTGGGTCCCAGTTGAACTCCTTGTATTTCGTGAAGCAAATACCAAAATCCCAGTGCAGCAGCAAGAAACAGCAATAAATGTGGAGGATGACGAAATGTCTTCACAGTCCACACGAGGAGACACTTAGCACCCAGTGGCCACAGTTTACCTACAAAGAGAGAATTCAGCACTGCTGCCTCATGTTCATTGGAATATAAGAAACCATGTCCTCCAGGTCACATAGATGCAGACCCAGCTTTGATGGTCCCACTAGAAAGGATGCTAAAGCTCCTTAAAACAACATATATTTCAAGTGCCCAATCTCAAGGGAAATGTCTCAAGAAGTCTTTAGGCCAGCAGAGCTGCAAGTTTTTGGAGTGTTTACCTGTTAGATCAGGACACAAGAAAAGACCACTGACTCCAATAGAAATCAAATTAAATTAAACTTATTATTTCCACTGGCCATGCTGCCTCTCCCTCCCAAAACGGCGGGAACAAGACAGCAACCCCAGCTTTCCTACAGCACAGCTTTATAGCCCAGAAAGTTACACAAAATGGGGGTTAGAGAAAACACAACTCTGACAAGCATCACACTAATGGTAGTTTACATTTTTTTTTGCTGTAAAATGGAGCCTCACAGAGGGTTGCTGTCTGGCCAGGGAAGCAAATATTTATGATATGTCACTAAAGTTTCAAAAAGGGTTGCTATCAGGTCAGAGAGCAAGACTTGGGTCAGTTCAAGTCACTGGCAGGCATTCCAAACAGGTTCAGAATTTTCAGTAATTTATGGTAAAACCAAAATTATCTTTTCATGCTTTGTGGCAAGATGGCTCCCAATTTTAATAAAAGATCAGGTTGGGTCTATCATTTTCCCCTTTTCTCTGTGTCCCTTTCAAATCTTTGATAGATTGGGGGAAGAGCACGGAGGAAATTTTAATAACTCAGGTAAAAGTCTCCAAATTTTTAGAACTCACCCAAAACCAGTCTCCCTGATTTTACCTGACTTAATTAATTACTTGTATTGCAAGTCTATTTATATTTGGCTCCATTGTTGTAATAAGAGAGGCGTCACCCATTTTGGATTCTTCTGAGCTGAGAGAGGGTGACGTGAGTAGGCATGGTGTGAGGGACATGAGTTGCCTTTTAGAAGTAGTTGAGGGACATGAGTTGCCTTTTAGAAATCAGTTCGTTTTGAAGTCTCGTTAAGGAAGAACAGGTTGTAAAGTCATCTGGGGATGGGTTCTTCTATGAGAGAAACAAAAACCATGAGTACTGAATAAATGTTGCAGCAGCTGGAACATGTCACTCTATAGAATTTCCCTCACCGGTCTTTAATATTCCCAGTTATCAAGACTGTCAACTTAATATTTAACTTTTAGTATTACAGTTGTCCCTCCCCATAAGATACAGTTTAATAATTTAATGTCATCTGATCTTGCAAAATCCTTTTACCAGTATGACCTCTGTGTCTAATAGAGGAAACCTTTAATTCTGATACTCAATGCTGGATAATCGTACTAGCAAACACCAAACTTACCTGTGTAGGTTAGGAATATCTTTAGGCCTTAAACTGAAAATTTCTGCCTCTGGCAGCTCTTCTTGATAGTCTCTTTTAATAAGTATCAGGCATTCCTCTCTGAGAATCCTTCTTTGTAGCCTCCAGTCTTACTTATTTTGGGAGGCTAACATAAAGTGTATACCTTAAAATATTATTATTATTATTATTATTATTATTATTATTATTATTATTATTATTATTATTTAAAATGCCCAGGAATGGCTGTATTTTGGTTTTCATTGTCTTTGCTAAGTGTTTAAGATGAAGAAGTCAAACTGACTTTTGTTTCTATCTATTGTTAACAGTCAGCTGATCTTTCATGGGAGTCATTCCTGGGGAAACTTGAGATCACTTTCTCAGTTCTTCTAGAGCCATTTGCGCTAGGTGGGTCCAGGTCTTGCTTGACCATGTGGCTTCCCTGGGAAGCATCAGGGATTTCTCCCTTCTCTGATGACTCTCCTCTTCATAGCAAATGCACTGATTGGCTTTCTGTTCTCCAGTGGTCTCATTAATCTCCCTGATGGGGAGTTTATGTGGCCCAGAGTTGCAAAACTCTTTAGTGAAGTCCCCTGTTCCCTGCATTCAGACTGACACAGAGGGCAAGAGACAAATATTGTTTTTTTTTGGCCCTTTTCATTTAAATTTAATTTTAAATCCTAATCTTAAACATCCATCAAATAATTTTTAACATCCTTATATTAAGGGCACTGGGCTTTAATGTCTATAACTTTATAATTATTTATCTTTTTATTAATTGGGATCTGTATTATTCTGTCTGTCTTGTAGGTGATAACTTACTCTCTGAAATTAACCCATGTTTTGTTCTTAAAGCAACACTTCTGTAAAACACTAACAGAGAATCTAGATCACATATAAGGAAATTACAAAATAAAATTTTATAACAAGAGTAAAAATACTTAGTTCGTGTAATAGCTACACTGAATTTTTTGGCTGAGTAATACATTATATCCCCTGTTTGAGATCCTAGGTATTTTGACATAAAAAAGAACTTTTAACATAACTTTAAAGAAATAAAATCTGACCTACTGCTTTTGTAGTCATTCTCATATGTAGTAAGATGGGACACACAGCCTTATCTCAGGTAAGGCAGGGCTCTTTATAAATATTAAGTGTTTTAGTTCTAAAGCTGATCTTTATTTTTTAAATATTATTTTACTAAGTTTACATAAATTGTTTGAGGTCACATGAACATTAGCTAACAACATATAATATCACTTTTAAAACATGAATTAAAGAAATGCTGAAAGTTTTTAACCTTTACATAGATTAGGCTCTAATTAACAAAAAATACATTTAAATTGTTCCCCAATGTAAAAAGTAACATAAAACTTTGCATATCTTATTGGTAACAGGTGAATAAATCCCCAATACGTTTTTTACCGTACAACTTCAGAACACTAGCTTGATATAATCCTCTTTTAAAATTTTTACCTTACAGACTTGCATACCTGATATGAGCACATTAGTAGCATCACAATTACATTGATGTTTCTACATTAACCAAGTTTAGCTTTTAAAGAAATGGCAATACAGTGCTCTAAAATAACAGTTCTAATTTAATCAGTTGTTTAATTTCTATGGTTGCTTGCTCTAGAAAAAATAAAACTTAATAAACACAATGCTATGGGTAAACTTATGTTTTAAGAAATTTTTGTCTCTTTAACACATGATTGATTTTTACTATCCTTTACAGACTTTAGTCAAACTTATACAGACGTTAGGAAGTCAATCAGATATCTAACAAAAGTACTCATGAATGAGTAATCCCATATCAAATTTACTTTACTTATTTATCAAAATATTAGACAAATGTATTGAAGAGTGTAAACCATTTTTATGTTGAAGGAAAAGTCCTAGAACCAAGGCATATTAGACATTTTGTAGATATTAACATTTTATTAGATTTTTGAATACCTAGAAAAACTTGAAAGCTTAAATTTAAAAACATTTATTTTTATCTGTTTATCCAATTTAATTGAACCATTTAAATCATGTGAATTAAAGACCTTTGGATCCACTTTTTAAAATTTGTTTATATGAGCTCTTTTTTTATGAGTGCTCCTTATATATGTTAATTTGTGTATCATATATATGATATATGGACATATGTATATATAGACATACAACACATAACAAAATTGAGCACACGTAATAATAGTAAAGGCCTTTTAGCTTTTCGCAGGTGAAATCTCCATTGCAATGTTTCAAAAATTCCAAAGTTGGTCAAAGATAGTACTGATCAGAAAAACATTAACCTAGGTCTGTATGATCAAAATCATGAGCTAAAAAAAAAAAATAAAGTATCTAAGGAAAAAAATAAGAGTCCTAGAAAAAATGACTGGTCAGTAATTAGTAAATACCATACAATTTACCTTTTTTTTCTTAGGCCTCAGATCAGTCCCCTAATAATCTTGCAGGCTTCTTTCATTTGCCTTTCAAAGTAAATCATGGCTGAGGTCTGGAAGGAGGAAGAAAAAACTGCTATTCTGAGCAGACACCTCAAGCCTAAGGCATTTTAACCATAATTTTCAGGTTCGGATGTTGAAAATTATGGTACAAGTTTAAGATACAATTCACAAAAATTTTATATCTTTACATCTTGTTTTGTCAACAGATATCATACTATGATTTACAATACTTGTCCAGATTAATGCTCTGGTGCACAAAGTGACATTTTCCCAGGCTACCCAATTCAAAATTGGTGAAAAAAAAAGACTGAGTGATTGGGAAGTTACTTGCCAACTTGGAAGTAGAGTTCTTTAGTTTTCCATCCTTAGCACTTAAGTTCTCTGGCATGAATTATCTGAAATCATAAACTAAACAATTACCTAAACCCGACTTTTAACTGCAAGATTGTACAATGCTTCAAAAACCCATTCAGATACCAGATTGTTACAATAAAACATCATCATTTAGACACACATTCAGCTAAGATCATTCCCCAAAAATAATTTATAATATCAACACATTATTGCACGTGTCTTAAAGGGCCAGAAACAAAGACACAAGACAGACAGAAAGGAGGTTCAGACTGTGACTGTCAGACAGAACCCTTTAAACCAGAGCAGATAAGAGAAAAATCTCCTACACCAGTGGCACCATAGATGTCAACAGGGAGGGACCAGATGTTTTAAAAGAGGGGCAACCTGAAATATACAATCAAGGGTCTCCATGGTGACTTTAATGCATTTAGTGTCCTCTTTTTCTTTTTCTCTTTTTTAGAAGACAGAGGTGGCATAATCCTTACAGTGCAGGGAAGAAAGGAGGGAATTCCCTGAAGCAACAGGGCTTCGGCAGCTGCTGGGAGTCCCTCAGTCCCTCCTTTTACTTACAGGATCAGCTACTCTGGTTTGGATCCACCCCAAGCATGCTACATTTACTTTACTAACATTTAAGTAGTCAGTTCTAAAAAAGTTCCGGGACTAAGCAGGGGGGGGGGGGGATGTAGCAAAATTTGTAACTTAAAGTTCGGCTCCTGACCTTGAAGCCAATTAATGCCAATTTAATAATGAGGACAAGGTTTTTAGAAAAAGAAAAAGGGGGGGTATTGCTTTGGTAACAAAGGAAAAACACAGGGGACTCTGCCCAAATGTTGTGACTCTCTGGATCTGGAGGGACAAGGGGTTTTAATGGAGATTCACTTTTTAACCTGGGAGATACTCAGTTCTCAGGTCCACAGCAGGCATTGTCCTCTTCAGTGGGTGTGCTCCAGGCACCCAGCTAGGGGCTTCTCTCATTCTGCTTAACAAAGGGGGGTAAAGTTCATCGCAGTTCCTTAAATCACAGTCCAAAGGGATGTCAGTTTTACTTGCTTTGTTACTCATTTTCACGTCCAATATAGTTAAGTTAATCACAGAACAAAACAAACAAGAAAAACATAGAACACAGAACAAAACACAAAAAACAGAAACCCGGACTCGAAACAGAAAAACAGAGGAGCAATGCAACGTCTTGCTAAAGCTCCGAAGTAGGACCGCGTGCATGCCAGTCAGCACCTCTCTACCATTCCAGAGGAATTCCCTACAGAACAGAACAGAAGACAGAATGATTCTCATTACTGTCCCGAAAAGGAGTATATATGAGCCTCCCCAGGACACCTCTATGTCATCAGAACAGATCTTCCTTTAACGGATATCCGATGTTATAAAGGCAGCACTTAATTATTGAGGTCTCCTCCACCAGGTGCTTGCTAATAGTTTTAGTGCCGTGGTTCACTGCAGTGCTCCTGGGACCGAACGCTCACTCAAAGGCCTTGGAACATCTCAAGATGTGCACCCCCTAGAGTGGCTCTCCAGCCCGGAGCCCTGGAGGGAAGGCCAGATTCAGAATTTCCAGCAGTCTGGTCTTGTGATCTGGTCGGCAGGGTCATCTTGCTGGGAAACTCAAAAAGGTTAGATGAGAAAGCAAAAAAAGAACACTGACTCCAACTAAAATCAAATTGAGGCAAGCTTATTATGTCAACCAGCTGGGCTGACTCTCCCTCCCAAAACGGCAGGAACAAAACAGCAACCCCGCCTTTCCTATAGCCCAGCTATATGGCCCAGAAAGTTACACAAAAGGGGGGTTACAGAAAACAGAACTTTGACAAGCATGACACAAATGGTAGTTTATTTATTTATTTTTGCTGGTCCCAATATCAGAAATTATGAGGACAATTAGAGCCTCAGAGAGGGTCGTTGTCTGGCCAGGGAAGGCCAAAATTTATGGTGTGTCACTAAAGTTTCAGCGAAGCCTGGATGGTGCACTTTCTTGCAGACCCTGACCCACCACACTTGACAGAATTCCCTCCAGCACGGTGTACCAGTTGAACTGTTGTATTTCAAGAAGCAAATACCAAACTCCCAGTGCAGCAGCAAGAAACACCACAAAAAGTGGAGGATGACCAATTGGCTTCACATTCTACATGGGGAGACACTAAGCCCCAGTCGCCACAGTTAACCTACAAAGAGAGACTTCAGCACTGCTGCCTCGTGTACATTGGAAAATAAGAAACTATGTCCTCAAGGTCTCAGAGACGCACACCCAGCTTTGAGGGTCTCACTGCCAAGGAAACTTAACTCCTGACAACACATATATTTCAAGTGCACAACCTCAGTGGCAGTTTCTCAAAAAGTGTTAGGCTGGCAGAGCTCCATGTTTGTGGAGTGTGTACCCTGTCCTTACTTTTAGAAACTCCTATACCACCTCCAATTTTGTGCACTCATGAGCATTTTCCATTCCAGAAATGTAATCACAGATTTTTTAACTCTTCTTCTCTAAATGTGTCTAACTTGGGGCGAAGGTAATGTCAAGGCATTGTTCTGGATGAGAGTGGGAAGATTTTTTGTAGCACATATTTGCATACATATTAGATTAATTTTCCTATTTTCCATTCGAATTTCTGAATACCTGACACTAACCCATATTCTACTAGACTCTGACTACTAATCCTAATATGATAGAGAAAAATAACCAAAACAGTATATAAATACACGCAGTTCAGAGTTGAAATTGACTTTTGCATGAGAAAGAGTAGGTGTTATAAATCTAGTCAATTTTTAATTGAAATAGTTCTCCATGTGTTTTTAAAGTTAACAAATATGTGAATTACTGTCTCCCTTTCTCTGGAGCTTATTCAGCACATGTATTTTTATATGCACAAATAGAATCCTACGGGGATCACACGTACATTCTTGTGAGTTACATGACTTGGCAGATACAAAGTGTGAGAAGACATCACTCTTCCAAAATGGTGTTGGAACTGAAAATTCAACCTATGGGTGAGCTTCCCAGTAGAACAACACTATACATAAACCCATGTTCAGTCAAAAGAATATTTTTGGATCTTTATGATATATATTTCATGATGAATTTTGATCGGCATATATTTTGCTAGTTTTTAATATCTGGTTGTGTGTGTGTGTGTGTGTGTGTGTGTGTGTGCGTGTGTGTGTGTCTGTATATATATATACACACTCTACAGATTTATCAAAATATGTAATATATGTGTCTTATTATACACTCCCTAAATTCATTCATATTCATATGTGTGGATTTATAATCAAAATTTCACAAGATTATTCTCACAAATATTCATCTACCTGAACTACATATTTCTTTCCTAGTACTGACAACTGACTTCAGTGAATGGTGCATACAAATCCTAATATTTCTACAGTAACTGATCCAGTATAACATCAATGCAAGTAGATTCCTATGGGACATGATGTGCATTTTGATGTTCATTTTTATTCAACACTGGTACATTACTATTTCTTCAGTTTATGCACATCATAGGATATGTATTTCATCCACAAGTTCACAAATTCATAGGCATTTTTTTTTACTTACAATCACTTCCTACTTCAGAACACATGTATTTCTCCATGTTTCTTCACTGGTCTTTTAATGAGGCTTCTTTCCAAAGTCATTATTTTCGTTTTCCATAATCATTTTTGAACCAAAACTCACACACCCTTCATGATAAACCATAACACTAATATTTCCATTAGTTGTATAACTGGTTGGAATGAATGATTGTATATCAATATATGATTTCATATATAATTTCAGATAATAATTCAATCCATTATTTAAAGTAGATCCAGTTATATTATTTATTCACAGTATGGACTATTCATGCATTATCTCTGTATTCATAAACAAAGGTTACACCTCTTTGTACCCCCAAGACTAATTTATACGTCTTCCAATTATTCCTAAAAAAAAATAGTGGAAGAAATACTCATGTCACCTGATCTATATATACATTTATCACAGTAATATTCTGGACAAAAAAAGCGAAGATAACACTTAAGATTCTACCAAAGCCTAAATGGAAACTGAGCAAGGACAACTAAAAGCATCCATGTTCATATTGCCTAATGCTTTCAAATGTCAATCCAATTTGTAATTACATATTTGTTTCTTTCTAAGATTATATATTCAACCTCAACCATATTGAAAATATCTAATCTTATCACTCACTTTATACTTTGCCTGATTTCCTAATGTCTCTGTTGATATCTGCTTTCTGACATATTTTCCTCAGTTCATCATTGTGACTGACTCTTCACATGTGCTCACGTTTACATTCACTCTCTACCCGAAACCCTGTTGCTAAAGAAATTTTGGTCCAAATCCTATACTCACTCGTCTTTCTAAACCTACCGACTATCTTCTTAATCCTACTGACTATGCCTTTTTGACTGGATGTTCTCTTCGACATTCAATCATCCAAGGTACAAGGTCCTATGCCATTGTATATCGATTTATCTGAGACATCTGTGCAGAACATAATTGAATGCTAAGTATCCCAATCAATGGCCCAATGCCCTCTGGGCTTCAAATCTTACCTAGATTTCTGTTTTCATACTTATATTTCACCTATATATTCTTGTGAATATCGCAGGTTCCCAATACCATTATGCATCCCGCAGAATGATTCATAACCCAAATTGAACCAGGTATTAAACCTAACCATACACAGTTCCCTCAATCTAACTTTATAGAAGACCAGGGCCAGAGCTGGTCTTACAATACAGAATGTAGAGGATCTTCCACCTGCTGAGAACCTCAAAGGTCCATGCAGAAATGATCCCTGGAGAAGATATAGGCAGCTATGAAGGACCTGAGAGAGCAAAAGTCATCTTCTATGGCAAACAACCTAGTCAGGACGAAGGGACGTGTTTGAATCAGCCTCTCTTTTCTTAATGTGGCGAAGATGGACCAAACCAGACCTAGGTGGAATCATTCTTTAGATCCATCATGTGCTTAGAATCTAAATCACAGCCAGAAACAAGGCCAAGAGACTAATTCAGCCACATCCCTTTCGAAAGCAATAAAGCAAAGAGCCACAGGTAATGCCCATTCATTTCCATTTCAAAACTATATTCTTCAGGCTTCACAAAGGGGTGGCCGGAAGCAAAATCCTTCCAGATATTCAGTGCAAGAGAACAGTACTTAAACAAAAAGTCCAAAGCAGGGTCTCTCAACTGAGAGTTTCCTGGTCACACTGATATCTGAGTTTTCTGAGATGCTCGCCATTCTCTTCAGCTTTCCAGTACATGGCCATGTCAGAGTGCTTGGAGGTGGTACATATCTTGTACACAAAACCGTGAGCCTATTCTGCAGAGTGGCCAGAATTTAGGAAGAAAACAGCAACTTAGGAAGATAGCAGGTGTTTCCCATTGATAAGACAAGCTGCAGTTCATTCATATATTGGGCAGGATGAATTTTGGGAAGATTTATCCTAGACAGGACACATCCATTAATGCATTTTCTTTTCTAATGTGTACAACACCAGACACAGTGGGATACACAGACAAAGAAACACTCGCCTTGTCAAACGACTTACTAGAACAGTCCACTCAAAACCAAAAAAAAAAAAAAAAAAAAAAAAAAAACGCCTTTCCTACCTATTCTCAGAACATGAGACAGAACCACAAACCCAAACCCACTCCCACAAAGGCATCTTCTTTCCCCAAGTAGGTCTGTGACAACCCGGAGTGTCCTCTGACTGGTGAGCCATACAATATTTCCCCGAATTGGCCTGTCTTGTCTCAGATCTGGTCTCCTTGTCCAACTCTGTGAAGTTGAGAGGAGCCAGCGGTGAGCCACTACCTGTTTTCTCAGAAAAGGTCCCTCTTCAGAGCTCTACTGGCATTTGGCCACCCTCACAGCAGTAGGTACCAAGAAAGGCTGACTTTGTCCTTGGAAAATCCAAACAAGTGAGCCCACTGGGACTGGGACTGGGTCTGGGACTGCCACTGGGTGGCTTCTTGGATGCCAAGTTCAGAGAGTTCCATCACCAAGGAAATGAGGTATGTCACTTTCTTTGGAACTGAATGAGGTGACTGCCTTGGCAACCACTTTGTCCTAACAGTTGCTTCCAAGAGTCCCAAGAGATGGAGCCAGCCGCTCCTTCTTGTGACACTTTTACAAGTTAGAATGGAATATAAACGATAGGCAAACGGGAACAGCTCTCCACACAGGCCTGTTTTGGTCAGTCTTCTCTACAATAAGAAGAGAGAGGCTAATTCAGACACGTCCCTTCGTTCTAACTAGTTTTTTTTGCCATGGAAGATGACTTTTGCTTACTCAGGTCCGTCATACATGCCTACAACTTGTGCAAGTATCATTTCTGCATGGACCTTTGAGGTTCTCAGCAGGTGGACGGTCCCCTACTTTCCTGTATTGTAAGAACAACTCTGTTCCTGCTCTTTTGTGAAATGAGTTTGAGGGAACAGTGTATGTTTATGGTTAATAACAGGTTCGATTTGGGTTAGGAATCATTCTGTGCGATGAATAATAGTGTTGGAAACCTGTGATATTTACAAGAATATAGAGGTGAAATATAAGTATGAAAACAGAAATCTAGGTATGATTTGAAGCCCAGAAGGGCATTGAGCCCTTGATTGGGATACTTAGCTACGAATTATGTTCTGCAAATATGTCTCATATAATTCGATATACAATGGCATAGGACCTTGTACCTTGGATGATTGAATGTAGAAGAGAACATCCATTCAAAAAGGGATAGTTGCTAGGATCATGAAGCTAGTCGGTAGGTTTAGGTGGAAGAGTGAGTATATGATTTGCACCAAAAGTTCTTTAGCAATAGGGTTTCGGTTAGAGACTGAATTTAAATGTCAGCACATATGAAGAGTCAGTCACTAGGATGAGCTGGGGAAAATATGCAGAAAAGCAGATATCAATAGAGACATTACAAAATTAGGCAAAGTATAAAGTGACTGATAGGATTAGACATGTTCAACAGTCTTGAGTTTCAATATATAATCTTAGGAAGAAACAAATATGTAGTCACCAATAGGATTGGCATTTGAGAGCATTACGCAACCTGGACATGGATGTTTTTAGTAATCCGTGTTCACTTTCCATTTAGGCCTTGGTACAATCATAAGTATGGCCATTAAATTTTTTGTCCAGAATATTACTGGGATAAAATGTATATGTAGATCAGGTGACATGAGTATTTCTTCCACCATTTCTGGGAGCAATATATTAAAGATGTAAAATTAGTATTGGGGTTACAAATAGGTGCACCCTGTGTCTATGAATATAGAGATAAAGCATGAATAGACCATACTGTGAATAAATAATATAACTTGTTCCAATTTTAAATAATGGATTTAACTGATATCTGAAAAATTACAGGAAATCTTATATTGATATACAATCATTCATTCCAACCAATTATACATCTAATTGTAATATTAGTGTTTTGGTTTATCATGAAGAGTGTGTGAGTTTTGCTTCAAAAGTGATTATGGAAATCGAAAATAATGTGTTTGGAAAGAAGTCTCATAAAAAGACCAGTCAGGAAACCTGGAGGAATACATATGTTGTGAAGCAGGAAGTGATTGAAAGTAAAACAAATGCCTATAAGTTTGCTAATTTGTGGATGAAATATATATCCAATGATGTGCATAAACTCATGAAATAGTAATGTACCAGTGTTGAGTAAAAATGAACGTCAAAATACACATCATGTCCCATAGGAATCTACTTGCATTGATATTAAACTTGGTCAGTTACTGTAGAAATATTAGGATTCGCGTGCATCATTCACCAAAGTTAGTATTCTTTTTTTTAAATTTTTATTTATGGTTGTTAAAAACATTACATAGTTCTTGATATATCATATATCGCATTTTGATTCAAGTGGGTTATGAACTCCCATTTTTACCCCGTATACAGATTGCAGAATCACATGAGTTACACATCCATTGATTCACATATAGCCATACTCGTGTCTGTTCTATTCTGCTGCCTTTCCTATCCTCTACTATCCCCCCTCCCCTCCCCTCTCCTCCCCTCTTCTCTCTCTACCCACTCTACAGTAATAAATTTCTCCCCCTTGTATTATTTTTCCCTTTTCCCGCACTTCCTTTTGTATAAAATTTTGTATAACCCTGAGGCTCTCCTCCCATTTCCATGCAATTTCCCTTCTCTCTCCCTTTCCCTTCCACCTCTCATCCCTGTTTAGTGTTAATCTTCTTCTCATGCTCTTCGTCACTACTCTGTTCTTAGTTACTCTCCTTATATCAAAGAAGACATTTGGCATTTGTTTTTTAGGGATTGGCTAGGATCACTTAGCATAATCTGCTCTAATGCCATCCATTTCCCTGCAAATTCTAAGATTTTGTCATTTTTAAATGCAGAGTAATACTCCATTGTGTATAAATGCCACATTATTTTTATTCATTCTTCCATTGAAGGGCATATAGCTTGGTTCCACAGTCTTGCTATTGTGAATTGTGCTGCTCTGAACATCGATGTAGCAGTGTCCCTGTAGCATGCTCTTTTTAGGTCTTTAGGTTTTAGACCGAGAAGGGGAATATCTGGGTCAAATGGTGGTTCCATTGCCAGCTTTCCAAGAAATCTCCATACTGCTTTCCCATTTGGCTGCACCAATTTGCAGTCCCACCAGCAATGTACAAGTTTACCTGTTTCCCCATATCCTCGACAGCACTTGTTGTTGTTTGACTTCATAATGGCTGCCAATCTTACTGGAGTGAGATGGTATCTTAGGGTGGTTTTGATTCACATTTCTCTGACTGCTGGAGATGGTGAACATTTTTTTATGTACTTGTTGATTGATTGTATGTCCTCCTCTGAGCAGTGTCTGTTCAGGTCCTTGGCCCATTTGTTGATTGTGTTATTTGTTATCTTATTGACTAATTTTTTGAGTTCTTTGTATACTCTGGATATTAGGGCTCTATCTGAAGTGTGAGGAGTAAAGATTTGTTCTTAGGATGTAGGCTCCCTATTTACCTCTCTTATTGTTTCTTTTGCTGAGAAAAAAACTTTTTAGTTTGAGTAAGTCCCATTTGTTGATTCTAGCTATTAACTCTTGTGCTATGGGTGTCCTATTGAGGAATTTGGAGCCCGACCCCACAGTATGTAGATCATAGCCAACTTTTTCTTCTATCAGGCGCCGTGTCTCTGATTTGTTATCAAGCTCCTTGATCCATTTTGAGTTAACTTTTGTGCATGGCGAGAGAAAGGGATTCAGTTTCATTTTGTTGCATATGGATTTCCAGCTTTCCCAGCACCAATTATTGAAGATGCTATCCTTCATCCATTGCATGCTTTTAGCCCCTTTATCAAATATGAGATAGTTGAAGTTTTGTGGATTGGTTTCTGTGTCCTCTAATCTGTACCATTGTTCCACCCGCCTGTTTTGGTACCAGTATTATGCTATTTTTTTTACTATTGCTCTGCAGTATACTTTGAAGTCTGATATCGCTATATCGCCTGATTCACACTTCCTGCTTATCATTGTTTTTGCTATTCTGGGTCTTTTATTTTTCCATATGAATTTCATGATTGCTTTCTCTATTTCTACAAGAAATGCCATTAGGAGTTTGATTGGCATTGCATTAAACCTATAGAGAACTTTTGGTAATATCGCCATTTTGATAATGTTAGTTCTGCCTATATATGAACAGGGTACATTTTTACATCTTTTAAGATCTTCCTCTATTATTCTCTTTAGGGTTCTGTAGTTTTCATTTTATGAGACTTGCACCTCTTTTGTTAGGCTGATTCCCAATTATTTTTTTTAGGATATTGTGAATGTAGTGGTTGTCCTCATTTCCGTTTCAGAGGATTTTTTGCTGATATACAGAAATGCCTTTGATTTATGCGTGTTGATTTTATATCCTGCCACTTTGCTGAATTCATTCATTAGCTCTATTAGTTTCTTTGTAGACCCTTTTGGGTCTGCTAGGTATAGAATCATGTCATCTCTAATAGTGATAATTTAAGTTCTTCTTTTCCTGTTTTTATGGCTTTAATTTTTTTTGTCTGTCTAATTGCTCTCGCCAGTGTTTCACAAACTATGTTGAACAGAAGTGGTGAAAGAGGGCATCCCTTTCTTGTTCCAGATTTTAGGGGGAATGCCTTCAATTATTCTCCATTCAGAATGATGCTAGCCTGAGGCTTAGCAGAGATTGCTTTTACAATATTGAGTTATGTTCCTGTTATCCCTAGTTTTTCTAGAGTTTTGAACATAAAGGTATGCTGTACTTTGTCGAATGCTTTCTCTGCATCTATCGAGATGATCATATGGTTCTTATTTTTAAGTCTATTGATGTGATGAATAACATTTATTGATTTCCCTATATTGATCCAGCCTTGCATCCCACGGATGAGTCCTACTTGATCATGTACACAATTTTTTTTTATATGCTTTTGTATCTGATTTGCTAGAATTTAATTGAGGATTTTTGCCTCTAGGTTTATTAGAGATATTGGTCTGTAGTTTTCTTTCTTTGAAGTGTCTTTTTCTGGTGTAGGAATCAGGGTGATGGTGGCCTCATAGAATGAATTTGGAAGTTCTCCTTCTTTTTCAATTTCCTGAAATAGCTTGAAAAGCATTGGTATTAGTTCCTCTTTAAAGGTTGTGTAAAACTCTGCTGTATACCCATCGGGTCCTGGGCTTTTCTTACTTGGTAGTGTTTTGATGGTTTCTTCTATTTCCTCAATTGATATTGGTCTGTTTAGGTTGTCTATAACCTCCTGACTCAATCTGGGCACATCAAATGACTTAAGAAATTTATCGATGCCTTCACTCTCTTCTATTTTATTGGAGTATAAAGATTCAAAATATTTTCTTATTATCTTCTGTATTTCTGAAATATCTCTTGTGATATTGTCTCTTTCATCCTGTATGCTAGTAATTTGAGTTCTCTCTTTTTTTCTTCATTACCATGGCTAAGGTTCTGTCGGTTTATTTATTTTTTCAAAGAACCAAATGGGTTGACGTGTCCTCCGCGCTGGCAGGCCGCTGGGCCTGTTTCTCCATTCGGTTGCAGGTCTGCCTACCTTGCGGGAGTGGGTGGTGGCTCTGCTTTGCCCCTTCTCCAATTGGGGTCGTCTTCCATGGCAAAAAAACCTAGTTAGAACGAAGGGACGTGTCTGAATCAGCCTCTCTCTTCTTATTGTAGAGAAGACTGACCAAAACAGGCCTGTGTGGAGAGCTGTTCCCGTTTGCCTATCGTTTATATTCCATTCTAACTTGTGAAAGTGTCACAAGAAGGAGCGGCTGGCTCCATCTCTTGGGACTCTTGGAAGCAACTGTTAGGACAAAGTGGTTGCCAAGGCAGGCACCTCATTCAGTTCCAAAGAAAGTGACATACCTCATTTCCTTGGTGATGGAACTCTCTGAACTTGGTATCCAAGAAGCCACCCAGTGGCAGTCCCAGTCCCAGTCCCAGTCCCAGTGGGCTCACTTGCTTGGATTTTCCAAGGACAAAGTCAGCCTTTCTTGGTACCTACTGATGTGAGGATGGCCAAATGCCAGTAGAGCTCTGAAGAGGGACCTTTTCTGAGAAAACAGGTAGTGGCTCACCGCTGGCTCCTCTCAACTTCACAGAGTTGGACAAGGAGACCAGATCTGAGACAAGACAGGCCAATTCGGGGAAACATTGTATGGCTCACCAGTCAGAGGACACTCCGGGTTGTCACAGACCTACTTGGGGAAAGAAGGTGCCTTTGTGGGAGTGGGTTTGGGTTTGTGGTTCTGTCTCATGTTCTGAGAATAGGTAGGAAAGGCGTTTTTTTTTTTTTTTTGGTTTTGAGTGGACTGTTCTAGTAAGTCGTTTGACAAGGCGAGTGTTTCTTTGTCTGTGTATCCCACTGTGTCTGGTGTTGTACACATTAGAAAAGAAAATGCATTAATGGATGTGTCCTGTCTAGTATAAATCTTCCCATAATTCATCCTGCTCAATATATGAATGAACTTCAGCTTGTCTTATCAATGGGAAACACCTGCTATCTTCCTAAGTTGCTGTTTTCTTCCTAAATTCTGGCCACTCTGCAGAATAGGCTCATGCTTTTGTTTACAAGATATGTACCACTTCCAAGCTCTCTGACATGGCCATGTACTGGAGAGCTGAAGAGAATGGCGAGCATCTCAGAAAACTCAGATATCAGTGTGACCAGGAAAGTCTCAGTGGAGAGACCCTGCTTTGGACTTTTTGTTTAAGTACTGTTCTCTTGCATTGAATATCTGGAAGGATTTTGCTTCCGGACACCCCTTTGTGAAGCCTGAAGAATATAGTTTTGAAATGGAAATGAATGGGCATCACCTGTGGCTCTTTGCTTTATTGCTTTCGAAAGGGATGTGGCTGAATTAGCCTCTTGGCCTTGTTTGTGGCTGTGATTTAGATTCTAAGCACATGATGGATCTAAAGAATGATTCCATGTGTGCGTTCAAAACCATAATGACAAAAAATCAGTCATTGTGGATGAAGTCTCTTGCCTTCCTGTGTTAGGTTCCTGACCTCCATCAAGTGAAAATATGGATTCTTTGTGTCAAATGAGTTCTTCCAAGCCCTGCAGAGGGGCTTGGGTTTTCGCATGACTCCAAATCACATATAGAATCTATACCTGAAAGTCAGTTGGACTCAAATTGGAGAAACACAGCAGTATTTACGGCAGGCTTATTTGATCACTCCTGGTTCACAGGAAGGGTGTCAAGGACACCCTGACTTTAGGCAAATGAGGGGCAAGGGAGCATTTCTTGGACACTGTCTTTGGTTGCACCCCTAATGGAAACCTCCAGCCAGAGGTGACTATATGGAAGAAGATGAGGGACATGTGGAAATGTTTTGGTTTTAATTTTGGTCATTTGTTTGGTGGTTGGAAGAAATGACTGGGTCCACGTGGGCTTGAAATCTGGTGTGATTCCCCTTAGAGACTGAGTTGTGAAACTGACCTCAGAGAAGTATTGCCATGAATTTTATTTGGATTTTAGGAGGCCATGCATGAGAGTCGCCCTAGGAAACTGACATCTAGGCCCAGGGTGGCTTTCCACAGAGCCCTGGGAATCTCAGCCAGGATATCACATGATTTTATTCTTAAAGACATGGCAGCAATATTTGAGAGTTGAAACACACTTAGGCCACACATTGTAGACTTCAATGGGCCTGGCTTCATGTGACCTTTTGGACACTCTTTCGGAAGCCTTGCCTGTGAGAGTTCTCCAGAGCTTTCATTGAATTGAGCTTCCTCAACATTTAATGGTTACTGAATGAATTGAAACCCACAGTGCCTGCAACTTCATCATTGAAAAATGGCTAGATAAATACCATGAAATTTTTGAAATTCCCATGACCAGGTGGCACTGGAGAACCTTTGGATGTCCTATTGCTGATCATGAGTATACCAGACAGATCCTTGTATGACTGGGTTTCATGAACATGGTGTAGAACAGACATTCCAATATGTTGGAGCCTTCTGAGTAGTGGGCCAAGAGCAGTGGTGGACAGGTGTGTGATAAATCTTCAGTGGTACGGCCATGAGGATCTACCATTGTATTCCAAATGGCATGTTACTGACATGGTGCAGCCAGCAGACTCTTATATGTAAAGGCATCTTGTTATATGGAGAGGTTTCAGGGCAATGTTCAGAATCAGGTTGATATGGACAAGGGGGCAATGGGGCAAGCTATGAGGAAAAAAAGCATGGTTGGTGCATTCTCTTGCAGACCGTGGCCCACCACACGTGACAGAACTCCCTCCAGCACTGTGTCCCAGTTGAGCTCCTTGTATGTCATGAAGCAAATACTAAACTCCCAGTTCAGTAGCAAAAACATCACAAAAAGTGGACGAGGACCAAATGGCTTCACAGTCAAGACGGGGAGACACTTAGTCCCCTGTGGCCACAGTTTACCTTCAAAGAGATAATTCAGCACTGCTGCTCATCTTCATTGGAAAATAAGAAGAAATGTCCTCCAGGTCACATAGATGCAGACCCAGCTTTGATGGCCTCACTACAAAGGAAGTCAAATCTCCTGACAACAACATATATTTCAAGTGCCCAAACTCAGAGGCAGTTTCTCAAAAAGTTTTTAGGCCAGTAGAGCTTCATGTTTGTGGATTGTTTACCCTGTCCCTTACTTTTGGAAACTCCTCTACCACCTCCAAAGTTGTGAATTCCAGAGCATTTCCATTTCAGATATGTATTCACTGATTTTCTAACTCTTTTCCTCTATTTGTGTCTTAATTGGGGTGAAGGTATTGACAAGGCATTGCATTGGATAAGAGTGGAAGGATATTTGTGCAGCACATATTTGCATACACATTAAATTCATTTTCCAATTTTCCTTTCGAAATACTGAATCCCTGACACTAATACCTACCTACTAGAGTCAGACTACGCATCCTAATATAAAGGAGAAAAAATAACCCAAACACAATAGAAATACAAGCAGTTCAGAGGAGGCATGTTGTATACTTGGACTTGCCCTTTGCATTATATAAGGTAGGAGTTATAAATTTAGTCAATTTTTAATTGAAATAGTCCTCCATGTTTTTTTAAAGTTAACAGATATGTGTATTCTTGTTCCCCTTTCTCTGTAGCCTATTCACCCATATATATTCATATGCACATATAGAATCCTACCTGGTATCACATGTACATTTTTGTGAGGTGGCTGACTTGGCAGATACAAGTTGTGAGAAGAGTTTACTACTCTTAAACGCTGTTGGAACTGAAAATTTAACCTACAAGCTTCCTAGTAGAACAACATTATACATTAGCTCATGTTCAGTAAAATAAATATTTTGCATATGTGGATGATATGTATTTAATGATGAATTTTGATTGGCATATATATTGCTTCTTTTTAATGTCTGTATGTGTTTTTTTGTATCTATAAATACACTCTCCAGATTTTTCAAAATATAAAATATATGTGTCTTATATACACTCTCTAAATTTGTTCATGTTCATGTACGTGGATTCATAATCAACTTTTCACAAGATTATTTTCAGACATATTCATCTACCTGAAATATATATTTGTTTACTAGTACTGAAAACTAACTTCAGTGAATGGTGCATACAAATGCTAATAATTCTACAGTAACTAACCCAGTCTAACATCAATGCAAGTAGATTCCTATGGGACATGATATGTAATTTGACGTTTATTTGTATTCAACACTGGTACATTACTTTTTCTTCAGTGTTTGCACAACATAGGGTTTACATTTCATCCACAAGTTCACAAATTTATAGGCATTTGTTTCAACTTTAATCACTTCTTGCTTCAGAACACGTGTATTGTCAGGGTGTCTTGACTGGTATTTAAATGAGAATTCTTTCCAAACATATTATTTTCAATTTTCATAATCACTATTGAAGCAAAACTCACATACTCTCCATGATAAACCAAAACACTAATATTACCATTAGATGTATGTCTGTTTGGAATGAATGATTATATATCAATATAATATTTCTTATAATTTCTCAGATATCAGTTCAATCCATTATTTAAAGTTGGAACAAGTTATATTATTTATTCACTTATGGTCAATTCATGATTTATCTCTATATTCATAGACACAGGGTACACCTCTTTGTACCCCCAATACTAATATTACGTCTTCAATATATGGCTTCCAGAAATGGTGGTAGAAATACTCATGTGACCTTATCTACATATACATTTTATCACAGTAATATTCTGAACAAAAAATGTAAAGGTCACACTTATGATTGTACCAAAGCCGAAATGGAAAGTGTACATGGATTACTAAAACATCCATGTCCAGGTTGCCTAATGCTCTCAAATGTCAATCCTATTGGTGACTGCATATTTGTTTCTTCCTAAGATTATATACTGAAACTCAACCCTGTAGAAAATGTCTAATCCTATCACTCATTTTATACTTTGCCTGATTTCATAATGTCTCTATTGATATCTGCTTTTCTACATATATTCCCCAGCTCATTATAGTTACTGACTCTTCATATGTGCTGACATTTACATTCATTCTCTAACCAAATCCCTATTGGGAAAGAACTTTTGGTGCAAATCCTATACTCACTCTTCTTCCTAAACATACCAAATATCTTCCTAATCCTACCTACTATCCCTTTTTGAATGGATGTTCTCTTCTACATTCAATCATCCAAGGTACAAGGTCCTATGCCATTGTATATCAAATTATCTGAGACATATTTGCGGAACATAATTCAAAGCTAAGTATACCAGTCAAGGGCCCAATGGTTTTCTGGGCTTCAAATCATACCTAGATTTCTGTTTTCATACTTTTATTTCACCTCTATATTCTTGTACATATCGTAGGTTCCCAATACCATTATTCATGGCACAGAATGATTTATAACCCAAATCGAACCTGTGATTAACCCGAAACATACACTGTTCCCTCAATCTCATTTTACATAAGAGCAGGGACAAAGTTGTTCTTACAGTACAGGAAAGTAGGGTACCTTCTACCTGCCGAGAATCTCAAAGGTCCATGCAGAAATGATACCTGGAGAAGTTTTAGGCAGGTATGAAAGACCTGAGAGAGCAAAAGTCATCTTCCATGGCAAACAACCTGGTCAGAATGAAGGAATGTGTCTGAATCAGCCTCTCTCTTCTTATTGTAGAGAAGATGGACCAAACCAGGCCTGGGCGGAGAGTTTTACCCAGGTTCCTATGGTTGATATACCATTCCAACTTGTTAAAGTGTCACAGGAAGTAGGGGCCAGCT
Organism: Callospermophilus lateralis; assembly: GCF_048772815.1. Taxonomy (NCBI): domain Eukaryota; kingdom Metazoa; phylum Chordata; class Mammalia; order Rodentia; family Sciuridae; genus Callospermophilus; species Callospermophilus lateralis. The sequence goes on from NW_027515613.1 coordinate 5,751,028, forward strand.
CCATCTCATGGGACCCTTGGAAGCAACTTTTAGGATAAAGTGGTTGCCAGGGCAGTGACCTCATTCAGTTCCAAAGAAAGTGACATACGTCATTTCCTTGTTGATGCAACTCTCTGAACTTGGTATCCAAGAAGCCAGGCACCCAGAAGGAGTCCCTGTCCCAGTCTCAGGGGGCTCACTTGGTTGGATTTAACAAGAATAGAGTCAGTCTTTCTTGGTACCTACTGATGTGCGGAAGCACAAATGCCAGGAGAGCTCTGAAGAGGGACCTTTCCTGAGAAAGATGGTAGTGGCTCACCAATTTTTTCTGACAACTTCAGAGAGTTGGCCAAGGAAACCAGATCTGATAGAAGACAGGCCATTTTGGGGAACATAGTTTAGCCCACCAGTCAGAGGACTCTCTGGATAGTCAAAGACCTACTTGGGGGAAGGAGGTGCCTTTGTGGGCAGTGGGTGTGTGTTTGTTATTTTGTCTCATGTTCTGAGAATAGGTAGGAAAGTCGCTTTGTTTGGTTTGGAGTGGACTGTTTCTAGTAACTCGTTTGACAAGACTAGTATTCCTATGTCTGTGTATCCCACTGTGTTCGTTGTTGTAGACATTAGAAAAGATAATGCATTAATGGATGTCTAGTCTAGTATAAATCTTCCCATAATTCATACTAGCCAATTAGTGAATGGACTGCAACTTGTCTTATCCATGGGCAACACCTGCTATCTTCCTAAGTTCCTGTTTTCTTCCTGAATTCTGGCCACTCTCCAGAATTGGCTCATGGTTTTGTTTCCAAGATATGTACCACCTCCAAGCTCTGTGACATGGCCATGTACTGGATAGCTGAAGATAATAGCGAGATTCTCAGAAAACTCAGATATAAGTGTGACCAGGAAAGTCTCAGTGTAGAGACCATGTTTTGCACCTTTTCTTACATATTGTTCTGTTGCCCTGAATGTAGGATATCAGTGTGACCAGGAAAGTCTCAGTGGAGAGACCATGATTGGGTCTTTTGCTTAACTATTTTTCTGTTGCAATGAATGTCTGGAAGGTCTTTGCCTCAGGCCACCCCTTTGTGAAGCCTGAAAAATATAGTTTTGAAATGGAAATTAATGGGCATCACCTGTGGCTTTTTGCTTAATTGCTTTGGAAAGGGATGTGGCTGAATTAGCCTCTTGGCCTTGTGTGTGGCTGTGACTTAGATTCTCAGCACCTGATGGATCTAAAGAATGATCCCATGTGTGCATCCCAAACCAAAATAGCCAAAAGATAAGTCATTGTGGATGAAGTCACATGCCTTCCTCTGTTAGGTTCCTGACCTCCATCAAGTGAAAATAGAGATTCTTTGGGTCAAATGAGTTCTTCCAAGCCCTGCAGAGGTGCTTGGGGTTTCGCATGACTCCAAATCACATAAAGAATCTATATCTGAAAGTCAGTAGGCCTCAAATTGGAGAAACAGAGCAGTATTAAAGGCATGCTTATTTGATCATTCCTGTTTCACAGGAAGGATGTCCTGGACATCCTGACTTTAGGCAAATGAGGGGCAAGCAAGCTTATTTTGGAAACTGTCTTTGGCTGCACCCCTCATGGAAACCTTCAGCCAGAGGTGATGATGAGTGACTACATGGAAGAAGATTAGTATCATGTGGGAGTGTTTTGGTTATAATTTTGGTCATTTGTGTCTCGGTTGGAAGAAATGACTGGGTCCACCTAGGCTTCAACTCTGGTTTGATTCCCCTTAGATACTGAGTTGTGGAACTGAACTCAGAGAAGTATCGCCATGAATTTTGTTGGGATTTTAGGAGGACACGAATGAGAGTCGTCCTTGGAAACTGAGATCTAGGCCCAGGGTGGCTTTCAAAAGAGCACTGGGAATCTCAGCCCGTATATAACATGAATTTATTATAAAGACTTGGAAGGCTGAGTTGAGAGTCAAAACACACATGGGCCTCACATTTAGACCTCAATGGGCCTGGCTTCATGTGACCTTTTTGGGCACTCTTTGGGAAGCCTTGCCTGTGAGAGTTTTCCAGAGCTTTCATTGAAATGAGCTTCCTCAACATTTAATGATTCCTGAATGAATAGAAACCCACAGTGCCTCCAACTTCATCTTTGAAAAATGGCTAGATAAAAACCATGAAATTTTTGAAATTTCCATGACCAGGTGGCACTGGAAAACTTTTGGATGCCCTGTTGCTGATCATGAGAATACCAGACAGTGCCTTGATTGACTGGGTTTCATGAAAATGGTGTATAACAGAGATGGCAGTAAGTTGGATCCTGCTGAGTAGTGGACCAGAGCAGTGGAGGGCAGGTGTTTGATAAAACATCTGTGGTAGTGCCATGAGGATCTACCATTGGATTCCAAATGGCTTGTGACTGACATGGTGCAGCCAGGAAACCCTTATATGTAAAGGCATCTTGTTATATGGAGAGGTTTCAGGGCAATGTTCTGAATCATGTTGCTATTGTCAAGGGGGCAAGCTACGTGGGATAAAACTGGTTGGTGCATTCTCCTGCAGACCCTTCCCCCCACACCTGACAGAACTCTCTCCAGTACTGTGTCTCATTTGAACTCGTTGTATTTTGTGAAGCAAATACCAAACTCCCAGAGCAGCATCAAAAACACCACGAAAATTAGAGGATGACCAAATGGCTTCACAGTCGACACGGGGAGACACTTATCCCTTAGAGGCCACAGTTTACCTACAAAGAGAGAATTCAGCACTGCTGCCTCATTACATTGGAGAATAAGTAACCATGTCATCCAGGTCACATAGATTCAAATCCCGCTTTAATGGTCTCACTACAAAGTAAGCTAAAGCTCCTGACAACAACATATATTTCAAGTGCCCAACCTCAAAGGCAAATTCTCAAAAAACTTTAGACCAGAAGAGCTCCATGTTTGTGGAGGGTTTACTCTGTCCATGACATTTAGAAACTCCTCTACCAGCTCCAATGGTGTGAAATCTGGAGCATTTTCCATTCCATATAGGTATTGACAGATTTTTTTAACTCTTCTCCTCTAATTGTGTCTTACTTGAGGCGAAGGTAATGTGAAGGCATTGTTCTGGATGAGAGTCGGAAGATTTTTCTGTAGCATATGTTTGCATACACATTGGATTCAATTTCCTATTTTCCATTCAAAATACTGAATCCCTGACACTAACCCATACCCTACCAGACTCTGACTACTAATCCTAATATGATGGAGAAAAATAACCCAAACAGAATAGATATACAAGCAGTTCAGTGGAGGCATGTTGTATAGTTGGACTTGCCTTCTGCATGATACAGAGCAGGAGTTATAGATCTAGTCAATTGATTGTTGAAATAGTTCTCCATGCATTTTTAAATTTAACAAATATGTGAATTCCTGTCTCCCTTTTTCTGTAGCCTATTCAGCATGTGTATTTTTATATGCACATATAGAATCCTACTTGGTACCACATGTACATTCTTGTGATTTGGTGGACTTGGCAGATACAAATTGTGAGACAAGATCACTCCTACTTAACCCTGTTGGTACTGAATATTCAAACTATGGGTGAGATTCCTAGTTGAACAACATTTTACATAAATCCATGTTCAGTAAAATGAATATTTTTAGATCTGTGGATGATATATATTTTATGATGAATTTTGATTGACATACACATTGCTACTTTTTTTGTCTTGTGTACTCTCCAGATTTTTCAAAATATGAAATATATGTGTCTTATCTACACTCCCTAAATATGTTCATGATAATGTATGTGGATTTATAATCAACTATTCACAAGATTATTCTCAGAAATATTCATCCACCTGAAATTTGCCTAATGCTCTCAAATATCAATCCGATTGTTGACTACATATTGGTTTTTTCCTAAGATTATATATTCAAACTCAACCATGTTCAAAATGTATAATCCTATCACTCACTTTATACTTTGCCTGATTTTCTAATATCTCTATTTATATCTGCTTTCCTACATATTTTCCCCCCTTCATCATTGTGACCGACTCTTCACCTGTGCAGACATTAACATTCACTCTCTAATCGAAACCCTATAGCTAAAGAACTTTTGTTCCAAATCCTATACTCACACTTCTTCCTAAACGTACTGACCATCTTCCTAATTCTATCAACTATCCCTATTTGACTGGATGTTCTCTTCTACATTCAATCATCCTAGTAAATGTCAGGCGAGCTTTGCAGGAGGGGACCACCAATAGACTATCTCATGCAACAGCCAAAGTTTATTGACTGTCCAGCATGCTGGTGCTCAGAGCTCACTGGAATAGAGCAGACAGCCCTGAGAATAGCTTAAGTAGAGCTTATATACTTTACCTGGAGAGGGCAGGGAGGGAAGTTTATTGATGGATCAAGGCGAGTGGGCGATTTGCGTGGAACTGGGTCAGGGAGCACATTCTGCAGTTTGGCAGTTGGGGACAGCACATACTGGGAACAAGATTTGCAAGTATCTCTCAAGATTTCAACAGTGTTTTGTTAAGCATACAGAAAAACAGGAAGTGACAAGTACCTATTTTATTAACCTTTTATTCCCCAATTCTTCTTCTGGCTACTTTTTTCATAAAAATGATCATTGGGGGTGTCACATTCTATGTCTGCTAGTGGGGTATTACCTTAAGTTTAACTCGTCCAATTTGAGCCTGGAGAAAAGAAATTACACGGTTGAGAAAACAGGGTTTTATAGTTAGCAATAATATGAGGATTATTTTTGGACCGGCCAGGGTTGATAAAAACGTAGTTAACCAGGGGGACTGTGTGAACCAAGACTCAAACCACCCTTTTTGGGCCTCTCTCTATCGTTGATGCTCTTCAAGACGTCTTTTTAATTTACTCATACATTTTATTACAACTCCAGTATGCTCGGCATACAAACAACATTCTTCCCTCAATGGAGCACAAAGGCCCCCTTCTCTCATGAAGAGCAGGTCCAACCATCGAGTGTTCTGAAAAACAACTTCAGAGAGAGAGGTTAAAGATTCATGCAAAGCTCTGATGGAGGTTTCTAATATCTTCGTTTTGGTCTATTGCTGTCATATTTTTTGTCATTTGTTGAGTCCCATGGACAAAGGCAGTAGTTCCCGTGCCCACCAGTGCAGCAATTCCTATTCCTAATAGGATGGCTAAAGGGAGGGATATATATTTTCAGTGGAACAGGGTTGTATGCCCCCCTATTTGATCTTCAAATGAACCTGTGTCGTGATAGAGCACTCTGGGAAACATCTGCACCATTACACAATTAATCACATCTGTTGACCATTTCATGAAAACATAAGCAATGTTTAAGTATATAGAATTATGCTGTAGTAGGGACAGACAAGGCAAGGCACCTAAGATAGCAGTGAAGACAGGGAAACTGTCCTATTTGGTTGCAAACGGATTCAGAGGGCATTGATTCTGTTGTAATCAAGTAATCTTCTGAAACCCAAGTTGAGGTAGTTTCAGAATTTTGTACCCAACATTTAAGGGAAGGGGCTCAGAAGTTCACAGTCTGCAGAAGTTGAAAAAAGCAGTTTTTGTTTCTGTTTATTTCCTCAGTTCTGGGCAAGTTAACTTTTCAAGGACACCTGGGAAGGTAAGAGCTTTTTCTTCCCTTTCTTATTTTCCCCCTGCCAGCTGTTACCACGGAGCCCAGTTGCTAACTTCTTTAACTTAGAAATGTAGCCATCTCTCTGAAGCCCCAGGTCAAGGCCCAAGGCTTTTTTCACATATTTTTGTGAAAAACTAGAAAGAGGGTGTCTAGCTTAGGACTGCTGATTTTTTTAGCCAGTGGCCAAGTAGAACAGGGCAATATGAAAAGAGGAAGTTTAACTACATTGAACTCTTTTACAGGGACTCTTTTCATGAAAGTCCAAAACTCAGCCATGGTGAAGACTTCTGGAGAAGGTCAGTTAAGACTTTTCAGTGGGCCTGGTACAGAAGGGGAAGACAGGGAAGGTGGGGCTGAGAGCAGCTCCGAGGATCTGAGAATGAGGAAGGAGGGATGTAAAAGAATAATTTGAGAAATGGTTTGGGATTTTCCTAGCAACAAAAACTTGAGCAGTAGAACAGGTAGAGCAGAGGGGAAGACGGGAGTGAGTATCCTAAAACGCATATGAGGGACTTTAAATTCTTAGTAAACTGTTTTCAGTGATGACAAAGCAACTTTAAAGGCCATTTTTATTACATCTTGAATAGGGGTCTGAGGACTCTCCTCAGCTGGTTTGAGCTTTGGGTTAGCTGAAAAGAGGACCTGGTGGGACCCGGTGTGGGCACTGACAGGAGAAGAGAGGAGTGAGTGGGTGGAGGGGTACTTCAGTACCTGCTAACTCAGCAAGGGGGCAATGGTCTGAGAACCAGCGAAGGTTTGGGTTTTTGATCTATTAATTGGAGGGAAGAAATCAGGTTTCTGAAGTGGGAGTGACAGCAGAGACTCTGGAGCAGAAGGCTGAAGGTGAGGATCTATTGGATAAGCAGAGTTCAGGATGTGAGTGAAGGAGGGAAAAGGCCTCCACATAGGGGAATCTCCTTTCACCCTTTTGAGCACTTGCAGATGTTAAAAAGGTCATGCAGAATTTGAGGATCTAGAGACCCCTCTGGGAGCCATTGGTTTTTGTTATCTAATTCGTAATATGGCCAATGCTGTGCACTGAATTTGATGAGGAGTTTGGGTTCCATCAGGCAGCCCCTGTATGCTCACATCCCCATTACTTACAGAAGAAGTCGGCTTTCCCCCCACACACTCATGGCTGTTTGTGGCTTTGATGGTCGGTCGGGCAAACATAGTAATCTAGGCTAGCCAACCTGCATCTGGCTCGTGTGTCCCTACATCCATAATGTTTGTTTCCATTATCTATGGTACGGAAGAGATTTAATGGAATTTTAGTGGAATCCTCTTCATCAGGAATATCCCAATAGGAAAGACTTATAGCCAGCTGACAAATGTCTGGGTAAAGTGATGGTCACCAGGTACCTAAGGGGGCTGTATGCAAGATAGATTATACATCTTTTCCAGTAGAATTTGTGATCAGCCATCGCTGCTGCACGGGCTGATGAGGGTTAGGACTACTTGTTGCCAAGGGGAGATTCTATAGCCTTATCCACATGGTGAATATGCAATTTGAAAGTGTTACCAGTCTTTTCCAGTTTCTAGCCAGAGTGTGGACAGGGCGCAGGCTTGAGATGAGAGGCATGGATCCAGGAAGTGATTCTGTCTACCTTTACCACTGTAGATGTTATAAGTAGCACCTGGTATTGTCCTTTCCAGCAGGGTTCCAGGGATGACACCTGATATCGTCTTACGTAGATGAAGTCTCTTACTTGATATCAATGTGGAGTCCCCTCGTCCCCAGTTTGGTAGGCAGTGGCCAGCTGTTTCCACAGGTATCACTGAGTTCTTTCAAGAGTTTAAGTCTGTCAAGCAAGGGGGTGTGGAAGAGATCGTTAGGTCTTACAGTTGGGCTTAGGTCACTTACTGGAGGAGAGGCACCCTAGAGAATTTCACAGGGGATGAGGTTACTCAAAAAAACAGAGGGAGTATTTCTTGCATGAAACATTGTATATGGCAGGAGCATAGTCCAATCTTTTATGCTGGTCTCTAAGCTTAATTTCATTAAGGCCTCTTTAATGCTTCTATTCATTCTTTCTACCTGTCCTGAACTCTGGGGTCTGTTAGCACAATATAACTTCCAATTAATACCCAGGTTCCTGGCTAACCCCTGACTTACCTGAGCCAGGAACGCCGGTGCATTATCAGACCGTATTACCTTAGGCAGGCCGTGTCTTTGAAAAATATCTTCCAGGATCTTCTGGACCACCTTTTGTGCTGTTTCTTTTATTTTTTCTTTTCTTTTTTAGGGGGGAAAGATTCAATCCATCCTAAAAATGTATCTACAAAGACTAGGAGATATTTATGTCCATACCTTGCTGGCTTAATTTTAGTAAAGTCAACTTCCCAGAATTGTCCTGGTCTGGATTCTCATAGGTGCTTTCCTGCAGGAAGCTTGGAAGGGTAAGCATTAACCATTTGATGGACTCGACAGGCTTTTTTTACCCATTCAGCTATTTCTTTTTGCTGTGAATCAGTTAGTGGAAAACTCTGTTCTTGTTACTTCAGAAACACCTGCAGTTTCTTTTAACCAAGGTGAGTGAGTTGATGTGCATTTTCTACTGACATAGTTAGAGCTGTGATAATAGGAGTTTTTACTGAAAGATTTAGAAATTCCACTTGGGGGCCTTCAGGGTGAAAAGTTATTTTGGCCCGGAGCTTGGTGAGCAGATCTCTGCCCATCAATGGGGCCCGGCATACTGGGATTACTAGGAAGGAGTGATGGATTTTTCCTTTCCCCAGGTCCATGATCCTCTTAGTTGTCCAAGCCAGATATTTACTGCCATTAGCCCCTTGAACTAGAGACCTTTTATTTGATAGAGGGCCCAAAGTGGTCTTAGGGGTGAGTATATTGCCCCTGTATCCACTTCAAAGTTTACTGGGGTCCCCTCCACTTCAAAAGTTGCCCTGAACTCAGGAAGGGGATCTGAGCCGCGACTTTCTTAGTCATCCTCCTGAGTCAGAATGGCTGACTGGCGTGGCTTTCTCTTTCCACGGCACTCTTTGGCCCAGTGTCCTTTTTTTTTTTACAGTAGGCACATTGTTCTGAGGCCAGAGGTGGCCTCTGGCATGGGACCAGGTATCCCTTCATGTCTCCCTGTTTCTTAATTTCTGGCCCTTCTGTTGTTGTGACCAGGACCTTAGTCAACACCTTAGTCTGTCTTTTGTTTCTTTTATCCTCCCTTTGCTCCCTTGTCTTCCTCAGTTTCTCTCTTAAGGTATACTTTCTTGTCTTCTGTGACTAAGTCTCTCAAAGTCATATCTTGTAATCCATCTAAGCATTGTAACTTTCTTTTAATATCCAGGGCAGCTTGCCCAATAGAGGCCATCCTGACAGATGTCTTTTGATCCTCTGCCTGAGCATCGAAAGGAGTATATCTCCTATACGCCTCCCTAATTCTCTCTAGAAACATAGAGGGAGATTCATCAGGCCTTTGAATAATCTCTCTTACCTTGGCCAAATTAGTTGGTTGCCTAGCGGACACTCAGATGCCCACTATTAGAACCTGGCCATAAGTGGACAGATGCATTCTAACTTCAAAGGTGTTGGTGTCCCATTTGGGTTGTTTCAAGGGAAAACCAGCTTTGATTAAGTTGGGAAGATGTGTTGGTCTCCAATCTGGCCCGAGGATTTTTTTTCTAGCTTCCAGGAGAATTCTCTTTTGTTCCTCTGTCATAAAGAGAGTGTCTAGTAATTGTTGACAGTCATCCCAAGTATTCAGGTGTGAAAACATCAATGACTCAACCAGACCTGTGAGCCGGGTGGGGTCCTCGGAAAAAAAGGGATTGTGATTTTTCCAGTTATATAGGTCTGAAGAGGAGAAAGACCAATATTTGTCAGCTTGCATTTTCCCCCCATGGCCTTCGTCAATCAATGGTCCATAGGGACATAGGGGGAGCATCACGGGAGTTCCAGGGTTTTCAATCTTTCGAAGCCAGCGAGTTCCCTCAGCCGGGCCAGCTTCCTCCTGGGGAGGTGGGGCTGTGTGTGCTGTGGGGGAGTTATCTGGAGGGCGCAGGGCCAGCTTAGCTTCCTCCAATGGCGAAGAGGCTGAGTCAGCTGCAGGGGAATCACTTAGAGGGGGTTGGTGGTTGGGGGATGAGGGCAGGGTATGAGGAGGGGGATGAGAGTCCAGTAGAGTCAAATCTTGTGACTCAGGGAGAACAGAGGGTGGTGGAGGAGGAGGAGCAGAGGGTTTGAGAGATCATGGGGGAAGCAGTACCAGCAGAGAAAGGGACAAGGAAAGGCTTCACCCATGAAAGAGGAGACTTGCAGAGGTCCTGCAAAGTTAAGATACATGGCTGTTGATCAGGATGGCTATGTGTGCGCAGCTGAAAGACAATATCTCTGACTTTTTAAATTAGTGGGAAGTATAAAGATGCTTCTAGGGGCAATCCGACTTGAAAGGTGAAACATTCTGAGGCACAGACAGTCTGGCAAGTCTGCAGTTTTACAGAAAAAGAAAGATTCTGAGCCCTTAAGCGAACGTTGGTCCAGTGATCAAGGGTCAGGGACAGAGACATTGAAGTGCTCTGTCCCATATTGAAAGATACACAAACACTGAATGCAACAACACACAACACAGACAAGACAAGACAATAAAGACAGGCAATGGACGTCCAAAACTGAGACCAGGACTGCGTAGCAGGCAAAATCCTATGGGCTGGCAATACCGAATCTGAAACAAAAAATCACTGAGTCGAGGAGACAATTGTTCCTCGATTTCTCGAGTCCTCGGTGGCATCCCCCAATACCATTATTCATGCAGCAGAATGATTCCTAACCCAAATCGAACATGTTATCAACCCTAACCATACATTGTTACCTCAATCTAACTTTACAGAAGAGCACGGACAGAGTTGGTCTTACAATCCAGGAATGTAGGGGATCTTCCACCTGCTGAGAACCTCAAAGATCCATGCAAAAATGATCCCTGAAGAAGATGTAGGCAGCTTTGAAGGACCTGATTGACCAAAAGTCATCTTCCATGGCGAACAACCTGGTCAGGATGAAGGGTTGTGCCTGAATCAGCCTCTCTATTCTTAATGTAGAGAAGATGGACCAAATGAGACCTGTGTGGAGAGTTGTTCCCAGGTGCCTATGGTTTATATACCATTCTAACTTGTGAATGTGTCACAGGAACCAGGGGCAGCTTCCATCTCATGGGACCATTGGAAGCAACTGTTAAGACAAAATGGTTGCCAAGGCAGTGAACTCATTCTGTTCCTGAAGGAAGTGACCTCACCTCACTTCCTTTGTGATGGAACTCTCTGATCTTGGGATCCAGGAAGCCAGTTAAACAGTGCCAGTTTTAGTCCCAGTCCCAGTGTTCTCACTTTTTGGATTTCCCTAGGACAGGGTCATTCTTTCTTGCTAACTACTGATGTTAGGATGTCGAAATGGCAGAAAAGCTCTGAAGAGGTGCCTTTCCTGAGAAAGAAGGTAGTGCCTCACTGCTGACTCCTGACAACTTCAGAGAGTTGGCCAAAAACACAAATCTGAGACAGGACAGGCTATTTTGGAGGAACATTGTATGGCCCTCCAGTCAGAAGACACTCCAGATAGTCACAGACCTACTTGTGGGAAGGAGGTGCCTTTGTGGGTTTGGGTATGAGTTTCTGGTTTTGTCTCATGTTCTGAGAATAGGTAGGAAAGGTGGTTTGTTTGGTTTGGAGTGAACTATTTCTAGTAAGTCTTTTGACAAGGTGAGTGTTTCTATGTCTGTAACTCACTGTCCGTGGTTGTAGACATTAGAAAAGATAATGCATCAGTGGATGTGTCCTGTCTATGAGAAAGCTCCCCAGCATTCATCCTACCAAATTTATGAATGGACTGCCGCTTGCCTTATGGATGGCCAACTCCTGCTATGTGTGCATCCAAAACCAAAATGGCTAAAAGAAGTCATTGTGGATAGAGTCTCTTGACTTCCTCTGTAAGGTTCCTGATCTCAATTAAGTGAGAATACAGATCCTTTGGGTCAAGTGAATTCTTTAAATCCTACAGAGGCTAGCTCATAGTTGCTTGGGTTTTCTCATGACATTAATTCACATAAATAATCTAAAATGCACAGTCAGTAGGCCTCAAATTGGAGAAGCGGAGCAGTATTAATGGCAGGCCTATTTGATCACTCCTGGTTCACAGGAAGCATGTCCAGGCCACCATGACATTAGGCAAATGAGGCACACGGGAGCTTATTTTGTACACTGCCTTGGGCTGCACCCCTCATGGAAACCTCCAGCCAGGTTTTATGATGAGTGTCTATATATAAGAAGATGAGGGCAATGTGGGAGTTTTTTGGTTTTAATTGTGGTCATTTGTGTGGTGGTAGGAAAAGATGACTGGGTCCACCTGGGCTTGAACTCTGGTGTGATTCCCCATAAAGACTGAGTTCTGGAATTGACCTCAAAGAAGTATTGCCATGAATTGTGTTGGCATATTAGGAGGCCACGCATAAGATTCCCCCTTGGAAACTGAGATCTAGGCCCTGGGTGGCTTTCCACAGAGCACTGGGAATCTCAGCCAGGATATCACATGATTTTATTGTGAAAGATTTGGCAGCCATAGTTGAGAGTCAAAACACACATGGACTTCACATTGTAGACCTCAATGGGTCTGGCTTCATGTGACATTTTGGCCACTCTTTTGGAAGCCTTGACTGTGAGAGTCCTCCTGAGATTTCATTGAAATTAGCTTCCTCACCATTTAATGGTTATTGAAATAATTGAAACACTCAGTGCCTCCAACTTCATTCTTGAAAAATGGCTCCATATATACCATAAAATTTTTGAAATTCCCATGACCAGGTGGCACTGGAGAACCACTGGATATCCTGTTGCTGATCATGAGTGTGCCAGATACTGCCTTGATTGACTGGGTTTCACAAAAATGGTGTAGATCAGAGATGCCAGTTAGTTGGAGCCTGCTGAATAGTGGGCCTAGAGCAAAGGTGGGCAGGTGTGAGATAAAACAGCTGTGGTGGTTTCATGTGGATCTACCATTGGCATCCAAATGGCTTCTGACTGACATTGTGCAGTCAGCAGACCCTTATATGTAAAGGCATCATGTTGTATGGATAGGTTTCAGGGCAATGTTGCTTTGGTCAAGGGGGCAAGCTATGTTCGACAGAAGCCTGGTTGGTGCATAATCCTACAGGCCCTGTCCCACCACACGTGACAGAACGCCCTCCAGCACTGTGTCTCAGTTGAACTCCTTGTATTTTGTGAAGCAAATACCGAACTCCCAGTGCAGCATCAAGAAAAACCACAAAAATTGGAGGATGAGCAAATGGGTTCACAGTCCACACGAGGAGACACTTAGAACCCAGTGGCCACAGTTGACCTACAAAGAGAGATTTCAGCACTGCAGCCTCGTGTTCATTGGAAAATAAGATACCATGTCCTCCAGGTCACATAGATGAAGACACATCTTTGATGGTCTTACTACAAAGGAAGCTAAAGCTCCTGACAACCACTTATATTTCAAGTGCCCAATCTCAGAGGCATTTTCTCCAGAAGTCTTTAGGCCAGCAGAGCTTCATGTTTGTGGAGTGTTTACCATGTCACTTACTTTTGGAAACTCCTCTTCCACCTCCAAGTTTGTGAACTCCTGAGCATATTCAATTCCTGATATGTATTCACAGATTTTCTAACTCATCTCCTCTAAATGTCGTATTTGGTGCGAAGGTAATGTCAAGGCATTGTTCTGGATGAGAGTGGGAAGATTTCTGTGTAGCACATATTTGTATACACATTGGATTCATTTTCCAATTTTTCATTCAAAATACTCAATCCCTGACACTATACCATACCCTACTAGGCTCTGACTACTATTCCTGACATGACGGAGAATAATAACCCAAACAGAATAGAAATACAAGAAAATCAGAGGAGGCATGGTGTACATTTGGACTTGCCTTTTCCATTATATAGCGTAGGAGTTATAAATCTAGTCAATTTTTTGTTTAAAGAGTTCTCCATGTGTTTTTAAATTTATCAAATATGTGAATTCCTTTCTCCCCCATTTCTCTGTATCCTATTCAGTACATGTATTTTTATATGGACATATAAAATCGTATCTTGTATCATACGTACTTTCTTGTGAGGTGGCTGACATGTCAGATACAAATTGTGAGAAGAGATCACTCCTCCTAAACGCTGTTGAAACTGAAAATTCAACTTATGGGTGGGCTTCCTAGTTGAACAACTTTATACATAAATCCATGTTCAGTAAAATGAATATTTTTGGATACGTGGATGATATATATTTCACGATGAATTTTGATTGGTATACATATTGCTAGTTTTTAATGTCTCTGTGTATGTGTGTGTGTGTGTGTGTGTGTGTATGTATATATATATATATATATATATATATATATATATATATATATATATATATATATACTGTCCAGATTTTTAAACATATGAAATATATGTGTCTTTGGCCACTCTTTGGGAAGCCTTACCTGTGAGAGTTCTGTAGAGCTTTCATTGAAATGAGCTTCCTCAACATTTAATGGTTCCTGAATGAATTGAAACCCACAGTGCCACAAACTTCATCCTTGAAACATGGCTTAATAAATACTATGAAATTTTTGAAATTCCCATGACCAAGTTTCACTGGAGAAACTTTGGATGTCTTCTTGCTGATCATGAATGTACCAGACAGTGCCTTGACTGACTCTGTTTCATGAAAATTGTGTAGAACAAAGATGCCAGTAAGTTGGAGCCTGCTGAGGAGAAGTGGGCCCAGAGTTGTGGTGTGCAGGTGTATGATAAAACATCTGAGGTGGGGCCATGTGGATCTGCCATTGACTTCTGAGTGGCTTTTGGCTGACATGGTGCAGCCAGCAGACCCTTATATGTAAAGGCATCTTTTTATATGGAGAGGTTTCAGGGCAATGTTCAGAATCAGTTTGTTATGGACAAGGGGGCAAGCTATGTGGGGTAGAAGCCTGGTTGGTGAATTCTCCTGAAGACCCTAACCCTCCACACATGACAGAACTCCCTCCTGCTCTGTGTCCCAGTTGAACTCCTTGTATTTCATGAAGCAAATACAAAAACCCCAGTGCAGAACCAAGAAACACCACGACAATTGTAGGATGACCAATTAGCTTCACAATCAATACGAAGAGACACTTAGCCCCCAGTGGCCACAGATTACCTACAAAGAGAGAATACAGCACTGCTGGCTCATGTTCTTTGGAGAATAAGAAACCAAGTCCTCCAGGTCACATAAATGCAGATCCATCTTTGATGGTATCACTACAAAGGACAGTAAATCTCCTGAGAACAACATGTAGTTCAAGTGCCCAACCTCAGAGGCAGTTTCTCAAGAAGTATTTAGGCCAGCAGAGTTGCATGATTGTGGAGTGTTCATCCTGTCGCTTACTTTTGAAAACTCCTTTACAACCCCCAAGGTTGTGGTCTCCTGAGCATTTTCCATTCCAGATATGTATTCACAGATTTACTAATTCTTCTCCTCTAATTGTGTCTTACTTGGGGTGAAGGTAATGTCAAGGCATTGTTCTGAATGAGAGTGGAAAGATTTTTTGTAGCACATATTTCATACACAATGGATTCATTTTCCTATTTTCCATTCGAATTACTGAAACCCTGACACTAACCCACACCCTACTAGACTCTGACTACTAATCCTAATATGATGGAGAAAAATAACCCAAACAGAATAGAAATACAAGCAGTTCAGAGGAGGCATGGTGTATAGTTGGACTTGCCTTTTGCATGATAAAGTGTAGGTGTTATAAATCTGGTCAATTATTAATTGAAATAGTTCTTCATGTGTTTTGAAAGGTATCAATTATGTGAATTCCTGTCTCCCCTTTTCTGTTGCCTATTCAGCACATGTATTTTTATATGCACATATAGAATCCTACCTGGTACCACACGTACATTCTTGTGAGGTGGCTGACGTGGCAGATACAAATTGTGAGAAGAGATCACTCCTCCTAAACGCTGTTGGAACTGAAAATTCAACCTATGGGTGAGCTTCCTAGTTGAACAAAATTATACATAAATCCATATTCAGTAAAATAAATATTTTTGGATCTGTGTATGATATGTATTTCATGATAAATTTCGATTGTCATATATATTGCTACTTTTTTATATCTCTGTATGTGTTTTGTGAAAAATCTACACTCTCTAGATTTTTCAAAATATGAAATATATGTCTCTTATTATCCACTCCCTAAATTCATTCATGTTCATGTATGTGGTTTTATAATCAACTTTTCACAAGATTATTTTCAGATATATTCATCCACCTCAAATACATATTTGTTTTCTAGTACTGAAAACTCACTTCAGTGAAGGGTGCATACAAATCCTTATATTTCTACAGTAACTGACCCAGGTTAACATCAATACAAGTAGATTCCTATGGGAAATGTTGTGCATTTTGATGTTCATTTTTATTCAACACTGGTACATTACTATTTCTTCAGTTTATGGACATCTTAGAAAATAGATTTCATCCACATTTCACAAATTTAAATGCATTTGGTACACTTTCTATCACTTCCTGCTTAAGATTCCTCCTTTTTTTTGACTGGTTTTTTCATGATAGTTCTTCCTAACGCATTATTTTTGATTTCCATAATCTTTTTGAAGCAAAACTCACACTCTCTTTATGATAAACCATAACACTTACATTACCATTAGATGTATAATTGGATGGAATGAATGATTGTATATCAATGTAAGATTTCCTGTATATTTTCAGATATCAATTTATTCCAATTTCCAAATTTGATACCAGTTATATTATTTATTCCCAGTATGGACTATTCATGCATTATCTCTATATTCATAGAAAAAGCGTACACCTATTTTTATCCCCAATACTATTTAATGAGTTTTCAAAATATAGCTCCCCTTAATGGTAGAAGAAATACTCATGTCACCAGAACTACATATATATTTTATCACAGTAATATTTTGGAAAAAAATGCAAAGATCACACTTATGTCTGTACCAACTCCTAATTTGAATGTGAGTATGAATTACTAAAAACATCCATGTCCAGGATGCCTAAGGCTCTCAAATGTCAATTCTATTGGTGAGTACATATCTGTTTCATCCTAAGATTATATATTCAATCTCAACCCTGTTGAAAATGTCTAAACCTATCACTCACTTTATACTTTGCCTGATTTCCTAATGTCACTATTGATATCTATTTTTCTACATATTTTGCCCAGTTCATCATAGTGACTGATTCTTCAGATTTGCTGACATTTACATTCACTCTCTAACGAAAATCCTATTACTAAAAAAGTCTTGGTCCAACTCCTAGACTCACTCTTCTTCCTAAACTTACTAACTTCCTAATCCTCCTGACTACCACTTTTTGACTGGATGTTCTCTTTTACATTCAATCATCTGAGGTACAGTGTTTTAGCCTACAGATGTTGCACATCGTAGGATATATATCTTATTCACAAATTCACAAATTTATAGGCATTTGCTTCACTTTTAATCACTTCCTGCGTCAGAACACATGTATTTCTCCAGGTTTCTTGACTGTTTTTTTCATGAGACTTCTTTCAAAACACATTATTTTCGATTTCCAAAAACACTTTTGAAGCAAAACTCACACATTCTTCATGATACATCATAACGGTAATATTACCATTAGATGTATTACTGGTTGGAATGAATGATTGTATATCAATATAAGATTTCCTGTACATATTCAGATATCAGCTCAATCCATTACTTAAAGTTGGAACAAGTTTTATTATTTATTCACAGTATGGTCTATTCATGCTTTATCTCTATATTTATAGACACAGGGTACACCTCTTTGTACCCCTAATACTAATTTTACATCTTTAATATATTGCTCCGAGAAATGGTGGAAGAAATACTCATGTCACCTGATCTACATATACATTTTATCACAGAAATATTCTGGAAAAAAATGTAAAGGTCACACTTATGACTGTATCAAAGCCTAAATGGAAAGTGAACATGGATTACTAAAAACATCCATGTATAGGTTGCCTTTTGCTCTCAAATGTCAATTCAATTGGTGACTACATATTTGTTTCTTCCTAAGATTACGTATTCAAACTCAACCCTGTTGAAAGTGTCTAATCCAGTCACTCACTTTATACTTTGCCTGATTTTGTAATGCCTCTATTGATAACTGCGTTGCTACATATTTTCCCCAGTTCATCATACTGAGTGACTCTTCATATGTCCTGACATTTACATTCACTCTCTAACTGAAACCCTATTGCTAAAGACCTTTTGTTCCAAATCCTATATTCACTCTTGTTTTTAAACCTACGGAATATCTTCCTAATCCTACTGACTATCCCTTTTTGATTGGATGTTCTCTTCTACATTCAATCATCCAAGGTAAAACGTTCTATGCCATTGTATATCGTGTTATCTGAGACATCTTTGCAGAACATAATTCAAATCTAAGTATCCCAATCAAGGGCCCAATGCCCTTCTGGGCTTCAAGTCATACCGAGATTTCTGTTTTCATACTTATATTTCACCTCTGTATACTTGTAAATATCGCAGGAAATGATTACTAACCCAAAATGAACCTGTTACTATCCCTAAACATACACTGTTCCCTCAATCTCATTTTACAGAAGAGCAGGGACAGAGTGGTTCTTACAATACAGGAAAGTAGTGGACTTTCCACCTGCTGAGAACCTCAAATGTCCATGCAGAAATGATACCTGGAGAAGTTGTAGGTATGTATGTAGGACCTGAGAGAGCAAAATTCATCTTCCATGGCAAACAACCTGGTCTGGATGAGGGATGTGTCTGAATCAGCCTCTCTATTCTTATTTTAGAGAAAATGGACCGAACCAGGCCTGTGTGGAGAGCTGTTCCCGGGTGCCAATGGTTGATATACCATTCTAACTTGTGAAATTGTCACAGGAAGTAGGGGCAGACTCCATCTCATTGGACCCTTGGAAGCAACTGTTAGGACAAAGTTGTTGCCAAGGCAGTGACCTCATTCAGTTCCAAAGAAAGTGGCAAACCTCATTTTCTTGGTGATGGAACTCTCTGAACTTGGTATCCAAGAAGCCAGGCACCAAGGGGCAGTCCCAGTCCCAGTCCCAGTGGGCTCACTTGTTAGGATTTACCAAGGACAGTGTGAGTCTTTCTTGGTAACTACTGATTTGAGGATGGCCAAAAGCCAGGAAAGCTCTGAAGTGGGACCTTTCCTGAGAAAGCAGGCAGTGGCTCACCACTTTTTCCTGACAACTTCACAGAGTTGGCCAAGGAAACCAGATGTGAGAGAGGACAGGCCATTTCAGGGCATCATAGTATGGCCCACCATTCAGAGGACACTCCAGATAGTCACAGACCTACTTGGGGGAAGGAGGTGCCATTGTGGGAGTGGGTGTGGATTTTTGGTTTTGTCTCATGTTCTGAGAATAGGTTGGAAAGGCGGTTTGTTTGGTTTGGAGTGGACAGTTTCTAGTATGTTGTTTGACAAGGTGAGTGTTTCTTTGTCTGTGTATCCCAGTATGTCCGTTGTTATAGACATTAGAAAAGAGAATGCATTAATGGATGTGTCCAGTCTAGTATAAATCTTCCCCTAATTATTTCTGGCCAATTTATGAATGGACTGCAGCTTGTCTTATCGATGGGCAACACCTGCTATCTTCCTAAGTTGAAGTTTTCTTCCTGAATTCTGGCCACTCTCCAGAATAGGCTCATGGTTTTGTGTCCAAGATATGTACCACCTCCAAGCTCTGTGACATGGCCATGTAGTGGAGAGCTGAAGAGAATGGCGAGCATCTCAGAAAACTTGGATATCATGGTGATCAGGAAAGTCTCAGAGGAGAAACCCTGCTTGGGGCCTTTTGCTTACTTATTGTTGTTTTGCACTGAATGTCAGGAAGGTCTTTGCCTCAGGCCACCTCTTTGTGAAGCCTGAAGAAAACTGTTTTCTTTCCAAATCCTATATTCAAATGGAAATGAATTGGCATCAACTGTGGCTCTTCGCTTAATTAATTTGGAAAGGGATGTGTCTGAATTAGCCTCTTGGCCCTGTGTGTGGCTGTGGCATAGATTCTCACCACCTGATGGATCTATAGAATGATCTCATGTGTGCATCCAAAACCATTATAGCAAAAAGTCAGTCATTGTGGATGAAGTCTCTCCCCTTCCTCTGTGAGGTTCCTGACCTCCATCAAGTGAGAATAGGTTTTCTTTGCGTCAAATGAGTTCTTCAAAGCCCTGCAGAGGTGCTTGGGTTTTCGCATGACTCCAAATCACATAAAAAATCTATTCCTGAAATTAGTAGTCCTCAAATGGGAGAAACAGAGCAGTATTAATGGCAGGCTTATTTGATCACTTCTAGTTTACAGGAAGGATGTCCAGGCCACCCTGACTTCAGGCCAATAAGGGGCAAGCGAGCTTAATTTGGACATTGTCTTAGGCTGCGCCCCAAATGGAAAACTCCAGTCAGAGGTGAAGATAATTGACTATATGGAAGAAGATGAGGGCCATGTGGGAGTGTTTTGGTTTTAATTTTGGTCATTTGTGTAGCTGTTGGAAGAAATGACTGGGTCCACCAGGGCTTAAACTCTGGTGTGATTCCCTTTAGAGACTGAGTTGTGGAACTCACCTCAGAGAAGTATTGCCATGAAATATGTTGGGATTTTAGGAGGCCACGCATGAGAGTCACCCTTGAAAACTGAGATCTAGGCCCAGGGTTGATTTCCACAGAGCACTGGGAATCTCAGCCAGGATATCACATGATTTTATTCTTAAAGACAAGGCAGCCATAGTTGAGAGTCAAAACACACATGGTCCTCACATTGTAGACCTCAATGGGCCTGGCTTCCTCTGACATTTTAGCCACTCTTTGGGAAGCCTTGGCTCTGAGATTTCTCCAGAGCTTTCATTGAAATGAGCTTCCTAAACTTTTAATGGTTACTGAATGAATTGAAACCCACAGTTCCTCCAACTTCATGCTTGAAAAATGGCTAGATAAATACCATGAAATTTTTGAAATTCCCGTGACCAGGTGGCACTGGAGAACCTTTGGATGTCCTGTTGCTGATCATGAGTATAGCAAACAGTGCCTTTATTGACTGAGTTACAAGAAAACGGTGTAGAACAGAGATGGCAGTAAGTTGGAGCCTGCTGACTAGTGGGTCTACAGCAGTGGTGGGCAGTTGTGTGATAAAACATCAGTGGTAGGGCCATGAGGATCTACCATTGGATTCCAAATGGCTCTTGACTTACATGATGCAGCAAGCAGACCCTTATATGTGAAGACATCTTGTTATATGATGAGGATTCAGGCCAATGTTCAGAATCAGGTTGATATGGACATGGGGGCAATGGGGCAAGCTATGATGGATAGAAGCATGGTTGGTGCATTCTCCTGCAGACCATGACCCACCACACGTGACAGAACTCCCTCAAGTACTGTGTCCCAGTTGAGCTCCTTGTATTTTGTAAGGCAAATACCAAACTCCCAGTGCAGCTGCAAAAAACACCACAAAAAGTGGAGGAGGACCAAATGGCTTCACAGTTCACATGGGGAGACACTTAGTCCCCAGTGGACACAGTTTACCTATAAAGAGAGAATTCAGCACAGCTGCCTCATGTTCATTGGAAAATAAGAAACCATGTCCTCCAGGGCACAGGGATGCAGACCAAGCTTTGATGGTCTCACTACAAAAGAAGCCAAATATCCTGACAACAACATATATTTCAAGTACCCAACCTCAGAGGCAGTTTCTCAAAAAGTTTGAAGGCCAGCATAGGTCCATGTTTGTGGAGTGTTTACCCTGTCCCTTACTTTTGGAAACTCCTCTACCACCTCCAAGGTTGTGAACTCCAGAGCATTTTCCATTCCAGATATGCATTCACTGATTTTCTAACTCTTCTCCTCTAATTGTGGCTTACTTGGGGAGAAGGTAATGTGAAGGCATTGTTCTGGATTAGAGTGCTAGGATATTTTTGCAGCACATATTTGCATACACATTGAATTACATTTCCAATTTTCCTTTTGAAATACTGAATCCCTGACACTAACACACACCTACTAGACTCAGAATACTCTTCCTAATATAATGGAGAAAAAAACCCAAACAGAAAAGAAATACAAGCAGTTCAGAGGAGGCATGTTGTATAGTTGGACTTGCCTTTTGCATTATATAAGGTAGGAGTTATAAATCTATTCAATTTTTAATTGAAATAATTTTCCATGTGTTTTTAAAGTTAAGAAATATGTGATTTATTTTTTCCCTTTCTCTGTAGCCAATTCACACATGTATATTTATATGCACATATAGAATCCTAACAGGTATCACACGTACATTTTTGTGAGGTGGCTGACTTGGAAGTTAAAAATTGTGAGAAGAGATCACTCCTCTTAAACGCTGTTGGAACTAAAATTCAACATATCGGGTAGCTTCCTATTTGAACAACATTATACATAAACTTGTGTTCAGTAAAATAAATATTTTTGCATCTGTGAATGATATATATTTAATGATGAATTTGGATTGGAATATATATTGCTACTTTTTAATGTCTCTCTTTGTGCGTGTGTGTCTATATATATATATATATATAGACACACAGATTTTTCAAAATATAAAATATATGTGTCCTATATACACTCTCTAAATTCATTCATGTTCATGTATGTGGATTTATAATGAAATTTATACAAGATTATTCCCAGAAATATTCATCCACCTGAAATACATATTTGTTTCCTAGTACGGAAAACTAACTTCAGTGACTGGTGCATACAAATCCTAATAATTCTACAGTAACTGACCCCGTCTAACATCAATGCAAGTAGTTTCTAATGGGACATGATATGTAATTGGACGTTCATTTTTATTCAACACTGGTACAATATTATTTCTTCAGTTTTTGCACATCATAGGATATGAATTTCATCCACAATTCACAAATTGATAGGCATTTGTTTCAAATTTAATCACTTCCTGCTTCAGAACGCATGTATTGTCAGGGTTTCTTGACAGGTCTTTTCATGAGAATTCTTTCCAAACACATTATTTTCAATTTCCATAATCACTTTTGTAGCAAAACTCACAAACTCTTCATGATAAACCAAAAAACTAATATTATCATTAGATGTATAACTGGTTGTAATGAATGATTGTATATCAATATAAGTATGGTCTATTCATGCTTTATCTCCATATTCATAGACACAGGGTACACCTCTTTGTACCCCCAATACGAATTTTATGTCTTCAATATATTGCTCCCAGAAATGGTGGTAGAAATACTCATGTCACCTGATCTACATATACATTTTATCATAGTAATAATCTGGACAAAAATGTAAAGGTCACACTATGATTGTACCAAAGCCTAAATGTAATGTGAACATGAATTACTAAAAACATCCATGTCCAGGTTGCCTAATGCTCTCAAATGTCAATCCTATTGGTGACTACATATTTGTTTCTTGCAAGGATTATGTATTCAAACTCAACCCTGTTGAAAATGTCTAATCCTATCACTCACTATATACTTTGCCTGATTTTGTAATGTCACTATTGATATCTGCTTTTCTACATATTTTCCACAGCTCATCATAGTGACTGACTCGTCATATGTGCTGACATTTACATTCACTCTCTAACTAAATCCCTATTACTAAAGAACTTTTGGTCCAAATCCTATACTCACTCTTCTTCCTAAACCTACCAAATATCTTCCTAATCCTACTTACTATCCCTTTTTGACTAGATATTCTCTTCTACATTCAGTCTTCCAAGGTACAAGGTCCTATGCCATTGTATATCGATTTAACTTAGACAACTGTGCAGAACATAATTCAAAGCTAACTATCCCAATCAAGGGCCCAATGACCTTCTGGGCTTCAAATCATACCTAGATTTCTGTTTTCATACTTCTATTTCACCTCTATATTCTTGTAAATATCGTAGGTTCCCAATACCATTATTCATCACACAGAATGATTCCTAACAAAAATCAAACCAGTTATTAACCCTAAACATACACTGTTCCTTCAATCTCATTTTACAGAAGAGCAGGGACAGTGTGGTTCTTACAATACAGGAAAGCAGGGGACCTTCCACCTGCTGAGAACCTCAAAGGTCCATTCAGAAATGATACCTGGAGAAGTTGTAGGCAGGTATGAAGGTCCTGAGAGAGCAAAATTCATCTTCCATGGCGAGCAACCTGGTCAGGATGACGGGATGTGTCTGAATCAGCCTCTCTCTTCTTATTGTAGAGAAGACTGACCTGACCAGGCCTGTGTGGAGAGCTGTTCCCGGGTGCCTATAGTTGATATACCATTCTAACTTGTGAAAGTGTCACATAAAGTAGGGGCAAACTCCATCTCATGGTAGCCTTGGAAGCAACGGTTAGGACAAAGTGGATTCCAAGGCAGTGACCTCATTCAGTTCCAAGAAAGTAACATACCTCATTTCCTTGGTGATGGAACTCTCTGATCTTGGTATCAAAGAAGCCAGGCAGCCAAAAGAAGTCCCAGTCCCAGTCCCAGTGGGCTCATTGTTTTGATTTTCCAAGGACAGAGTCAGTCTTTCTTGGTACCTACTGATGTGAGGAAGGCAAATGCCAGGAGAGCTCTGGAGAGGGACTTTTCTTGAGAAAGCAGGTAGTGCCTCACCACTTTTTCCTGACAACTTCACAGAGTTGGAAAAGAAAACCAGATCTGAGAGAGGACAGGCCATTTTCGGGAATCATAGTATGGCCCACCATTCAGAGGACACCCCGGATAGTCACAGACCTACTTGGGGAAAGGATGTGCCTTTGTGGGAGTTGGTGTGTGTTTGTGGTTTTGTCTCATGTTCTGAGAATAGGTAGGAAAGGTAGTTTGTTTGGTTGGATTGGACTGTTTCTACTAAGTTTTTGACAAGCCAAGTCTTTCTATGTCTGTGTCCGTTGTTGTTGACATTAGAAAAGAGAATGCATTAATGGATGTGTCCTGTCTAGTATAAATCTTCCCAAAATTTATCCTGCCCTATTTGTCAATGGACTGCAGCTTGTCTTATCGATGGGCAACACCTGCTATCTTCCTAAGTTGGTGTTTTCTTCCTGAATTCTGGCCACTCTCCAGAATAGGCTCATGGTTTTGTGTCCAAGATATGTACCACCTCCAAGCTCTGTGACATGGCCATGTACTGGAGAGCTGAAGAGAATGGCGAGCATCTCAGAAAACTCAGATATCAGGGTGACCAGGAAAGTCTCAGTGGAGTAACCCTGCTTTTTGCCTTTTGCTTACTTATTGTTCTGTTGCACTGAATGTCAGGAAGGTCTTTGACTCAGGCCACACCTTTGTGAAGCCTGGAGAAAACAGTTTTCAAATGGAAATGAAGGGAATCACCTTTGGCTCTTTTCTTAATTGCTTTGGAAAGGGATGTGTCTGAATCAGCCCCTTGGCCATGTGTGCGGCTGTGGCTTAGATTCTCAGCACCTGATGTATCTAAAGAAAGATCCCATGTGTGAATCCAAAACCAAAATGGCCAAAAGAGCAGTCATTGGAATGAAGCCTCTCGCCTTTCTCTGTAAGGTTCCTGACCTCCATCAAGTGAGAATAGAGATCCTTTGTGTCAAATGAGTTCTTCACAACCTGCAGAGGCTAGCCCATAGGTGCTTGGGTTTTCTCATGACTCCAATTCACATAAAGAATCTAACCCCTAAGTCAGTAGGCCTCAAATTGGAGAATTGGAATTTTATTAACGGCAAGCCTATTTGTTTACTCCTGGTTCACAGTAATGGTGTCCAGGCCACCCTGAAGGTATGCAAATGAGGTGCAAGGATGCTTATTTTGGACACTGTCTTGGGCTGTGCCCCTCATGGAAACCCTCAGGCAGAGTTTATGATGAGTGTTTATATGGAAGAAGATGAGGGACGTGTGGGAGTATTTTGGTTTTAATTGTATTCATTTGTGTCACGAAAGAGTTGACTGGGTCCATCTGGGCTTGAACTCTGGTGTGATTCCCCTTACAGACTGAGATCTGGAACTGAACTCAGAGAAGTATTGCCATGAATTGTGGTGGGATTTTAGGAGGCCAGGCATGAGAGGTAACCTTGGAACCCGAGGTCTAGGCCCAGGTTGGCTTTCCAAAGAACACTGGGAATCTCAGCCAAGATATCACATGATTTAATTCTGAAAAACTTGGCAGCCATAACTGAGATTGAAAACACACATGGACCTCGCTTTGTAGACCTCAATGGGCCTGGTTTCATGTTACTTTTTGGGCACTTTTTGGGAAGCCTTGCCTGTGAGAGTGCTCCAGAGTTTACTGAAATTAGCTTCCTCAGCATTTAATTGTTCCTGAATGAATTGAAACCCACAGTGCCTCCAACTTCATCCGTGAAATATTGCTGGAAAATTATCATAAAATTATTGAAATTCCCATGACCAGCTAAAACTGGAGAACCTTGGGATGTCCTCTTGATGATCATGAGTATACCAGACAGTGCCTTGATTGACTGGGTTTCAAGAAAATGGTGTAGAACAGAGATGCCAGTAAGTTGGAGCCTGGTGAGTAGTGGGACTAGAGCAGTGTTAGGAAAGTGTGTGATAAAACATCTGTGGTGGGGCATGTGGATCTTCCATTGGCTTCCAAATGCCTTGTGACTGACATGGTGCAGCCAGTAGACCTTTTATTTGATAGAGGGCCCAATGGAGCCTTATGGGCTGAGTATATTGCCCCTGTATCCACTTCAAAGTTTACTGGGGTCCCCTTCACTTCAAAAGTTACCCCAAACTCAGGGAGGGGATCTGAGCCCCAACTTTTGTAGTCATCCTCCAGAGTCAGAATGGCTGGCTGGCATGGCTGTCTCTTTCTAGGGCACTCGTGGGCCCAGTGTCCTTTTTCTTTAGAATAGGCACATTGATTTGAGGCCAGGGATGGCCTCGGGCATGGGACCAGGTATCTCTTCCTGTCTCCCTATTTCTTAATTTCTGGCCCTTTTGGTGTTCTGACCAGGACCTTAGTCAACGCCGTAGTCTGTCTTTTGTTTCTTTTATCCTCCCTTTGCTCCCTTCTCTTCCTCAGTTTCTCTCTTATAGTATACTTTCTCGGCTTCTCTGACTAAATCTCCCAAAATCATATCTTGTAATGCATCTAAGTATTGTAACTTTCTTTTAATATTTAGGGCAGCTTGCCCAATAAAGGCCATTGTGACAGATGCTTTTTGATCCTCTGCCTGAGGATTGAAAGGTGTATATCTTCTATATGCCTCCATAATTCTCTCTAGAAACATAGAGGGAGATTCATTAGGCCCTCGAATAATCTCTCTTACCTTGGCCAAATTATTTGGAACCCAGCAAAAAGTGGACAGATGCTTTCTTACCTTCAAATGTGTTGAGGATCCAGTTTGGTCGCTTCAAGGAAAGCTGGCTTTGATTATGTTGGGAAGATGTGTCGGTCTCCCATCTGGTCCGAGGATATTTTTTCTAGCTTCCAGGAGGATTCTCTTTTGTTCCTCTGTCATGAAGAGAGTCCCTAAAAGTTGTTGACAGTCATTCCAAGCAGGCGGGTATGAAAACATCAATGATTCAACCAGACCTGTGAGCCGGGTAGGGTCCTCGGAAAAAGGGGGATTGTTATTTTTTCAGTTATATAGGTCTGAAGAGGAGAAAGGCCAATACTGGTAGGCTTGCAATTTTCCCCCATTGTTGTCGTCAATCATTGGCCTGTAGGGACATAGGGGGAGCATCACAGGAGTTACAGGGTTTTCAATGATTCACAGCCAGCGAGTTCCTTTATCCGGGCCATCTTCCTCCAGGGAAGGAGGTCTGTGTATGCCACGGGGGAATTATCTGGAGGGCCCTGGGCCAGCTTAGCTTCCTCCAATGGCGAAGAGGCTGAGTCAGCTGCAAGGGAATCACTTAGAGTGTGTTGGTGGTTGGGGGAAGAGGAGAGGGGATAAGGAGGGGGAGGAGAGTCCAGTAGAGTCAAATCTTGTGACTCAGGGAGAACAGAGGGTGGAGTAGGAGGATGAGCAGAGGGTTTGAGAGATCGTGGGGGAAGCAATAGGAGTAGGGGAAGGGGCAAGGAAAGGCTTCACCCATGGAGAAGGAGATTTGCAGAGGTCCTACCAATTTAAGGTATATGGCTGTTGATCTGGATGGCTATGTGGGCCCAGCTGAAAGACAATATCTCTGATTTTTTAAATTAGTGGGAAGTAGAAAGATCTTTCTAGTGGCCATCCGACTCCAAAGGTGGGACATTCTGAGGCTCAGAGATTCTGGCCAGTCCGGAGTTTTACTGAAAAAGAAAGATTCTGAGCTCTTAAGCGAACTTTGGTCCAGTGATTAAGGGTCAGGGACAGAGGCATTGAAGTGCTCTGTCCCATGATGAAAGATACACAAACTAAATGCAACGACACACGACACAGATATAACAAGACCATAAAGACAGGCAATGGACGTACATCACTGAGACCAGGAATCAGTAGACAGCAAAACCCGATGGGATGGCAATACCGAATCCGAAACAAAATATCACTGAATCGAGGAGACAATTGTTCCTTGATTTCCTGAGTCTTCTGCGGCATCCCCCAGGGAGGTGCCCTGTGTCTCTGTGAGAGGTCTCTCAGCCAAAGTCGGAGAGAACTCAGGCTCTTCATCGCAAGCGATATTGCCAAGCCCTAACATGAATCCTGAAACCAGAAAGAGGTGCCTTACTTGCTCCGAGAGGAGCCCTTTGGGGTCTCTCGTCCGCCAGTGATGGAACTCGGTGGAATGTCAATATGTAAAGGTCCGGCGAGTGTCAGAGGAAGAGACCACCAAGAGACTGTCTCATGCAACAGCAAAGGATTTATTTGGGGTCCAGCATGCTGGGGCTCAGAGCTCACTTGAATAGAGCAGAGAGCCCTGACAACAGTTTAAGCAGGGATTATTTACTTTCCTTGAGAGGGCAGGGAGGAAGTATACTGATGGGTAAGGGCGAGTGGGCGGTTTACATGCAACCTGGTGAGGGAGCATATTCTACAGTTTGGCAGTTGGGGACAGTACATTCTGGGAACAAGATTAGCAAACAGTTCTCAAGATTTCAACAGTGTTTTGTTAAGCATACAGAAAAACAGGAAGTGACAATTAACTATTTTAATAACCTTTCACTACCGACTATCCTTTTGGACTGGATGTTCTCTTCTACATTCAATTTTCCAAGGTACAAGGTCCTATGCCATTGTATATCGATTTATTCAAACCTAAGTATCCCAATCAAGGTCCCAATGCCCTTCTGGGCTTCAAATGTTACTTAGATTTCTGTTTTCATACATATATTTCACCTATGTATTCTTATACACATCACAGGTTCCCAATACCATTATTCATTCAGCAGAACGATTCCTAACCCAAATCAAACCTGTTATTAACCCTAACCATACACTGTTACCTCAATCTAACTTTACAGAAGAGCAGGGACAGAGTTCGTCTTACAATACAGGAATGCTGGGGATCTTCCACCTGCAGAGAACCTCAAAGCTCCATGCAGAAATTATCACTGAAGAAGATATAGGCACCTCTGAAAAACCTGAGACAGCAAAATTCATCTTCCATGGCAAACAACCTGGTCAGGATGAAGGGTTGTATCTGAATCAGCCTTTCTATTGTTAATGTAGAGAAGATGGACCAAATGAGACCTGTGTGGAGAGCTGTTTCCGGGTGCCTATGGTTGATATACCATTCTAACTTGTGAAAGTGTCACAGGAAGCAGGGACAGCATCCATCTCATGGGACCCTTGGAAGCAACTCTTAGTACAAAGTGGTTGCCAAGGCAGTGAACTCATTCAGTTCCTCATGGAAGTAATCTCACCTCACTTCCTTGGGGAAGAAACTCTCTGATCTTGGGATACAAAAAGCCAGTCAAACAGTGCCAGTCCATGTCCCAGTCCCAGTGGTCTCAATTTTTGGAATTCTAGATAACAGAGTCAGTCTTTCTTGGTACCTACTTTGGACCATCCTGTTTGCATGGCCAAATGGAAGGAAAACTCTGAAGAGGGGCCTTTCCTGAGAAAGAAGGTAGTGACTCACCGCTGGCTCCTGACAACTTCAGAGAGTTGGTTAAGGACACAAGATCTAAGACAGGACAGGCCATTTTGGGGAACCCTAGAATGCCCCACAGTCAGAGAACACTCCAGATATTCACAGACCTACTTGGGGGAAGAAGGGGCCTTTGTTGGTGTGGGTGAGGGTTTGTGGTTTTGTCTCATGTTCTGAGAATAGGTAGGAAATGCGGTTTGTTTTGTTTGGAGTGAACTGTTTCTAGTAAGTCGTTTGACAATGCGAGTGTTTCTGTGTCTGTGTACCCCACTGTGTCCGTGGTTGTAGATATTAGAAAAGAGAATGCATCAATGGATGTGTCCTGACTAGTAGAAAGCTTCCCAGCATTCATCCTGCCCAATTTATAAATGGAATGCAGCTTGCCTTATTGATGGGCAACACCTGCTATCTTCCTAAGTTCCTGTTTTCTTCCTGAAATCTGGCCACTCTCCAGAAGAGGCTCATGGTTTTTTATCCAAGATATGTGCCACCTCCAAGCTCTGTGACATGGCCATGTAGTGGATAGCTGAAGGGAATGGCGAGCATCTCAGAAAACTCAGATATCAGTGTGACTACTAATGTCTCAGTGGAGAAACCCTGTTTGGGCCTTTTGCTTAACAATTGTTCTGTTGCCCTGAATGTCAGGAAGGTCTTTCCCACATGCCACCCCTTTGTGAAACCTGAAGAAAACAGTTTTCAAATGCAAATGAATGGGCATCACCTGTGGCTCTTTGCTTAATTGCTTTGGAAAGGGATGTGTCTGAATCAGCCTCTTGGCCCTGTGTGAGGCTGTTGCTTAGATTCTTAGATGGATGGATCTAAAGAAAGATATCATGTGTGCATCCAAAACCAAAATGGCTAAAAGAGTAGTCATTGTGGATGAAGTCTTTCCCCTTCCTCTGTAAGGTTTCTGACCTCTATCAAGTGAGAATAAGGAAGACACACCAAGCCAATTGATGGCTACTTTTGGAAAAATTGTACCACTGCTGATAGCATCAGCATATATACCCCAACACTAACACAAGTGGCTTCACCAAGAGAGAGTTCACAATGCATAAAAGTGATACATAGTCCTGACAAGTTCTGCAAGAATTTCAGGGATGGCTATTGCAGAAGCTGTAGATTGGTTTTATCTTTGACTTCAACGGCACTGGTATGAAGATAGAAATTCTGGCAATAATGGGTAAAGGAAAATTATTTAACATTCCAGTAGGCACTAAGAGAAAATAATTTTCTTAAAAATTTACATTATTTTGAAGAGAATTATTAAATATAATGAAATGAAAAGATGAAGTAAACAAACAGGTCTGTTAACTTCCTTTTTTGTTCACATATTAAAACAATGCTCAACAGTTGTTTACCCAATTTAAATTAAACCATTTAGATCACGTGAATAAAAAAATATTTGCATACATTTTTTTATGAGCACTCATCATATATGATATATGGACATACGTACATTCAAACATATAACACAAAACACAAGTGTGCACACATAATATAATACATACAACACATAACATAATAGTAAAGGCCTTATAACTTTTCACAGGTGAAATCACCAGTGCAATGTTTAAAAACTCTATAGTCAAAATATAGAACTGATCAGCAAAACATTAACCTAGGTCTCAATGAGCTCAAAAAAACAAATAAAACTTCATGATACGGGAAAGGGCAATAATAAAATAGATATTGGAAAAAGCATCCCTGTTCTGTCACAGATGTAAGGATAGTGAAACTGGAGTTTTGGATATCAGCTGTTATGGATTTGAGCCAAATCATCTTATTTTGGTCTATAGAAATCGCTTTAGTTAATCTCTCTG
Organism: Callospermophilus lateralis; assembly: GCF_048772815.1. Classification (NCBI taxonomy): domain Eukaryota; kingdom Metazoa; phylum Chordata; class Mammalia; order Rodentia; family Sciuridae; genus Callospermophilus; species Callospermophilus lateralis. Next base: position 5,782,492 of record NW_027515613.1, read on the forward strand.
AAATCCAAATCGGCTGTTGTTCTTCCTGTGGAAACACACAAACAGACCCCTGACTCCAGACAATTACTGGGTCAGTACTTTAGGTAATCTCTCTGGAATCCAATTTGGCTGCTGTTCTCCCTGTGGAAACACATAAAGAGACTCCCGACTCCAGGCAATCTCTGGGTCAGGACCTTAGTTAATCTCTCTGTTATTTAAATCGGCTGCTGTTCTCCCTGTAGAAACACAGAAAAAGACCCCCGAGTCCAGACAATAATTGGGTCAGGACATTTCTGTTGTCCTGTTAGAATATCCTTCCAAAGTACCTTGAACTTATGCACATTTTTTGGACACATATGCTTTTCCGCAGCACTTAGTCCTGATGAATCCAAATTTAAAAAGTTTAGAGTAAAAAGGGTTATTTTAAGTTTATCTTTGGGGAATTCATACCCCTTCCCAATTGCGTCTTTTTGCTTTAATAAGTACATTTTAATAGTTTCATGTGCTCTTTCACTATGCATTGTCCCTGTGGATTGTATGGGATTCCTGTTATATGAGTAATGCCAAATGATGAGAAAAATTGTTTAAAAGAGGTAGGAGTATAATCAGGGGGGCATTATCTGTTTTTAACTGTTTTGGAATGTCCAAAGTGGCAAATTTTGTAAGTAATGAGCTATAACATCTTTAGTTTTTTCCCCCGCATGAAGGGAGCCCATCAAAAATCTAGAAGAAGTATCAACTGTAACATGCAAATATTTTAATTTTCCAAATTCTGGCAAGTGTGTGACATTCATCTGCCAAATATGGTTAGGTATCAATCCTCTAGGATTGACTCCAAGATTAACTTGTGGTAAAAAGGTCACACAATTTTGACATTGTTTTATTATTTTTCTATCTTTTTCCTTAGTTATTTTAAAACACTTTTGTAAAGTATTAGCATTGACATGAAACTTTTTATGAAAATTTGTAGCTTCTTCTTGTGTAGAGAAAATATGTATGTAAGTCATGTGTAGTTTAATCTGCTAAATCATTGCCAAAACTAAGGGCTCCAGGCAATCCTGTATGTGCCCTGATATGTCCTATAAAGAATGAATCTTTTCTGTCCCAGATTAGACATTATATACTGGAAAGCAAAGAGAAAACAGTAGCGGAAGGGGAAATACTACCAGCATCTTCAAGGGATACTATAGCATTAACTATATACTGACTAAGGGAAAATAAATTAAATACAGAATCTTTAAACATCACAAAAGCTTGTAATACTGCATTAAGCTCTACCTTTTGAGCTGATTGTTTGGGTAGTAAAAATGTAAAAGTTTGATCAGGTGTAACTATTGCTGCTGTGCCATGATTTGTCTCATCAGTGAATATACTTGGAGCATTCATGATACTTGTTTTCTTGTCATTTTTGGAAAAATTACAGGATGCGATGACCAAAAAGACAATAAAAGATTAGATGGTAAGTGGTTATCAAATGAAACATTTGATTTACACATGATTACTGCACAAGTATTTAACTCATTAGCTAATTTATCAATTTGATTCAAAGAATATGGAGTAATAATTTTATTGGGTGAAATTCCACACACTCACTTTGCTGCTTTTATTCCTATGAGTATTAATTGTCCCTCAGTCTCAGGATACCTAGTAACAATAGTGTGAGAAGAATAAGATAAATGAATCCATAATAATGGACCTTCTTGCCAAAATACTCCTATAGAAATACTTTTTTTTGTTGGTAGTACAATAAATAATAAAGGCAAAATTATATCAACTCTATCCAAATGCATATTTCCCATTTATGTTTCAATGATTTTTAATGACTTTCTTGCTTCAGGTGTTAACATTCTGGGTGAATTTGGATCTAATAGACCTTTTAGGATATCAAATAAAGGTCCCAACTCTCCTGTTGGTATAATTAGTTAAGGCCTTATCCAATTTATGTCTCCTAATAACTTTGAAAGTCATTAGTTGATTGGAGTTGATCTACTCCTATTTGAATTTTTGGTGGACTGACCATGGTTGAGGATAATAGAACTCCTAAATAATTTATTGGAAATTTTAATTATACTTTATCTATTGCTATCTCTAGATTATAATTTTTTTTAATCAGTTTGTAAGTGTGACATAACATTCTAGCAATGTGTTTTTAGCTTTGTGTGCAAATGATACATCATCCATATAGTGAAATATTTGTAGTTAAGGATTTTGATTTCTAAATGGCAGGATTACTTTGTTAACATAAATTTGACATGTAGTTGGGCTGTTAGCCATCCCTTGAGGGAGTAGTTTCCACTCTTACCTCTGATAAGGAGCTTCATGATTCAGTGCAGGGATAGTAAATGCAAAACGTGGACTATCCTCAGGATGAATTGGAAATGAAAAAAAAAACAATCTTTAATATGTATAACTAAAACATACCAAGTTCTTGGCAAAGCAGACAATTGAGGAATCCCTGATTGAGCAGGTCCCGTAATAACCATCTCATTATTAATGGTTCTTAAATCTTGCAATAATCTCCATTTACCAGATTTCTTTTTGGTGACAAAAATGGGAGTATTATGGGGAGATACAGAAGGTTGTATATGTCCTTCCGCTAATTGTTGTTTGATCAGGTCATGGGCTGCTTGTATCTTTTCTTTATTCAGGGGCCATTGAGGAACCCATACTGGTCTTTCTGATTTCCAAGTAATTTTTATTGTCTCAGTGGCCCTTTCTGAAAATCCAACACATTTTTGTCTGTTCCTTGATCTATTTGTGTTGGTGCTCCTATACCTTCTTCTTGTTTTTCTAATATTTTTCTTTTCCTAAAACCTGTCTAGCCATAGTAGTGGGTGCATTTTGGTTGACCTTATTTGTTAATGTCAAACCTAATTGATCAAGGACATCTCATCCCCATTAATTAACGGGAAGATGATCCAATACATATGGCTGTATAGTTCCTTCACATCCTTCAGGATCCTTCCAATCTAATACAATTGCATCTTTAAGGGGATTAGTCGCCACTCCTAGGCCTCAAAGCATTTGAGTGGCTTGTTGTAATGGCCAATGTTTTGGCCATTCTTGAGGAGAGATGATGCTAGAGTTTGCACCTGTATCCAGTAGCCCATTAAATTCATGTCCTTGAATATTTAGTTTTAGAATGGGGCGAGAATCTAAATTTAAAGAAAGCATAGCCCAATCTACACCTGTGTACTCTAATCCCATGGAACCTCTTTCTACAGAATGACTAGAAAATTTATTATGTAGGCTGAGTATTATTAATAACTGTGCTTTTCTATCTCCTGGTGAAATTACTGATAAATCCTTTGGAGAACTGGCTATAATTTTTATTTCACCTTCATAATCGGAAACAATTACCCAAGGAATTATCCTAAGTCCTTATAGAGTAGAAGAGCTGCATCCTAATAATAAGCCTACTGTTCCTTTGGGAAGAGGTACTTTCAGCCCTGTGGGAATTATTTGAACTCTCATCTCTGGAATTAGTACTGATCTGGCGGAGGCGCTGATGTCCAACCCTGTACTCCCTCTGGTTTGTCTGACGAGGGATCTGATAAAAAATGTGTCCTGTGCACTATCCTGATGGGGTTGCTGGGTTCCTCCAGTGCTCCGTATATTTGTGGTTTTGGGACCCAGAGCATTGGGCCCACCTCTCCATTTTTTGGCAGTGGAGCCCGATGCCTTTCTCCATAATATTGTGGATAAACACCTAGTCTTTGTTCATTTTTTGATAATGAAGTACCTTCTATGTTTGTTTGAGAATGACATTCATTAGCCCAATGTCTTCCTCTATGGCATCGTGGGCAAATACACGGTATTCTACTCCTTTGATTCCTAGTTTTGTTAAACCCTCCTCCTATGGGGCAATTCCTTTTAAAATGTCCTTTTCTTCAAAATTCTAGCATGTTCTTGGCCTGGCATCTAAAGCCTGTTTTACTGTAGCTGCAACGACTTGCTCTTATTCATTAATGTCTCTACATAATTTAATATATGTGTTTAAATCTTCATGTTTCCATGGTCTAATGATATCTCTGCACCAACAATTCCCTTGGTCATAAGCCAGTTGTTTTATTAATGGAATTGCTTGTTCTGTATTCCCAAAAACTCTGGTAGCTGTTTTAGTAAGCCTATCTACAAATTCAGCATAAGATTCATTAGCTCCTTGTATTACCTTAGATAATTGACCTTGTAATCCTCCAAGTCCTTGTGAAGTCTTCCATGCCCTAACCACTTCTACAGCAATTAATTCGTATATACCATGATCATATGGAATTTGTTGCTGCTGATCCTCATTAGGTCCCTTTCCTAACAACATATCTAGATTTCTCTGAGGATAACCAGCTGCTGCATTTCGCCTAGCCGTCTCCTTGCAAAATTTCTCATTGGCAACCTTCCATAACAGGTATTGTCCTCCCTTTAGCACAGCTTTACACATATTAGCCCAATCTACTGGCATCGCATTTAAGTTGTTAATAGATTGGACCAAGCTTACAATGAAGGGTGCTTGAGGACCATAGGTTGTTACAGCCTCTTTTAGCTGCTTCACTATTTTAAAATTTAAAGCAAGGTGAATTCTCTGCCCTCCTACCTAAAATACCGGGCATGTAAATACTTGAGATCCTGTCTCAGGAACCGAACTATCAACTGCGGGGGTTGGGGGCCTCCCAGCATATGGAGGTGGCCTTGTTAGTTGGACATTTACATCCTCTGGTGATAGAAAGGTGTTAGTAACAGTTTCCTGTAGAGGTGGCGCTGTTGTTGGACACTTATGCCCTCTGGTGATAGAAAGATGTTAGTAGCAGTCTCCTTTTGTAACTTTGCCCCTGATGGCTTTTTCTGCTCTAAGCTTTATTCCTCTATCTGTGTCTTAACTGAATGCTTTGGACTAAGCAAAGCAGATATGAACGTCCACAATGGCAATGTGCGAACTGGCTGAGTCCCTGGGCTGTTCTTTTCTACTCTTTTGAAATCTTCACCATGATGGTTCCATTATGATATACTTAACAACTCCTCCTTAAAAGGACATGGGGTACATTTTTGTATTTTATCACTATATGCCCTGACTGTTCTTGATTTTACTGATACACCTCCTTGCTCTAACAATTTACTTAACACTCTTTCAGTTTGTTTTTTACTAATTTCTGATCCCGTATTTCTACTATAATAAAACCCAACAAGATGACTCCAAACAAAACAGAGACAGACTAAAATAAAAAGGGAACAACAAAAAGTCATTATAGCCTTTCTTTCCTCCTGACATGTGTGTCCGTACTTTCTCCCTATCTGTTCCTCAGACGTGAATAGTTTTTCCTCATATGTGAGTGGTTTTTCTTCCATCTCAATCATCTCCATGGACAGGCAGCTTAAAACAAAAGTGAAGCAAAACTAAAGAGGAATCTTAAAATGGCTACCCATCCTCTTGCCCTGCCCTCAGGGGCGAGCAGTTTACCTTATCACTTACCCTCAGTCTTTCCCTGTGCAAGCGAGGAAATGCTGCAGTCTGGCTGGGAAGAGTTAGGAGCCACTTGTCAAAAGAAATGAACTTTATTTTTAGAAAAACACACGCCATACAAAACAGCTCCTCAGGAAAAACCCTAAGAGCCCTACTGCCACCACTGGCTTCCTTATAATGTCTCTGTCACTCCCACAAGCCTCTCCACCTTCCACAATTCTCCTGCTCTTGAGGCCCATTGGTTGGGTTGCGTGGGTGGAGCCAAAAAAGTCCCCCAATGAGCAGCTCCGTGGTCTGAAAGGGCAGGGAAACTGTCCAATGAGCATCACCACAGAGGAGCCAATCAGCTAGATGTTGCTGGGGCCGCTGTGAGCCAATCATCAGCTTGCAGTCTGAAAGGGCGGGGAAACAGTTCAATGAGAATCTCCAATGAGCTAGATGTTGCTGGGGCCACTGTTAGCCAATAATCATCCAACAGCTGGAAATTTGCTGCCAGCTGGAAGTTTGCTGGGGCCCCTTCATATGTGGCTCTCAACAAATTCCTGTCTCCTTTCTCTGTAGCCTATTCAACACATGTATTTTTATATGCACATGTAGAATCCTACCTGTTATCACACGTACGTTTTAGTGAGGTTTGTGACTTGGCCAATAGAAGTTATGAGAAGAGATCACTCTTCCTAAACGCTGTTGGAACTGAAAATTCAACCTATGGGTGAGCTTCCTAGTAGAACACCATTATACATAAAAACATTTTTAGTGAAATAATTATTTTTGCATCTGTGGATGGTATATATTTTATGATGAATTTCGATTGGCATATATATTGCTAGATTTTAATTTCTCTCTGTGTGTGTCTGTGTGTGTGTATATATATGTATATGTGTGTGTGTGTGTGTGTGTGTGTATACACACACTCTCCAAATTTTTCTAATTATCAAATATATGAGTCTTATTATACATTCCTTAAAATTATTCATATTCATGTATGTGAATTTATGATCAACTATTCACAAGATTATTCTCAGAAATATACATCCACCTGAAATACATATTTGTTTCCTAGTACTGAAAACTAACTTGAGAGAATGGTGCATACAAATCCTAATATTTCTACAGTAATACCCAGTTTAACATTAATGCATGCAGTTTCCTATGGGACATGATGTGTATTTTGCAGTTCATTTTTATTAAACAGTGGTATATTAATATTTCTTCAGTTTATGCACATCATAGCATATATATTTCTTCCACAAGTTCACAAATTTATAGACATTTGTTTCAATATCAATCACCTCCTGCTTCAGAACTCATATATTCCTCCAGGTTTCTTGACTGGTCTTTTCATGAGACTTCTTTCAAAACACATCATTTTCGATTTCCATAATCATTTTTGAAGCAAAACTCACACACTCTTCATGATAAACCATAACCCTCATATTACTGTTAGATGTATAACTGGTTGTAATGAATGTATGTACATCAATTAAAGATTTTCTGTATATTTTCAGATATCAAATCAATTCATTATTTAATGTTGGAATCATTTTTATTATTTATTCACAGTATGGTCTATTCATGAATTATTTCCATATTCATTGACACAGAGTACACCGCTTTGTTCCCCCAATATGAATTTATATGTCTTCAAAATATTGCTCCCAGTAATGGTGGAAGAAATACTTATGTCACCTGATCTACATATACATTATACCACAGTAATACTCTGGACACAGAAAGCAAAGGTCATTCTTATGTTTGTACCAAAGCCTTAATGAAAAGTGAGCATGGATTACTAAAAACATCCATATCCAGGTTGCCAAATTGTCTCAAATGTAATTCCTATTGGTCGCTATATATTTGTTTCTTCCTAAGATTATGTATTCAACCTCAAGCCTGTTGAAAATGTCTAATTCTATCCCTCACTTTATACTTTGCCGGATTTTTAATGTCTCTATTGATATCTCCTAACCTACATGTTTTCCCCAGTTCATCATTGTAACTGACTCTTCACATGTCCTGACATTTACATTCACTCTCTTATTGAAAAGCTATTGCTAAAGAACTTTTGGTCCAAATTCTATACTCACTGTTGTTTCTAAACCTAGCAACTATCTTCCTAATTGTACTGACTTTCCCTTTTTGACTGGATGTTCTCTTCGACATTCAGTCATCCAAGGTACAAGGTATTATGCCATTGTGTATCGATTTATCTGAGACATCTATGAAGAACATAATTCAAAGCTAAGTAACCCACTAAAGGGCCCAATGTCCTTCTGGGCTTCAAATCTTACGTAGATTTTTGTTTTCATACTCATATTTCATCTATATATTCTTGTAAATATTGCAGGTTCCTGATACCATTATTCATCCTGCAGAATGATTCCTAACCCAAATCGAATGTGCTATTAATTCTAACCATACAATGTTCCCTCAATCTAACTTTACAGAAGAGCAGGGACAGTGTGACCAGGAAAGTCTCAGTGGAGAAACCCTGCTTTGGACCTTTTGCTTACCTATTGTTCTGTTGTCCAGAATGTCAGGAAGGTCTTTGCCTTAGGCCACCCCTTTGTGAAGCCTGAACAAAACAGTTTTCAAATGGAAATGAATGAGCATCACCTGTGGCTCTTTGCTTAATTTCTTTGGAAAGGGATGTGTCTGAATCAGCCTCTTGGCCCTGTGTGACTTAGATTCTCAGCACCTGATGGATCTAAAGAAAGATTCCATGTGTGCATCCAAAACCAAAATGGCAAAAAGTTCAGTAATTGTGAATGAAGTCTCTTTCCTTCCTCTGTTAGGTTCCTGACCTCCATCAAGAGAGAATAGGGATCCTTTGGGTCAAATGAGTTCTTGAAACCCTGAAGAGGTGCTTGGGTTTTCTCATGACTCCAAATCACATAAAGAATCTATACCTATCAGTCAGTAGTAGTCAGTCAATATTGCTCCCAGAAATGGTGGAAGAAATACTCATGTCACCAGATCTACATGTACATTTAATCACAAAAATATTCTGGACACAAAATTCAAAGTTCACATTTTTTATTGTACCAAAGCCTAAATGGAAAGTGAACATAGATTACTAAAAACATCCATGTCCAAGTTGCCTAATGCTCTCAAATGACAAACCTATTGGTGACTACATATTTGTTTCTTCCTAAGATTATATATTCAAACTCAACCTTGTTGAAAATATCTAAGCCTATCTCTCACTTTATACTTTGCTTCATTTCATAATGTCTCTATTGATATCTGCTTACCTAAATATTTTCCCAAGTTCATCATTGTGATTGACTCTTCACATGTGCTGACATTTAAATTCATTCTGTAACTATTGCTAAATAACATGTGTTCCAAATCCTACACTCACTCTTCTTCCTAAACCTACCTACTATCTTCCTAATCCTACCGACTATCCCTTTTTGACTGGATGTTCTCTTCGACATTTAGTCATCCAAGGTACAAGGTCCTATGCCATTGTATATGGATTTATCTGAGACATCTGTGCAGAACGTAATTCAATGGTAAGTAACCCAATCAAGGGCCCAATACCCTTCTGGGCATCAAATCTTACTTAGACTTCTGTTTTCATGAGTACATTTCACCTCTATATTCTTATCAATATTGCAGGTTCCCAATACCATTATTCATCCAGCAAAATGATTCCTAACCCAAATCGAACCTGTTATTAACCCTAATCATACAGTGTTCCCTCAGTCTTACTTTACAGAAGAGCAGGGACAGAGTTGGTCTTATAATACTGGAATGTAGGCGATCTTATACCTGCTGAGAACCTCAAAGGTCCAAGATGTAGGCAGCTATGAAGGACCTGAGAGACCAAAAGTCATCTTCCATGGCAAACAACCTGGTCAGGATGAAGGATTGTGTCTGAATCAGCCTCTCTCTTCTTAATGTAGAGAAGATGGACCAAAGGAGGCCTGTGTGGAGAGCTGATTCCGGTTGCCTATGGTTGATATACCATTCTAGCTTGTGAAAGTGTCACAGGACGTAGGGGAAGCCTCCATTTCATGGGACCCTTGGAAGCAACTGTGAGGACAAAGTGGTTGGCAAGGCAGTGACCTCATTCAGTTCCTGAAGGAAGTGACCTGACCTCACTTCCTTGGTGATGGAATGTGGGATCCAGGAAGCCAGGCACACAGAGCCAGTCCCAGTTCCACTCCCAGTGGTCTCACTTGTTTGGATTTACCAAAGGCTGAATCAGGCTATCTTGGTACCTAGAGATGTGAGGATGGCCAAACGGAAGGAAAGCTCTGACGAGGTGCCTTTTCTGAGAAAGCAGGTAGTGGCACACCACTGGATTTTGAAAAGTCTCAGTGAAGAAACCCTGGTTTGTGCCTTCTAATTACCTATTGTTCTGTTGCCCTGAATGTCAGTAAGGTCTTTGCCTCAGGCCAACCCTTAATGAAGCCTGATGAAAAAGTTTTCAAATGAAAATGAATGGGCTCCAGAATGGCAATATGTAAATCAATGGTTGTGCAACTGAAGTGATTCTGCAATCTGTATATGGGGTAAAAATGGGAGCTCATATCCCACTTGAATCAAAGTGTGAAATATGATATATCAAGAACTATGTAATGTTTTGAACAACCTACAATAAAAATTAATTTAAAAAAAAGAAAATGAATGGGCATCATCTGTGGCTCTTTGCTTAATTTCTTTGGAAAGGGATGTGTCTGAATCAGCCTCTTGGCCCTGTGTGAGGCTGTGGCTTAGATTCTCAGCACCTGATGGATCTAAAGAAAGATCCCATGTGTGCATCCGTAACCAAAATGGCCAAAAGAGCAGTCACTGTGGATGAAGTATCTCGCATTTCTCTGTAAGGTTCCTGACTTTCATCAAGTGAGATTAGGGATCTTTGGGTCAAATGAGTTCTTCCAAGCCCTGCAGAGGCTAGCCCATAGCTGCTAGGGTTTTCTCATGACACCAATTCACATACAGAATCTCATCCCCACCGTAGGTAGTCCTCAATTTGGAGAAGCAGAGCAGTATTAACGGCAGGCCTATTTGATCATTCCTGGTTCACAGGAAGGGTGTCCAGGCCACCTAGATGTTAGGCAAATGAGGGGCTGGGGAGCTTATTTTGGATACTGACTTGGGCTGCGCCCCTCATGGAAACCTCCAGCCAAAGTTTATGATGAGTGTCTATATGGCAGAACATGAGGGCCATGTGGGAGTGTTTTGATTTTATTTGTGGTCATTTGTGTGGCAGTTGGAAGAGATGACTGCGTCCACCTGGGCTTGCTCTGATTCCCCTTAGAGACTGAGTTCTGGAACTGACATCAGAGGAGTATTGCCATGAATTGTGTTGGGATTTAAGAGGCCACGCATGAGAGTCGCCCTTGGAAACTGAGATCTAGTTCGAGGGTAGCTTTCCACAGGACACTGGGAATCTCTGCCAGGATATTATATGATTTTATTCTTAAAGACTTGGCAGCCTTAAACACACCCCAAAACACACGTGGACCTCACATAGTAGACCTCAATGTGCCTGGCTTCATGTGACCTTTTGGAACTCTTTGGGAAGCCTTGCCTGTGAGAGTTCTCCAGAGATTTCATTGAAATGAGCTTCCTCACCATTTAATGGTTCCTGAATGAATTGAAACCCACAGTGCCTCCAACTTCATCCTTGAAAAATGGTTAGATAAATACCTTGAAATTTTTGAAATTCCCATACCCAGGTGGCACTGGAGAAACTTTGGATGTCCTGTTTCTGATCATGAGTATACCAGACAGTGCCTAGATTGACTGGGTTTCATGAAAATGGTGAAGAAGAGAGATGTCAGTAACTTGGAGCCTGTTGACTAGTGGGCCTAGAGAATTGGTGGGCAGGAGTGTGGTAAAACATCTGTGGTGGGGCCATGTGGATCTGCCATTGGCTTCCAAATGGCTTTTGACTGACATGGTGCAGCTAGCAGACCCTTCTATGCAAAGGCATCTTGTTATATGGAGAGTTTTCAGGGCAATGTTCAGAATCAGGTTGCTATGTTCAAGGTGGTTCAGGTTGCTATGTGAGATAGAAGCCTGGTTTGTGCTTTCTCCTGCATACCCTGATCCACCACAAGTGACAGAACTCCCTCCAGCACTGTGTGCCAGTTGAACTCCTTGTGTTTCATGAAGAAAATACTTAACTCCCAGTGCAGCAGCAAAAAATAACCAGGAAAAGTGGAGGATGACCAAATGGCTTCATAGTCCACACGGGGAAACACTTAGCCCCCACTGGCCACAAAGAGAGAATTCAGCACTGCTGCCTCAGGTTCATTGGAAAATAACATACCATGTCCTCCAGGTCACATAGATGCAGACACAGCTTTGTTGGTCTCACTACAAAGGAAGCTAAAGCTCCTGACAACAACATATATTTCAAGTACCCACCCTCAGATGCAGTTTCTCTAGAAGACTTTAGGCCAGCAGCACTGCATGTTTGTGGAGTGTTTACCCTGTCCCTTACTTTTGGAGACTCCTCTACCACCTCCAAGGTTGTGAAATCCTCAGCATTTTCCATTCCATAAATATATTCACAGATTTTCTAACTTTTCTCTAATTGTGTCTTACTTGGGATTGATGGTAATGTCAAGGTGTTGTTCTGGATGAGAGTGGGAAGATTTTTGGTAGCACATATTAACATACACGTTGGATTCATTTTCCAATTTTCCATTCTAAATACTGAAACCCTGACACAAACCCATTACCTAATAATCTCTGACTACTAATTCTAATATGATGGAGAAAATTAACCAAAACAGAATAGAAATGCAAGCAGTTCAGAGGAGGCATGTTGTATTTTTGCACTTGCCTTTTGTGTTATATAGGGTAGGAGTTATAAATCTAGTCAATTATTTGTTGAAATAGTTCACCATGTGTATGTAAAGTTAAAAAATATGTGAATTCCTGTCTCCATTTCTCTGTAGCCTGTTAAGCACATGCAATTTTATATGCACATATAGAATCCTACCTGGTATCACATGTACATTCTTTTCAGCTGGCTGACTTTGCAGGTACAAATTGTGAGAAGAGATCACTCCTCCTAAATGCTGTTTGAACTGAAAATTCAAACTATGGGTGAGCTTCCTGGTTTAACAACATTATACATAAATCCATGTTCAGCAAAATGAATATTTTTGCATCTGTGGATGATGTATATTTCATGGTGATTGTCCATTGGAATATATATTGCTATTTTTAATGTCTCTCTGTATATATATATATATATATATATATATATATATATATATATATATATATATATATAATACTCTCCAGATTTTTCAAATTATGAAAAATGGGTTTTACTATACACTCCCTAAATTCATTCATATTCTTGTATGTGGATTTATAATCAACTTTTCACAAAATTATTCTCAGAAATATTCATCCACCTGAAATACATATTTGTTTCCTATTACTGAAAACTAATTTCAGTGAATGGTGCATACAAATCCTAATATTTCTACAGTAAGTTTAACATCAATGCAAGTAGATTCCGATGGGACATGATGTGTAGTTTAACATTCATTTTTATTCAACACTGGTACATTACTATTCCTTCAGTTCATACATATCATAGGATATATATATTTCAAGCACAAGTTAGAAAATTTATAGACAATTTTTTTCACTTTCAATCACTTCCTGCTTCAGAACACATGTATTCCTCCATCTTTCTTGGCTTGTCTTTTCATGAGACTTATTTCCACACATATTATTTTTGATTTCCATAATCACTTTTGTAGCAAAACTCACACATTCTTCATGATAAACCATAACCCTAATATTACCATTATTTGTGTAACAGGTTGGAATGAATGATTGTATATCAATATAAGATTTCTTATAAGTTTTCAGATATCAATTCAAATCATTATTAAAAGTGGAACCAGTTACATTATATATTCACAGTAATGTCTACTCATGCATTTTCTCTATATTCATAGTCACAGGGTACACCTCTTTGTTTCCCCAATATGAATTTATACGTCTTCAAATATTGCTCCCAGATATGGTGGAAGAAATACTCATGGCGCCTGATCTAAATATACATTTAATCACAGTAATATTCTGGACACAAAATGCAAATGTCATGCTTATGATTGTACCAAAGCCACAATGTAAAGTGAACATGTATAACTAAAAACTTCCATGTCTAGGTTGCCTAGTGCTCTCAAATGTCAATCCTATTGGTGACTACATATTTGTTTCTTCCCAAGATTATATATTCAAACTCAACCCTCTGGAAAATCTCTAATCCTGTCAATCACTTTATACTTTGCCTGATTTTGTAATGTTTCCATTGATATCTGCTTTCCTACATATTTTGTCCAGTTTGTCATTGTGACTGACTCTTCACGTGTGCTGACATTTAACTTCACTCTCTAACTGAAACCCTATTGCTAAAGAACTTTTTTTCCAAATCCTATACTCACGCTTCTTCCTAAACCTACCAACTATCTTCCTAATCCTACGAACTATACCTTTTTGACAGGATGTTCTCTTCTACATTCAATCATCCAATAAATGTCGGGTGAGCGGCAGAGGAAGATACCACCAAGAGACTGTCTCATGCAACAGCTAAGGGTTTATTGGGGGTCCAGCATGCTGGGGCTCAGTGCTCACTTGAATAGAGCAGAGAGCCCTGAGAACAGCTTAAGCAAATCTTATATACTTTCCTTGGAGAGGGCAGGGAGGAAAGTTTATTGATGGGTCAGGGCGAGTGGGCAGTTTTCATGCAACTGGTGAGGGAGTACATTCTACAATTTGGCAGTTGGGACAGCACATTCTGGGAACAAGATTAGCAAACAGTTGTCAATATTTCAACAGTGTTTTGTTAAGCATACAGAAAAACAGGAAGTGACAAGTACTAATTTAATTAACCTTTTATTCTCCACTTCTTCTTCTGGCTACTTTTAGTCATAAAAGTGATCATTTTTGGGTGTACATTCTATGTCTGCTAGTGGGGTATTGCCATAAGTTTAACTTGTCCAATTTGAGCTTGGAGAAAAGAAATTACACGGCTGAGCAAACATGGTTTTATAGTTAGCAACAATATGAAGAGTATTATTTGACCGGCCAGGGTTGATAAAAGCATAGTTAACCATGAAGACTGTGTGAACCAAGACTCAAACAACCATTTTTGGGCCTCTATCTCTGGTTGTTTCTCTTCAAGTTGTCTTTTTAATTTACTCATAGATTTTTTTACAACTCCAGTATTGTCGGCATAGAAACAACATTCTTCCCTCAATGCAGCACAAAGGCCTCCTTCTCTCATGAAGTGAACGTCCAACCCTCGACTGTTCTGTAAAATAAGTTCAGAGAGACAGGTATAAGATTCCTGCAAAGCTCTGATGGAGGTTTCTAATATCTTAGTTTTGGTCTATTGCTGCTTCTAATTGGGTCATTTGTTGTGTCCCATGGACCAGGGCAGTGGTTCCTGTGCCCACCCCTGCAGCAACTCCTATTCCTAATAGGATGGCTAAAGTGAGGGTATATGTTCCCAGGGGAACCGGGTTCTATGCCCCCCCTATTTGATTTCAAATGAACCTGTGTTTTGATAGTGCACTCTGGGAAACATCTGCACCATTACATAATTAATCATATCTGTTTACCATTTCATGAAAACATAAACAATATTTAAGTATATAGAATAATACTGTTGTAGGGACGGACGAGGCAAGGCAACCTAAGATAGCACCAAAAACAGGGAAACAGTCCTAATTGGGTGCAAACGGATTCAGAGGGCATTGCTTCTGTTGTAATCAATTCATCCCCTGAACCCCAAGTTTAGATAGTTTCAGAATTTTGTACCCAACATGTAAGGGAAGGGGCTCAGAAGTTCACAGTTTGCAGAAGTTAACAAAAAGCAAATTTTGTTTCTGTTTTTTTCTCTATTCTGTGCAAGTTTACTTTTAAAGGACGCCTAGGAGGGTGAGAGCTTTTTCTTCCCTTTCTTTTTCCCCCCTGCCAGCTGTTACCAAGGAGCCTAGTTGGTAACTTCTTAATCTTAGAAATGTAGGCATCTCTGTGAAGCGCCAGCTCAAGGCCAGAGGCATTGTTTACATATTTTGGGAAAAACTAGTAAGGGGTTGTCTAGCTTAGAAGTGCTGAGTTTTTTAGCCAGTGGCCAAGTAGAACAGGGCAATACAAAAAGTGAAAGTTTATCTACATTGAACTCTTTTATATGGAGCCTTTTGCTGAAAGTTCTAAAGTCAGCCATGGTGAAGACTTCTGGAGAAGGTCAGTTAATACTTTTCTGTGGGCCTGGCACAGAGGGTAAACACGGGGAAGGTGGGGCTGAGAGCAGCTCCGAGGATCTGAGAATGAGGAAGGAGAGATGTAAAAGAATAATGGGAAAGGGGTTTGGGATTTCTTAGCAACAAAAACATGAGCAGTAGAACAGGTAGAGTAGAGGGGAAGATGGGAGTGAGTATCCCAAAACCCTGTGAGACACTTCAAATTCTTAGTAAACTGTTTTCAGTGATGACAAAGCAACTTTAAAGGCCATTTTTATTACATCTTGGATAGGGGTCTGAGGGCTCTCCTCAGCTGGTTTGAGCTTTGGGTTAGCTAGTAAGAGGTCCTGGTGGGACCCGGTGCAGGCACTGACAGGAGAAGAGAGGAGTGAGTGGGTACAGGGGTGCCTTAGTACCTGCTACCTGAGAACCGGCGAAGTTAGGGGGTTTTGATCTAGTAATTCGAGGAGAGAAATCAGGTTTCTGAGGTGGGAGTGACAGCAGAGAGTCTGGAGCAGAAGGCTGAGAGTGAGGATCTATTGGAGAAGCATAGTTCAGGATGTGAGTGAAGGAGGGAAAAGGCTTCCACATAGGGGAATCTCCTTTCACACTTTTGAGCACTTGCAGAAGTTAAAAAGGTCACCCAGAATTTGAGGATCTAGAGACCCCTCTGGGGGCCATCGGTTTTGGTTATCTAATTGGTAATATGGCCAATGCTGTGTACTGAGTTTGATGAGGAGTTTGGATTCCATCAGGCAGCCCCTGTATTCTCACATCCCGATGACATAAGAAGAAGTCGGCTTTTTCCCCACCCATCCGTGACGTTTTGTGTTTTTGATAGTCTGCCAGGCAACCATAGTAATCTAGCCTAGCCAACCTGCATCTGGTTCGCGTGTCCCTACATCCATAATGTTTGTTTCCATTATCTATGATACAGAAGGGATTTAATGGAATTTTATTTGGATCCTCTTCATCAGGGTTATCTCAATAGGAATGACATATAGCCAGCTGACAAATGTCTGGGTGGAGAGATGGCCACCAGGTCCCTAAGTTGACTCTTTGTGAGATTGATTATACTTCTTTTCCAGTAGAATTTGTGATCAGCCATCGCTGCTGAATGGGCTGATGATGGTTAAGACTACTTGTGGCCAAGGGGAGAGTCTATAACCTTATCCACATGGCGAATATGCAATTTGAAAGTATTACCAGTCTTTTCCAGTTTCCAGCCAGAGTCTGGACAGGGCGCAGGCTTGGGATGAGAGGCATGGATCCAGGAAGTGATTCTGTCTACCTTTACCACTGTAGGTGTTATAAGTAGCACCTGGTATGGTCCTTTCCAGCGGGGTTCCGGGGATGACACCTGATGTCGTCTTAAGTAGATGAACCCTCTTATTTGATATCGATGTGGAGTCCCCTCATTTCCAGTTTGGTAGACAGTGGCCAGCTTTTTTCACAGGTATCACTGAGTTCTTTTAAGAGCTTTAAGTCTGTCAAGCAAGGGGGTATGAAAGTGATGGTTAGGTCTTAGAGTTGGGATTAGGTCCCTTATTGGAGGAGGGCCACCATAGAGAATTTCACAGGGGGTAAGGTTACTCAAAGAAAGAGAGGGAGTATTTCTTGCATGAAACATTGCATAAGGCAAGAGCATAATACAATCTTTTATGTTGGTCTCTATGCTTAATTTAGTTAAATCTCTTTAATGGTTCTATTCATTCTTTCTACCTGTCCTGAACTCTGGGGTCTATAAGCACAATATAACTTCCAATTAATCCCCTGTTTCCTGGCTAACCCCTGACTTACCTGGACCATGAACACGGGTTCATTATCAGACCCTATTACCCGCTTAGCTTCCTCCAATGGTAGAGAGGCTGAGTCAGCAGCACGGGAATCACTTAGAGGGTGTTGTGGGTTAGAGGACGAGTGCAGCGGATAAGGAGGGGGAGAAGAGTCCAGTAGAGTCAAATCTTGTGACTCAGGAAGAACAGAGTTTGCAGGAGGAGGAGGAGGAGAGGGTTTGAGAGATCATGGGGGAAGCAGTAGGAGCAGAGGCAAGGGCAAAAAAAGGCTTCACCCATGGAGGAGGAGATTTGCAGAGGTCCTGAAAAGTTAAGATATATGGCTGTTGATCTGGATGACTATGTGGCCCCTGCTGAAAGACAATATCTCTGACTTCTTAAATTAGTGGTAAGTAGAAAGATCCTTCTAGGGGCCATACGACTCTAAAGGTGGGCCATTCTGAAGCACAGAGAGTCTGCCAGGTCTAGCGTTTTACTAAAAAAAGAAAGATTCTGAGCCCTTAATGGAATTTTGGTCCAGTGATCAAGGGTCAGGGACAGAGGCATTGAAGTGCTCTGTCCCATGATCAACGATACACAAACTAAATGCAACGACACACGACACAGATATAACAAGACCATAAAGACAGGCAATGGACGTACATCACTGAGACCAGGAATCAGTAGACAGCAAAACCCGATGGAATGGCAATACCGAATCCGAAACAAAATATCACTGAATCGAGGAGACAATTGTTCCTTGATTTCCTGAGTCCTCTGCGGCGTCCCCCAGGGAGGTGCCCTGTGTCTCTGTGAGAGGTCTCTCAGCCAAAGTCGGAGAGAACTCAGGCTCTTCATCGCAAGCGATATTGCCAAGCCCTAACATGAATCCTGAAACCAGAAAGAGGTGCCTTACTTGCTCCGAGAGGAGCCCTTTGGGGTCTCTCGTCCGCCAGTGATGGAACTCGGTGGAACGTCAATATGTAAAGGTCCGGCGAGTGTCAGAGGAAGAGACCACCAAGAGACTGTCTCATGCAACAGCAAAGGGTTTTTTTGGGGTCCAGCATGCTGGGGCTCAGAGCTCACTTGAATAGAGCAGAGAGCCCTGACAACAGTTTAAGCAGGGATTATTTACTTTCCTTGAGAGGGCAGGGAGGAAGTATACTGATGGGTAAGGGCGAGTGGGCGGTTTACATGCAACCTGGTGAGGGAGCATATTCTACAGTTTGGCAGTTGGGGACAGTACATTCTGGGAACAAGATTAGCAAACAGTTCTCAAGATTTCAACAGTGTTTTGTTAAGCATACAGAAAAACAGGAAGTGACAATTAACTATTTTAATAACCTTTCACTACCGACTATCCTTTTGGACTGGATGTTCTCTTCTACATTAAATTATCCAAGGTACAAGGTTCTATGTCATTGTATATCGATTTATTCAAAGCTAAGTATCCCAATCAAGGGCCCAATGTTTTTCTGGGCTTCAAATGTTACTTAGATTTCTGTTTTCATACATATATTTCCCCTGTACATTCTTATACATATTGCAGGTTCCCAATACCATTATTCATTCAGCAGAATGATTCCTAACCCCGAATCGAATATGTTATCAATCCTAACCATACACTGTTACCTCAATCTAACTTTAGAGAAGAGCAGGGACAGAGTTGGTCTTACAATACAGGGATGTAGGGGATCTTCCACCTGCTGAGAACCTCAAAGGTATATGCAGTAATGATCCCTGAAGAAGATGTAGGCACCTCTGAAGGACCGGATTGAGAAAAAGTCATCTTCCATGGCGAACAACCTGGTCATGATGAAGGGTTGTGTCTGAATCAGCCTCTCTATTCTTAATGTAGAAAAGATGGAAAAATGAGACCTGTGTGGAAAGCTGTTCCCGGGTGCCTATGGTTGATATACCATTCTAACTTGTGAATGTGTCACAGTAAGCAGGGGCAGCCTCCATCTAAAGGGACCCTTGGAAGCAACTGTTAGGACAAAATGGTTGCCAAGGCAGTGACCTCATTCAGTTCCTGAAGGAAGTGACCTGACCTCACTTCCTTGGTGATGGAATGTGGGATCCAGGAAGCCAGGCACACAGAGCCAGTCCCAGTTCCACTCCAATTGGTCTCACTTGTTGGATTTACCAAGGACAGAGTCAAGCTATCTTGGTACCTACAGATGTGAGGATGGCCAAATGCCAGGGATGCTCTGAATAGGGGCCTTTCCTGAGAAAGCAGGTAGTGGCACACCAATGGATTTTACATTTCTCAGTGAAGAAACCCTGGTTTGTTACTTCTAATTACCTATTGTTCTGTTGCCCTGAATTTCAGTAAGGTCTTTGCCTCAGGCCAACCCTTTAGAAAGCCTGAAGAAAGAGTTTTCATATGGAAATGAATGGGCACCATCTGTGGCTCTTTGCTTAATTGCTTTGGAGAGGGATGTGTCTGAATCAGCCTCTTGGAGTGTGTGAGGCTATGGCTTAGATTCTCAGCACCTGATGGATCTAAAGAAAGATTTTATGTGCGCATCCAAAACCAAAATGGCCAAAAGAGCAGTCACTGTGGGTGAAGTATCTCTCATTCCTCTGTAAGGTTCCTGACTTCCATCAAGTGAGAATAGGAATCTTTGGGTCAAATGAGTTCTTCCAAGCCCTGCAGAGGCCAGCCCATAGCTGCTAGGGCTTTCTCATGACACCAATTGACATTAACAATCTAATCCCCAAGGTAGGTAGTCCTCAATTTGGAGAAGCAGAGCAGTATTAACGGCAGGCCTATTTGATCATTCCTGGTTCACAGGAAGGGTGTCCAGGCCACCTAGATGTTAGGCAAATGAGGGGCTGGGGAGCTTATTTTGGATACTGACTTGGGCTGCGCCCCTCATGTAAACCTCCAGCCAGAGTTTATGATGAGTGTCTATATGGCAGAACATGAGGGCCATGTGGGAGTGTTTTGATTTTATTTGTGGTCATTTGTGTGGCAGTTGGAAGAGATGACTGGGTCCACCTGGGCTTGAACTTGCTGTGATTCCCCTTAGAGACTGAGTTCTGGAACTGACCTCAGAGGCGTATTGCCATGAATTGTGTTGGGATTTAAGAGGCCACGCATGAGAGTCGCCCTAAGAAACTGAGATCTCGTTCGAGGGTGGCTTTCCACAGGACACTGCGAATCTCAGCCAGGATATTATATGCTTTTATTCTTAAAGACTTAGCAGCCATAATTAAGATTCAAAACACGCATGGCCTCCATCTCATGGGATTCTTGGAAGCAACTGTTAGGACAAAATGGTTGCCAAGGCAGTGAAATCATTCTGTTCCTGAAGGAAGTGACCTAACCTCACTTCCTTGGTGATGGAACTCTCTGAACTTGGTATCCAGGAAGCCACTTAAACAGTGCCAGTCCTAGTCCCAGTCTCTGTGTTTTCACTTTTTGGATTTTCCGAGGACAGAGTCATTCTTTCCTGCTAACTACTGATGTTAGCATGGCCAAATAACAGGAAAGCTCTGAAGAAGGGCCTTTCCAGAGAAAGAACGTAGTGCCTCACTGCTGGCTCCTGACAACTTCAGAGAGGTGACCAAAGACACAAGATCTGAGACACACAGGCCATTTTGGGGGAACATTTTATGGCCCTCCAGTCACAGGACACTCCGGATAGTCACAGACCTACTTGTGGGAAGGAGGTGTCTTTGTGGGTGTGGGTGTGAGTTTGTGGTTTTCTCTCATGTTCTGAAAGGATCACGGGAGATCCAGGGTTTTCAATCATTCGAAGCCAGCGAGTTCCCTTAGCCAGGCCAGCTTCCTCCTGGGGAGGTGGGGCTGTGTGTGCTGTGGGGGAGTTATCTGGAGGGCGTAGGGCCAGCTTAGCTTCCTCCAATGGCGGAGAGGCTGAGTCAGCTGCAGGGGAATAACTTAGAGGGGGTTGGTGGTTGGGGGATGAGGGCAGGGTATAAGGAGGGGGATGAGAGTCCAGTAGAGTCAAATCTTGTGACTCAGGGAGAACAGAGGGTGGTGGAGGAGGAGAAGCAGAGGGTTTGAGAGATCATGGGGGAAGCAGTACGAGCAGGGAAAGGGACAAGGAAAGGCTTCACCCATGGAGGAGGAGACTTGCAGAGGTCCTGCAAAGTTAAGATACATGGCTGTTGATCAGGATGGCTATGTGTGCGCAGCTGAAAGACAATATCTCTGACTTTTTAAATTAGTGGGAAGAAGAAAGATGCTTCTAGGGGCAATCCGACTTGAAAGGTGAAACATTCTGAGGCACAGACAGTCTGGCAAGTCTGGAGTTTTACTGAAAAAGAAAGATTCTGAGCCCTTAAGCGAACTTTGGTCCAGTGATCAAGGGTCAGGGACAGAGACATTGAAGTGCTCTTTCCCATATTGAAAGATACACAAACAGTGAATGCAACAACACACAACACAGACAAGACAAGACAATAAAGACAGGCAATGGACGTCCAAAACTGAGACCAGGACTGCATAGCAGGCAAAACCCTATGGGCTGGCAATACCGAATCTGAAACAAAAAATCACTGAGTCGAGGAGACAATTGTTCCTCGATTTCTCGAGTCCTCGGTGGCATCCCCCAATACCATTATTCATGCAGCAGAATGATTCCTAACCCAAATCGAACATGTTATCAACCCTAACCATATACTGTTACCTCAATCTAACTTTTCAGAAGAGCAGGGACAGAGTTGGTCTTACAATCCAGGAATGTAGGGGATCTTCCACCTGCTGAGAACCTCAAAGATCCATGCAAAAATGATCCCTGAAGAAGATGTAGGCAGCTTTGAAGGACCTGATTGAGCAAAAGTCATCTTCCATGGCGAACAACCTGGTCAGGATGAAGGGTTGTGTCTGAATCAGCCTCTCTATTCTTAATGTAGAGAAGATGGACCAAATGAGACCTGTGTGGAGAGTTGTTCCCAGGTGCCTATGGTTTATATACCATTCTAACTTGTGAATGTGTCACAGGAACCAGGGGCAGCCTCCATCTCATGGGACCCTTGGAAGCAACTGTTAAGACAAAATGGTTGCCAAGGCAGTGAACTCATTCTGTTCCTGAAGGAAGTGACCTCACCTCACTTCCTTTGTGATGGAACTCTCTGATCTTGGGATCCAGGAAGCCAGTTAAACAGTGCCAGTCCTAGTCCCAGTCCCAGTGTTCTCACTTTTTGGATTTCCCTAGGACAGGGTCATTCTTTCTTGCTAACTACTGATGTTAGGATGTCGAAATGGCAGAAAAGCTCTGTAGAGGGGCCTTTCCTGAGAAAGAATGTAGTGCCTCACCGCTGACTCCTGACAACTTCAGAAAGTTGGCCAAAGACACAAGATCTGAGACAGGACAGGCTATTTTGGAGGAACATTGTATGGCCCTCCAGTCAGAGGACACTCCGAATAGTCACAGACCTACTTGTGGGAAGGAGGTAGCTTTGTGGGTTTGGGTATGAGTTTGTGGTTTTGTCTCATGTTCTGAGAATAGGTAGGAAAGGCGGTTTGTTTGGTTTGGAGTGAACTATTTCTAGTAAGTCTTTTGACAATGTGAGTGTTTCTATGTCTGTAATTCACTGTCCGTGGTTGTAGACATTAGAAAAGATAATGCATCAGTGGATGTGTCCTGTCTATGAGAAAGCTCCCCAGCATTCATTCTACCAAATTTAAGAATGGACTGCCGCTTGCCTTATGGATGGCCAACTCCTGCTATGTGTGCATCCAAAACCAAAATGGCTAAAAGAACAGTCATTGTGGATAGAGTCTCTTGACTTCCTCTGTAAGGTTCCTGATCTCAATTAAGTGAGAATAGAGATCCTTTGGGTCAAGTGAATTCTTTAAATCCTACAGAGGCTAGCTCATAGTTGCTTGGGTTTTCTCATGACATTAATTCACATAAAGAATCTAAAACGCACAGTCAGTAGGCCTCAAATTGGAGAAGCGGAGCAGTATTAATGGCAGGCCTATTTGATCACTCCTGGTTCACAGGAAGCATGTCCAGGCCACCATGACTTTAGGCAAATGAGGGGCACGGGAGCTTATTTTGTACACTGCCTTGGGCTGCACCCCTCAAGGAAATCTCCAGCCAGAGGTTATGATGAGTGTCTATATATAAGAAGATGAGGGCAATGTGGGAGTTTTTTGGTTTTAATTGTGGTCATTTGTGTGGTGGTAGGAAGAGATGACTGGGTCCACCTGGGCTTGAACTCTGGTGTGATTCCCCATAAAGACTGAGTTCTGGAATTGACCTCAAAGAAGTATTGCCATGAATTGTGTTGGCATATTAGGAGGCCACACATAAGATTGGCCCTTGGAAACTGAGATCTAGGCCCAGAGTGGCTTTCCAGAGAGCACTGGGAATCTCAGCCAGGATATCACATGATTTTATTGTGAAAGATTTGACAGCCATAGTTGAGAGTCAAAACACACATGGACTTCACATTGTAGACCTCAATGGGCCTGGGTTCATGTGAACTTTTGGCCACTCTTTGGGAAGCCTCTCCTGTGATAGTCCTCCAGAGCTTTCATTGAAATTAGCTTCCTCACCATTTGATGGTTATTGAATTAATTGAAAAACTCAGTGCCTCCAACTTCATTCTTGAAATATGGCTCAATATATAACATGAACTTTTTGTAATTCCCATGACCAGGTGGCACTGGAGAACCATTGGATATCCTGTTGCTGATCATGAGTGTACCAGACAGTGCCTTGATTGACTGGGTTTCACGAAAATTGTGAAGATCAGAGATGCCAGTTAATTGGACCCTGCTGAGTAGTGGGCCTAGAACAAAGGTGGCCAGGTGTGAAATAAAACAGCTATGGTAGTTTCATGTGGATCTACCATTGGCTTCCAAATGACTTCGACTAACATTGTGCAGTCAGCAGACCCTTATATGTAAAGGCATCATGTTGTATGCATAGGTTTCAGGGCAATGTTCAGAATCAGGTTGCTTTGGTAAAGGGGGCAAGCTATGTTTGACAGAAGCCTGGTTGGTGCATAATCCTACAGACCCTGTCCCACCACACGTGACAAAACTCCATCCAGCACTGTGTCCCAGTTGAACTCCTTGTATTTCGTGAAGCAATTACCGAACTCCCAGTGCATCAGGAAGAAAAACCACGAAAATTGGAGGATGACCAAATGGCTTCACAGTCCACACGAGGAGACACTTAGACACCAGTGGCCACAGTTGACCTACAAAGAGAGAATTCAGCACTGCTGCCTCATGTTCATTAAAAAATAAGATACCATGACCTCCAGGTCACATAGATGTAGACACAGCTTTGATGGTCTCACTACAAAGGAAGCTAAATCTCCTGACAACGTATATTTCAAGTGCCCAACCTCAGAGGCATTTTCTACAGAAGTCTTTGGGCCAGCAGAGCTCCATGTTTGTGGATTGTTTACCATGTCACTTACTTTTGGAAACTCCTCTTCCACCTCTAAGGTTGTTAACTCCGGAGCATATTCAATTCCAGATATGTATTCACAGATTTTCTAACTCATCTCCTCTAAATGTGGTATTTGGGGCGAAGGTAATATCAAGGCATTGTTCTGGATGAGAGTGGGAAGATTTTTTGTGTAGCACATATTTGCATACACATTGGATTCATTTTCCAATTTTCCATTCGAAATACTCAATCCCTGATACTATCCCATACCCTACTAGACTCTGACTACTAATCCTAACATGATGGAGAAAAATAACCCAAACAGAATAGAAATACAAGCAAATCAAAGAGTCGTGTTGTATAGTTGAACTTGCCTTTTCTATTATATAGCGTAGGAGTTATAAATCTAGTCAATTTTTTGTTGAAAGAGTTCTCCATATGTTTTTACACTTATCAAATATGTGAATTCCTGTCTCCCCCATTTCTCTGTATCCTATTCAGTACATGTATTTTTAAATGCACATATAGAATCATACCTTGTATCACACGTATTTTCTTGTGAGGTGGCTGACTTGGCAGATACAAATTGTGAGAAGAGATCACTCCTCCTAAATGCTGTTGGAACTGAAAATTCAACCTATGGGTGGGCTTCCTAGTTGAACAACTTATACATAAATCCATGTTCAGTAAAATGAATGAATACTTTTGGATACGTGGATGATATATATTTCACGATTAATTTCGATTGGCATATATATTGCTAGTTTTTAATGTCTCTCTGTGTGTGTGTGTGTGTGTGTGTGTGTGTGTGTGTATACACACACACTGTCCAGATTTTACTAAATATGAAATATATGTGTCTTTTGGCCACTCTTTTGGAAGCCTTACCTGTGAGAGTTCTGTAGAGCTTTCATTGAAATGAGCTTCCTCAACATTTAATGGTTCCTGAATGAATTGTAACCCACAGTGCCTCCAACGTCATCCTTGAAAAATGGCTCAGTAAATACCATAAAATGTTTGAAATTCCCATGACCAGGTGTCACTGGAGAACCTTTGGAAGTCTTCTTGCTGATATTGAGTGTACCAGACAGTGCCTTCTTTGACTTGTTTTCTTAAAAATTGTGTAGAACAAAGATGCCAGTAAGTTGTAGCCTGCTGAGAAGTGGGCCCAGAGCTGTGGTGAGCAGGTGTATGATAAAACATCTGTGGAGGGGCCATGTGGTTCTGCCATTGACTTCCAAATGGATTTTGGCTGACATGGTGCAACCAGCAGACCCTTATATGTAAAGGCATCTTGTTATATGGAGAGGTTTCAGGGCAATGATCAGAATCAGTTTGTTATGGACAAGGGGCCAAGCTATGTGGGATAGAAGGCTGGTTGGTGAATTCGTCTGCAGACCCTGACCCTCTACACATGACATAACTCCCTCCAGCACTGTTTCCCAGTTGAACTCCTTGTATTTCATGAAGCAAATACCAAAATACCGGTGCAGAAACAAGAAACATCACGAAAATTGTAGGAGGAACAATTGGCTTCACAGTCAAGAAAGGGAGACACCTAGCCCCCAGTGTCCACAGTTTACCTACAAAGAGAGAATACAGCACTGCTGCCTCATGTTCTTTGGAGAATAAGAAACCAAGTCCTCCAGGTCACATAAATGCAGACCCATCTTTGATGGTATGACTACAAAGGAAGCTAAAGCTCCTGACAACACCATATATTTCAAGTGCCCAACCTCAGGGGCAGTTTCTCAAGAAGTCTTTAGGCCAACAAAGTTCCACGATTGTGGAGTGTTCATCCTGTCCCTTACTTTTGAAAACTCCTCTACAACCCCCAAGGTTGTGATCTCCTGAGCATTTTCTATTCCAGATATGTATTCACCGATTTACTAATTCTTCTCCTCTAACTGTGTCTTACTTGGGGTGAAGGTAATATCAAGGCATTGTTCTGAATGAGAATGGGTAGATTTTTTGTAGCACATATTTGCATACACAATGGATTCATTTTCCTATTTTCCATTCGAATTACTGAAACCTGACACCAACCCATACCCTACTAGAGTCTGCCCACTAATCCTAATATGATGGAGAAAAATAACCCAAGCAGAATAGAAATACAAGCAGTTCAGAGGAGGCATGGTGTATTGTTGGACTTGCCTTTTGCATGATAAAGTGTAGGTGTTATAAATCTGGTAAATTTTTAATTGAAATATTTCTCCATGTGTTTTGAAAGGTATCAAATATGTGAATTCCTGTCTCCCTTTATCTGTTGCCTATTTAGCACATGTATTTTTATATGCACATATAGAATCCTACCTGGTACCACACGTAAATTCTTGTGAGATGGCTGACGTGGCAGATAAAGATTGTGAGAAGAGATCACTCCTCCTAAACCCTGTTGGAACTGAGAAGTCAACCTATGGGTGAGCTTCCTAGTTGATCAACATTGTACATAAATCCATTTTCAGTAAAATAAATATTTTTGGATCTGTGTATGATATGTATTTCATGATGAATTTCGATTGTCATATATATTGCTGCTTTTTAATATCTCTGTGTGTGTTTTGTGAAAAATCTACACTCTCTAGATTTTTCAAAATATGAAATATATGTCTCTTATTATACACTCCCTAAATTCATTCATGTTCATGTATGTGGTTTTATAATCAAATTTTCACAAGATTATTTTCAGAAATATTCATCCACCTCAAGTACATATTTTTTTTCTAGTACTGAACACTCACTTCAGTGAAAGGTGCATACAAATCCTTATAGTTCTAAAGTAACTGACCCAGTTTAACATCAATGCAAGTAGATTCCTATGGGAAATGTTGTGTATTTTAATGTTCATTTTTATTCAACACTGGTACATTACTATTTCTTCAATTTATGGAGAACTTAGAAAATACATTTCATCCACATTTCACAAATTTAAAGGCATTTGGTACACTTTCAATCACTTCCTGCTTCAGATCACACGTATTCCTCCTTTTTTTTTTGACTGGTCTTTTCATGATACTTCATCCTAACGCATTATATTTGATTTCCATAATTATTTTGAAGCAAAACTCACACACTCTTTATGATAAACCATAACACTAATATTACCATTAGTTGTATAATTGTTTGGAATGAATGATTGTATATCAATATAAGATTTCCTGTATATTTTCAGATATCAATTTATTCCAATTTCTAAAGTTGAAACCAGTTATATTATTTATTCACAGTATGGACTATTCATCCATTATCTCTATATTCATAGACACAGGGTACAACTTTTTTATTCCAAATACTAATTTATGAGTTTTCAGAATATAGCTCTCTTTAATGGTGGGAGAAATACTCATGTCACCAGATCTACATATATATTTTATCATAGTAATATTCTGGATAAAAAATTCAAAGGTCACACTTATGTTTGTACCAACGCCTAAATTGAATGTGAGTAAGAATTACTAAAAACATCCATGTCCAGGATGCCTAAGGCTCTCAAATGTCAATCCTATTGGTGAGGAGATATTTGTTTCATGCTAAGATTATATATTCAACCTCAACCCTGTTGAAAATGTCTAATCCTCTCACTCACTTTATACTTTGCCTTATTTCTTAATGTCACTATTGATATCTATTTTCCTACATATTTTGCCCAGTTCATCATAGTGACTGATTCTTCACATTTGCTGACATTTACATTCATTCTCTAACAAAAACCCTATTACTAAAAAAGTCTTGGTCCAACTCCTAGACTAACTCTTCTTCCAAAACTTACTATCTTCCTAATCCTCCCGACTACCACTTCTTGACTGGATGTTCTCTTCTACATTCAATCATCTGAGGTATAGTGTTTTATTCCATTCTATATCAATTTATCTCAGACCTCAGTGCAGAATGTAATTCAAAGCTAAGTATCCCAATCAAGGGCCCAATACCTCTCAGCGCTTCAAATCTTACCTAGATTTCTGTTTTCATACTTATATTCACCTATAAATTCTTATAAATATTGCAGGTTTCCAATACCATTATTCATCCAGCAGAATGATTCCTAATACAAATCGAACATGTTATTAATCCTAACTATACACAATTCCCTCAATCTCACTTTACAGAAGAGCAGGGACAGAGTTGATCTTACAATACAGGAATGTAGGGGACCTTCCAACTGCTGAGAACATCAAAGGTCCATGCAAAAATGATTCCTGGAGAAGATGTAGGCAGCAATAAAAGACCTGAGAGAGCAAAAGTATTCTTCCATGGCAAACAACCCAGTCAGGATGAAAGGATGTGTCTGAATCATCCTCTCTCTTCTTAATGTAGGGAAGATTGACCAAACTAGGCCTGTGCAGACAGGTGTTCCCAGGTGCCTATGGTTTTTAAACCATTCTAACTTGTGAAAGTGTCACAGGAAGATGGGGCATCCTCCATCTTATGAGACCCTAGGAAGCAAATGTTAGGAAAAAGTGGTTGCCAAGGCAGTGACATCATTCAGTTCCTGAAGGAAGTAACCTCACTTCACATCCTTTTTGATGGAACTTTCCGAATTTGGGTTCCAGGAAGCCAGGCAACCAGACCCAGTCCCAGCCCCAGTCCCAGTGATTCCAATTGTTTGGATTTACCAAGGACAGAATCAGTCTTTCATGGTACCTACTTATGTGAGGATGGCCAAATGTCAGGAAAGTTCTGAAGGGGGGCCCTTTCAGAGAAAGCATGTAGAGGCTCACTGCTGGCTCCTGACAACTTCACAGAGTTGTCCAAGGAGACCAGATCTGAGACAGGACAGGCCATTTCTGGGGAACATAGTATGGTGCTCCAGTTAGAGGACACTCTGGATAGCTCCAAATGAACATGGGGAAGGAGGTGCCTTTGTGGGTGTGGGTGTGGGTTTGTGGTTTTTTCTCATGTCATGAGAATAGTTAGAAAAGGTGGTTTGTTTGGTTTCTAGTGAACTGTTTCTAGTTAGTCCTTTGAAAAGGTGAGTGTTTCTATGTCTGTGTATCCCAGTGTGTCCGTAGTTGTAGACATTAAAAAAGAGAATGTCTCAGTGGGTGTGTCCTGTCAAGGAGAAAACTTCCCAACATTCATCCTGCCCAATTCATGAATGGACTGTGGCTTGCCTTATCACTGGGAAACACCTACTATCTTCCTACGTTCCTGTATTCTTCCTGAATTCTGGCCACTCTCCAGAATAGGCTCATGGTTTTGTGTCCAAGATATGGACCCCTTCCAAGCTCTGTGACATGGCCATGTTTTGGATACCTGAAGGGAATGGCAAGCATCTCAGAAAACTCAGATATCAATGTGACCAGTAAAGTCTCAGTGGAGAAACCCTGCTTTGGTCCTTTTGATTACCTATTGCTATGTTGCCCTGAATATCAGGAAAGTCTTTGCCTCAGGCCACCCCTTTGTGAAGCCAGAAGAAAACAGTTTTCACATGGAAATGAATGGGAATTACCTTTGTGATTTACAATAATACCTTCAGAGTTTAGGCTCTCATAAACTTAAAAATACATTTAGATTGTATCTCAGTGTAGAAAGTATGATGGAACTGTAAATATCTTATTGAAAAGAAGTCCAATTATAGAACACAAATGACAGACATAAATCTCCAACATGTTTTACTTTTAAGCCTAGAATTACCATACAACCTTAGAACACCAGCTTGATACAATGCTCTTTTGAAGCTTCTACCTTACAGACTTGTATACCTGGAAGATATGAACACATTAACACCACAATTACATTGATGTTTTTGTATTAACCAAGTTTAGCTTTTTAAAGAAATAACATGGCACAATTTTGTAAAAACAGTACTAGTTTAACCAGCTGTTTAATTTATTAAGATTACTTGCTCAAAACTTACACATATAACCAACTTACACAAAACTTTTTTATTATTTACTAAAAACCTTTTAATTACTTAATCATATAGACTCTCTTATCCAGAAACACATTTTCCCTCTATTAAATCTATATCTAGAACCTTTTAGTTTCTCTTTTCCATTTGTTAACCTCTTTCTGTTCACATTTTGAAACAATACATGTAAATTTCTGAATTTAAGCAGATTATTTTATAGACATCAACATTATACTAGGGCGTTTTTGAACACCTAGAAAACTTATAGGCCTATTTTTAAAGACATCTTTATTTTTATCTTTTTACCCAATTTGAATTGAACCATTTGAATCACGTGAATCAAAGATATTTGAATCCATTTTTAAATTTTTCATGAGCGCTCCTCATCTATCAATTGTCATATCACTGCATTATATATTGACTTACACACATACAGGCATACCGACATACAACACATAACACAAATGTAACACATAACACAATAGTAAAGGCCTTGTAGCTTTTTCAGGGGAAATCTCCATTGCAATGTTTAAAAACTCCACAGTTGATCAAAAATAGATCTGATCCGAAAACATTTACCTATCTGCAGGATAAATATTATGAGCTCAAAAAAAGAAAAAAAAAATTACAGAATCTAAGAAAAAGCAAGAGTCCTAAAAAAGATGACTATTCAGTAATTAGTAAATACCATATAATGTACTTATTCGCTGAGTCTAGTTTGAGTTCAGGTAAACATAAACTTTTACTCCTTTTTATCTGTCTCTTCCTGATTGCATATCAACTTAAGTCCTGACTGAGGTCTCGAAAACTGGAAAGACGCGAATTTTGAGCAGAAACCTCATGCCTAAGGCATTATAGCTATGTCATAATTTCCAGGTTTGAATGTTGAAAATTATGATGCAAGTTCATGATGTAATTCTCAAAATTTTATATCTTTAGATTTTTCTACACTAGAAAAATTTGCTCACACAAAACTGAAAATTGGATCATTTTTTGATAATATAAATGGCACCATCACAAAAAAGTTTCTATAAGATAATAACCCACTTTCTTTGTTCTGAAATTTCAAAAGTAGTATTAAGTTACATTAAATTGGCTGAAAATTTTTTTAAAAAACCACACACTGCCATGGGTATCCGAAATTAAGCTTTAAATATTTCCAAGATTGTTGCTAATTAATGCCATTTCAATAAGCCAGACGAACCTTTTAATTTAGCACCATTTTTTTAAATCTTACACACTGAGGGGAACAGATACCATATCATAATTTATTTTCTTTGCCCAAGTTAATGCACTGGTATATCTAGTGGAATTTTCTCAGGCTACCTAGTTAAAAATTTAAACTAATATTTTTTTTAATCCTAAGTATTTAAGGTTTCTAGCATGAACTATCTGAAATCAAACTAAACAATTGTTTAAACCCAAGTTTATACTGTAAGATAGTGCAATGCTTTAGAAACCCATTTAGATACCAGATTGTTACAATAATAAATCATCTTTTAGATACACATTCAGCCAAGATCATCCCCAAGAAACAATCTATAATATCAACATATTACTGCATTCATTCTCCCTTTTGTTAAGCAAACAGAGGTGGAGTAATCCTTAAAGTGCAGGTAAGGAATAAGGGAGTTCCCCACAGCAAAATGGCTCAGGCAGCTGCTGGGAGTCCCTTAGCCTCACTTTTTACTTACAGGATTAGTTCCTCTGGTTTGGTTTGACCCCAGGCACCAGGCATATTCTATATCTCCCAACTTTTCAGTAGTCAGCTCCCAAATAGTTCATTTTCTGCTTGCAGTTTTTTGAGTTCTAGGCTTCCCCAAGAGGGCAGAGTGGGGACTCCTTTAAAGTCCACTCTGGGGTGTCAAAATTTATGACTGAAGGTTTGGATCCCATCCCCAAATCCAATTAATGCCAATTTAATAATGAGGACAGGGTTTTGAGAAAAGTTTATGCGAGATATCAAAGTTCTTAGACCCCAGGCATTTCCCTCTGCAGTTGGCGTGCTCAACCCAACTATGGAAAGAAAAGAAAACAGTGCTTCCCTAATCTCGCTTAACAAAGGGGAGTAAAGTACATCAAAGTTCTTTAAAACACAGCTAAGAGAGGTGTAAAAGGTGAGAACAGAAAAGCTGGCGGTTCTATTGACTTTTGGTCCCTCACAGGAGAAGCATTAGGTTAAAATTTAGCTAAAGTTACTTCCACACATCTAAGGCAGGTTGGAACACGGGACTCTGCATCGGTCCACACAATGCCATCACATTTAACAGAAACACAGACAAAAAGACACACAAAGACCATCATGCAGCTCCCGTTTGTTCACAACCCTAAGATCTTCAAACTTGTGACTCAGTGAGAATGGAGGGAAGAGGGGGAGGTGCAGAAGGTTTGAGTGATAGGATCGTGGGCAAAGAGGTCAGGTTGGAGCCGGGGACCAGAAAAGGCTTCAAGGACAGAGGCATGAAATGGCTTTGGCCCGTAATGAGAGTTACTCAAACAGAGACAACGACAATACAAACGTGACACAAACACGGACACACAGTTAACGTTTAACACGAGTTCAGAAGGAGAGATTAGAACCTAGTAACTGGCAAAACCTGATGGGTTAGACCACAAAGACAGACAGTGAATTCAACCTGAGAGACATAAGTAGCCTGCAAGACCTGTCAGGTTGGCAGCAGAGTCACCTAATTAGGACACATCCGTCCCTCCCCGAATCGTCCAAGGAGTCCCTTGCAAGGACGTGGTCTGTGGCTTCAGGACACGTCTGTCCACCACAGCCAGTGGGAACTTACGCTCTCTGCTGGCAGCCACTCTGCCAACAAAAACCGAAAACCGAAAAACCAAACCTGGTAGGGAAGATGGCCGCTGCATACGGGGGTTGCTGAAATGCTGAGTGTGGTGCTCAGTGCAGCGGCTTTAATTGAGATTTCGTGCAGTTGGTTAGAGCTCCTTTTACCGTTAATCTGTAGTAGACCACTTGCCAAGCAGCAGGAAGAACAAAGAGATGGAAAAAGAGACGCTTGGCTGCTCACAGCCATGGGCGCTTTGCGCGCATCTGCTTCCTCTTTCGCTTCGCTCCAGGCAGAGAACCTGAATGTGTAATCAGCAGTGGATTGTAAGTACCTGATGCAAAGAAAGCTCAGTTACTTCCGCCCCCTTTTTTAAAATATTTTTATATACAGGGAGAGTTTATGGACTGGGATTGTTCGCTGGGCTGTGGTTTCTGTGCCGAAAATCCACTCCTCAGGAGCCACCATTTGCTTTCTGCTGGCTGTCTTGATGACTCTGTCTAAAATGTCCGGCTGCCGCATCTAGAGGTTGGAGCTGGGCTAAGGGCCGAGTCCTGTCCTCTGAAGGCTGGACCGTGGCCTCGAGCGCCTAGGTCGCCTGTTCGCCGCTGCACCTTCGGGCAGAGCCTGTCTCTGGGGTCATTCTGCATTCCCCTGCTAAGGGACCTGTGCTCTGGAGGAGGGGTCTGGAGAGCCATGGTGGCAGCTGCTTGGGCCCCAGGGGATGGGCACCGGGCTGAGGAGCAATGGAGGCCGCGGTGGTTCCGCTATAGTCACAGTCGAGCGCAGCACCCATGAGCGCGGCTAACGTGAGCATGGTCCAGAGGCAGAGGCAATGTCGGCAAGGATTCATTTCTAGAAATCTGGACTGGAAACAGAAGCAGTAGTGTTACAATCCCAAGAACTTGCTTATGCCAGGAAGCTGTAAGGGTAACATGAATATCATTGAGGAGATCTAACATGGTGGCAGGTGCAGAGAGATCAAGTCTCTGACATCTTCAAATGTGCGGGCATAGGGAGCCGTAAACTGTCTAAATGCTGTTTGCTCAGGATCACTAGGCAATGCTCAGCTGATGTGGATCTGGGGCGTACAATCTGGGCCCCTCAGAACACATACACCGAGTCCGGATAGGCTGCATTCAACCTCCAGTTCGCCTGCTTCTAATGACTCAGCACTAAAGATCCCGCTGAAATAATTGGTCGGCCCTTCTGAATTTACAGAGGTAAAAGCCAACTGAGCCTTCATAGGCAGTGGCCAAAGGACTGAAATGGGGCTTGGGAAAGTCAGTCAGGACTCACCCGTTGCATTGGTCACCCTGCAAAGGGAAAGAACGGTCACCATTTGCACGAGATACCACCATGGCAGAGAACTGACATCACGAGTGGAGGAGATATCTTCATTGAAACCTTTGTGACAGGTGTTTAATCCCCTAGCCATCTCTCTCCACACAGTGGAGAAACCTTAAGAGCCCCTCCCAGCTCTTTCATAAGGGCCCCTCCTAGCTCTCCTGTGAGCTCCATAGCCAGACCGAGGGAATCAGGAGTGGCATTGGACTTGCGTTCAGGAGCTCTCGGCTACCACTCCCACCAGTGCAGACAACTGAGGTCTCTTGCACCAGCTACCAGGGGCGTGGCTCCTGGAGGGCAAGCAAATTTGCTGAGGGTTCTCAGCCCCAAGCTCTACAAACTTAGGGGCTGAGGGAGGCAAACAGGGAGAGTGTGCCCAGGTATTCATGAAAACAGGGCTCCCAGGAGCAGCAGAACTGGCGTGTAGCCAGTATTGTGGTGAGCGGGGCCTAGTTTGAGGAAACACAAGAGAAGGCCCTAGGCACTCAGGATTGGAGACCCACCCAGTCTGGGACTTAGAGCTGCTGCACAGTTAATGGTTCCCACCTTTGAGAGGAGAAGCTTGGCCCAGTGGGTACAGCACCACCTACTTTAAGAGAAGTTAATCGAAATCTATGACTGCATTTATGTTTTTTTTTCTTTTTCTTTCATTTTTATTTTTTGTTGGTGTAGTTGTTCTTTAACTTATTTTATGTTTTCAATTTTTTATTTTATTATTAGTAGTATTATTTCTTTAAATTTTAATTTTCATTTTTTTATTATCATTATTTCTTTAATTTCTTCCTTTCTTTATTTTCAATTTTTTTTCTTTTTGTTATTTCTGTAGGTGTTATAAGTACCACCTGGTATGGTCCTTTCCAGTGGGGTTCCAGGGATGACACCTGATGTCATCTTACGTAGACAAAGTCTCTTACTTGATATCGATGTGGAGTCCCCTTGTCCCCAGGTTGGTAGGCAGTGGCCAGCCGTTTTCACAGGTATCCCTGAGTTCTTTCAAGAGCTTTAAATCTGTCAAGCAAGGGGTGTGAAAGGGATCGTTAGGTCTTAGAGTTGGGGTTAGGTCCCTTCCTGGAGGAGGGGCACCATAGAGAATTTCATAGGGGGTGAGGTTACACAAAAAACAGAGTGAGTATTTCCTTCATGAAACAGTGCATAAGGCAGTAGCATAGTACAATCTTTTATTCCGGTCTCTAAGCTTAATTTTTTAAGGTCTGTTTAATGGTTATATTCATTCTTTCCACCTGTCCTAAACTCTGGGGTATATAAGCACAATGTAACTTCCAATTAATCCCCAGGGTCCTGGCTAACCCCTTACTTATCTGGCCCACAAACGCTGGTCCAGTATCAGACCCTTTTAACTTAGGCAGGCCATATCTTGGAAAAATATCTTCTAGGATCTTCTTGACCAAAATTTGCGCTATTTCTTTTCTTTTCTTTTTTCTTTTATTTTTGAGGGGAAGGCTCCAATCCATCCTTAAAATGTACCTACAAAGACTAGGAGATATTTAAGTCTATACCTTGCTGGCTTAATTTAAGTAAAGTTCACTTCCCAGAATTGTCCTGGTTTGGTACCTCGTAGGTGCTTTCCTGCAGGAAGCTTGGAAGGGTAAGCATTAACTAATTGATGGACCCGACAGGCTTTTGTTACCCATTCAGTTATTTCCTTCACTGTGAGTCGGTTAGTGGAAAACTCTGTTCTTGATCCTTCAGGAATGCCTGCAGATTCTTTGAACCATGGTGAGTGAGTTGATGTACATTTTCTACTGACATAGATAGAGCCGTGACTCTTGGAATTTCTACTGAAGGATTTAGAAATTCCACTTGGGGGCCTTCAGGGTTAAAAGTTATTTTGGCCCAGAGCTTGGTGAGCAGATCTCTGCCCATCAATGGGGCCAGGCATTCTGGGATTACTAGGGAGAAATGATGGATTTTTCCTTTCCCCAAGTCAATGGTCCTCTTAGTTGTCCAAGTCCGATATTTACTGCCATTAGTTTTTTGAACTAGAGACCTTTTATTAGATAGAGCGCCTATTGTGGCTTTAAGGGCTGAGTATATTGCCCCTGTATCCAGTTTACTGGGGTCTCCTCCACTTCAAAAGTTTCCCTGAGCTCGGGGAAGGGATATGAGACCCGACTTTCTTAGTCATCCTCCAGAGTCAGAATGGCTGGCTGGCCTGGCTGTCACTTTCTAAGGCAATTTTGACCCAGTGTCCTTTTTCTTTAGAGTAGGCACATTGATCTGAGGCCAGGGGTGGCCTCTGTCGTGGGCCAACTTATCCCTTCTTGTCTCCCTGTTTCTTAATTTCTGGCCTATTTGTTGTTGTGACCAGGACCTTAGTCAACACCTTAGTCTGCCTTTTGCTTCATTAACCTCACTTTGCTCCCTTCTCTTCCTCAGTTTCTCTCTTATAGTATATCTTCTCAGATTCTCTGACGAAATCTCTCAAAGTGATATCTTGTAATCAATCTAAGCTTTGTAAATTTGTTTTAATATCGATTGCAGTTTGCCCATCATGACAGATGCCTTCTGATTCTCTGCCTGAGGATCGAAAGGAATATATCTCCTATATGACTCCATAATTCTCTCTAGAAACATAGAGGGAGATTCATCTGGCCCTTGAATAATCTCTCTTACCTTGGCCAAATTAGTTGGTCACTAGCGGCTGTTTGGAGACCCAGTATTAGAGCCCAGCTATAAGTGGACAGAAGCTCCCTACTTTCAAAGGTGTTGTGGTCACAGTTGGGTCAGTTAAAGGGAAAGCCGGCTTTGATTATGTTGGGTAGTTGTGTCGGATGAACATCTGGTCCGAGGATATTTTTTTCTAGGTTCCTGGAGGATTCCCTTTTGTTCCTCTGTCATGAAGAGAGTTCCTAGGAGTTGTTGGCAGTCTTCTGAAGTAGGCTGTTGTGAAAACATTAATGACTCAACCACACCTGAGAGCTGTGTTGGGTCCTCGGAAAAGGGGGATTGTAATTTTTTAAGTTATATAGGTCTGGAGAGAGGCCAATACTGGTAGGCTTGCATTTTTCCCCCATGGCCATCGATAACCATTGGCCTCTAGGGAAGGAGGGGGAGCATCCCGAGAGTTCCAGGGTTTTCAATCTTTTGCCGCCAGCGCATTCCTTTAGCTGGGCCAGCTTCCTCCATGGGAGAAGGTGCTGTGTGTGCCACAGGGAAATTATCTGTAGGGCGCTGGGCCGGCTTAGCTTCCTGCAATGGACGAGAGGCTGAGTCAGCAGCAGGGGAATCACTTAGAGTGTGTTGGGGGCTGGGGAACCAGGGCAGGGGATAAGGAGGGGGAGGAGAGTCCAGTAGAGTAAAATCTGGTGACTCAGGGAGAACAGAGGGTGGAGGAGAAGAAGAAGAAGAGTGTTTGAGAGTTCCTGGGGGAAGAAGTTGGAGCAGGGGCAGTGGCAAGGATAGGCTTCACCAATGGAGGAGGAGCTTTGCAGAGGTCCTGCTGAGTTAAGATACATGGCTTTTGATCCAGATGGCTTTGTGGCCCTGGCTAAAAGCCAATATCTCTGACTTTTTAAATTAGTGGGAAGTATAAAGATCCTTCTAGGGGCCATTCAACTCCAAATGTTGGCCATTCTGAGGTACAGAGAATCTGCAACATCCGGCACTTTACTGAAAAAGAAAGATTCTGAGCCCTTAAGCGGACTTTTGTGCAGTGATCAAAGGTCAGGGAAAAAGGCATTGAAGTGCGCTGTCTCATAATGAAAGATACACAAACAGTGAAAGCAACGACACATGACACAGACAAGACAAGACAATAAAGACAGGCAATGGACGTCCAACACTGAGACCAGGACTGAGTTGCCAGCAAAACCCGATGGGCTGGCAATACCGAATCCGAATCAAAATATCACTGAGTCGAGGAGACTATTGTTCCTCAATTTCCGGAGTCCTCTGTGGTGTCCTCCAGAGACATGGCTTGAGTTTTGTAACACGACTGTCAGGTATCGTCCGAGAGAGCTCACACTCTTCATTGACAGTCAATTTGCCAAGCCCTAACCTGAAACCTGAAACCAGAAAGAGGCGCCTTACTTACCTGAGAGGGGTCCTTTGGGATCTCTCGTCCACAACTGCTCGATCTAGGTGGAACCTCCATATGTAAAGGTCGGGCTAGCGTCAGAAGAAGGGACAACCAAGAGACTTTATCATGCAACAGCAAAGGATTTACTGGGGGACCAGCATGTTTGAGCTCAGAACTCACTTGAACAGATCAGAGAGCCCTGAGAACAGCTTAAGTAGAGCTTGTATACTTTCCTTGGAGAGGGCAGAGAGGGAAGTTTATTGATGAGTCTGGGCGACTGGGCGGTTTGCGTGCAACCAGGTGAGGGAGTACATTCTGCAGTTTGGCAGTAGGGAACGGCACATTCTGGGATCAAGATTAGCAAATATTCTCAAAATTTCAAAAGTGTTTTGTTAAGCATACAGAAAAACAGGAAGTGACAAGTACCTATTTTATTAAGCTTTCACTACTGACTATCCCTTTTTTACTGGATGTTCTCTTCTACATTCAATCATCCAAGGTACAAGGTCCTATGCCCCTGTATATGGATTTATCTGAGACAACTTTGCAGAAAGTAATTCAAAGATATGGATATCAATCAGGGGCCCAATGCCCTTCTGGGCTTCAAATCTTATTTAGATTTCTGTTTTCATACATATATTTCACCTATGTTTTATATATATATATATATATATATATATATATATATATATATATATATATATATATAATAGTATATATATTTCATCCACGATTTCACAAATTTACAGGCATTTGTTTCACATTCAATCAATTCCTTCTTCAGAACACATGTATTCCTCCAGGTCTCTTGACTGGTCTTTTCATGAGACTTCTTGCCAAACACATTATTATTGATTTCCATAATCACTTTTGAAGCAAAACTCACACACTGTTCATGATAAACCATAACCCTAATATTACCATTAAATGTGGAACTGGTTGGAATGAATGATTGTATATCAATATAAGATTTTCTGTATATTTTCATGTATCAATTCAAAAAATTATTTAAAATTGGAACCAGTTATATTATTTATTCTCAGTATGGTCTATTCATGCATTATCTCTATATCCAAAGACACAGCGTACACCTATTTTACCCCCAATACTAATTTATACGTCTTCAAAATATTGCTCAAAGAAATGGTGGAAGAAATACTCATGTCACCTGATCTCCTTATACATTTTATCACAGTAATATTCTGGACACAAAAAGCAAAGTTTACACTTATGATTGTACCAGAGCTTTCATTGAAATGAGCTTCCTCACCATTTAATGGTTCCTGAATGAATTGTAAGCCACAATGGCTCCATCTTCAACCTTGTAAAATGGATAGATGAATACCATGAAATTTTTGAAATTCGCATGACGAGGTGGCAATGAAAAACATTTGGATGTCCTGTTGCTGATCATTATTATACCATACAGTGCCTTGACTGATGGGTATAATGAAAATGGTGTAGAACTGAGATGCCGGTTAGTTGAAAACTGCAGAGTAGTTGGCCCAGAGCAGTGATGTGCAGGTGTGTGATAAAATATTTGTGGTGGTGCCATGTGGATCTGCCATTGACTTCCAAATGGCTTTTAGCTGATATGGTGCACCAAGAAGACCCTTATATGTAAAGGCGTCTTGTTATATGGAGAGGTTTCAGGGCAATGTTTAGAATCAGTTTGCTATCGTCAAGGGGGCAAGCATATGGGATAGAAGCATGGTTGGTGCGTTCTCCTGCAGACTCTGAACCACCACATGTCACAAAACTCCCTCCAACACTGTGTCCCAGTTGAACTCCTTGTATTTCGTGAAGCAAATACCAATCTCCCAGTGCAGCAGCAAGAAACACCACGAAAATTGGAGGATGACCAAATGGCTTCACAGTCCACATGGGAGACACTTCGGCCCAGTGGCCTCAGTTTACCTACAAAGAGAGAATTCAGCACCGCTGCCTCATGATCATTGGAAAATAAGAAACCATGTTCTCCAGGTAACATAGATGCAGACCCAGCTTTGATGGTTTCATGACAAATGAAGATAAAGCTCCTGACAACAACATATATTTCAAGTGCCACACCTCAGAGGCAGTTTCTCCAGAATTCTTTTGGCCAGCAGAGCTCCATGGTTGTGTAGTGTTTACACTGTCCCGTACTTTTGGAAACTCCTCTACCAGCTCCCAGGTTGGGAACTCCTGAGTATTTTCCATTCTAGATTTGTATTCACAGATTTTCAAACTCTTCCCCTCTAATTGTGTCTCACTGGGCCAAAGGTAATGTCAAGGCATTGTTCTGGATGAGAGTTGGAAGTTTATTGTGTAGCACATATTTGCATACACATTGGATTCATTATCCTATTTACCATTTGAAATACTGAATCCCTGACACTAACCCATACCCTAATAGACTCTGACTACTTATCCTAAAATGATGGAGAAAAAGAAACCTAACACGATAGAAATACAGGCCTTTCATAGGAGGCATGGTGTATTCTTGGATTTTCCTTCTGCTTTATCAAGGGTATGTGTTATCATTCTTGTCAACCTTTCATTGGAATATTTCTCCATGAGTTTTTAAAGTTAACACATATGTAAATTCCTGTCTCCTTTTCTGTGTAGCCTATTCAGAACATGTATATTGTTATGCATATATAGACTTCTACCTGGTATCACTCGTACATTCTTGTGAGCAAACTGACTTTGGAATTTACAAATTATGAGAATACATCACTGCCCCTAAATACTGATGGAACTGAAAATTCAACCTATGGGTGAGCTTCCTAGTGAACAACATTAAACATAAATCCATGTTCAGTAAAATTAATATTTTTAGGTATGTGGATGATATATATTTCATGATAAATTTCGATTGGCATATATATTGCTACATTTTAATGTGTGTGTGTATGTGTGTGTGTGTGTATATATATATATATATATATATATATATATATATACTCTCCAGATTTTCCAAAATATGAAATATATGTGTCTTATTATACACTCTGTAAATTCATTCTAGTTCGTGTATGTGGAATTATAATCAACATTTCACATTTCACAAGATTATTCTCAGAAATATTCAACCACCTGAAATACATATTTGTTTCCTAGTACTGAAAACTAACTTCAGTGAATGGTCCTTATATATCCTTATATTTCTATAGTAACTGACCAGGATTAACATCAATGCAGTTAGATTCCTATGGGACATGATATGTATTTTGAAGTTTGTTTTTATTCAACACTGGTACATTACTTTTTCTTCAGTTTATGGACATCATAGGATATATCCTTTCATCCACAAGTTCACAAATTTATAGGCATTTGGTTCACTTTCAATCATTTCCTCTTTCAGAAAACATGTCTTCCTTTATGATTATTTAGTGGTCTTTTCACTAGACTTCTTTCTAAACATATTATTTTCGATTCTTTAATCATTTTTGAAGCAAAACTCACACACACTTCATGATAAACCGTAACCCTAATGTTACCATTAGAAGTACACAAAGTACACCTATTTATACTCCCAATACTAATTGATACATGTTCAAAATATTGCTCCCAGAAATGGTGGAAGAAATACTCATGTCACCTGATCTACATATACATTTTATCACAGTGATATTCTGGACACAAAATGCAAAGATCACACTGATGATTGTAACAAAGCCTAAATGGAAAGTGAGCATGAATTACTAAAAACATCCATGTCCAGGTTACTTAATGCTCTCAAATGTCAATCCTATTGGTGACTACAT
The DNA here is from genome assembly GCF_048772815.1 of Callospermophilus lateralis. NCBI lineage: Eukaryota > Metazoa > Chordata > Mammalia > Rodentia > Sciuridae > Callospermophilus > Callospermophilus lateralis. Next base: position 5,825,099 of record NW_027515613.1, read on the forward strand.
GTTTGTTTCTTCCTTAGATTATATATTCAACCTCAACCCTGTGAAAATGTTTAATCCTATTACTCACTTTATAATTTGTTTGATTTCCTAATGTCTCTATTGATATCTGCTTTCCTACATATTTTCCCCAGTTCAGCAATGTGACTGACTCTTCACATGTGCTGATATTTACATTCACTCTCTACCCGAAACCCTATTGCTGAAGAACTTTTGGTCCAGATCCTATATTCACTCTTCTTTCTAAACCTTCCGACTATCTTCCTAATCCTACCGACTCTCACTTTTTGACTGGATGTTGTCTTCCACATTCAGTCATCCAAGGCACAAGGTCCTATGCCATTGTATATCGATTAATCAGAGACATCTGTGCAGAACATAATTCAAAGCTAAGTATCCCAATCAAGGGCTCAATAGCCGTCCGGGCTTCAAATCTTACATACATTTCGGTTTTCATACTTACATTTCACCTGTATATTCTTTTAAATATTGCAGGTTCCAAATACCATTATTCATCCCCCAAATTATTTCTAACCCAAATCGAACCTGTTGTTAATCCTAAGCATACACACTTGCCTCAATCTAACTACAGAAGAGCATGGACAGAGTTGGTCTTACAATAGAGTAATGTAGGTGATCTTCCACCTGCTGAGAACCTCAGAGTTCCATGCAGATATGATCCTTGGAAAAGTTGTAGGCAGCTATGAAGGACCTGAGAGAGCAAAACTTATTTTACATGGCAAACAACCTGGAGAGGATGAAAGGATGTGTTTGAATCAGCCTCTCTCTTCTTATTGTAGAGAAGATGGACCAAAGCAGGCCTGTGTGGAGAGAAGTTCCCGTTGACTATGGTTGATATACCATTCTGACTTGTGAAAGTGTCACAGGAAGTAGGAGCACCCTCCATCTCATGGGACCATTTGAAGCAACTGTTAGAACAAAGTGGTTGCCAGGGCAGTGACCTCATTCATTTTTGAAGAAAGTGACTTCACCTCACTTACTTCGTGATGGAACTCTCTGAACTTGGGATCCAGGAAGCCAGGCAGCCAGAGATAGTCCCAGTCGCTGTCCCAGTGGGATAACTTGTTTCAATTTACCAAGGACAGACAGTCTTTTTTGGTATCTACTGATGTGAAGATGGACAAATGCCAGGAGAGCTCTGTAGAGGGACCTTTCCTAAGAAAGCAGGTAGTCGCTCACAGTTGGTTCCTGACAACTTCACAGAGTTGGCCGAGGAGACCAGATCTGAGACAGGACAGGCCAATTCAGGGTAACATACTATGGTCGACCAGTCCGAGGACACTCTGGATAGTCAAAGACTTATTGGGGGTAGGAAGTGCCTTTGTGATTGTTGGTGTAAGTTTGTGGTTTTTATTCATGTTCTCAGAATAGGTAGGAAAGGCAGTTTGTTTGGTATGGAGTGGAGTACTTCTAGAAAGCCGTTTGACAAGGCTAGTGTCTGTGTATCCCACTGTGTCCGTGTTTGTAGACATGAGAAAAGAGAATGCATCAATGAATACGTCCTGTCTAGTAGAAAGCTTCCCAGCATTCATCCTACCCAATTTATGAGTGGATTGTAGCTTGACTTATGGATGAGCAACCCCTTCTATCCTCCTATGTTCCTGTTTTCTTCCCGAATTCTGGCCACTATCCAGAATAGGCTCATGTTTTTGTGTCCAAGATATGTGCCACCTCCAAGCTCTGTGACATGGCCATGTACTGGATAGCAGAATGGAGTGGTGAGCATCGCAGAAAATGCAGATATCAATGTGACCAGGAAAGTCTCAGTGGAGAAACCCTGCTTTGGGCCTTTTGCTTACCTATTGTTCTGTTGCCCTGAGTGTAAGAAAGTTTCTTGCCTCAGGCCACCCCTTTTTGAAGCCTGAAGAAATCAGTTTTCAAATGGAAATTAATGGGCATCACCTGTAGCTCTTTGGTTAATTGCTTTGGAAAGGGATGTGTCTGAATAAGCCTCTTGTCCCTGTGTCAGGCTATGAGTTTGATTCTCAGCACCTGATGGATCTAAAGTACGTTCCCATGTGTGTATCGAAAACCGAAATGTAAAAATATCAGTCATTCTGGAAGAAGTCTCTTGCCTTTCTCTGTTAGGTTCCTGACCTCCATCAAGTGAGAATAGGGATCCTTTGGTTAAAATGAGTTCTTCAAAGGCCTGCAGAGGGTAGACAATAGGTGCTTGTGTTTCCTCATTACTCCAAATCACATAAAGAATCTATACCTGACAGTCAGTAGGCCTCAAATTGGAGAATCAGAGCAGTATTAACGGCAGGCTTATTTGATCACTCCAGGTTCAGAGGAAAGGGGTCCAGTCCACCCTTACTTTAGGCAAAAGAGGGGCAAGGGAGCATATTTTGGACACTGTCTTGGGCTGCACCCATCATGTAAACCTTCAGCCAGAGGTTTTGATGAGTGTCTCAATGGAAGAAGATGTGGGCCATGTGGGAGTGTTTTGGTTTTAATTGTGGTTGGAAGAGATTACTTGGTCCACCTCAGCTGGAACTCTGGTGTGTTTCCCCTAAGAGACTGAGTTCTGGAACTGAACTCATACAAGTATTGCCATGAATTGCGTTGGGATTTTAGGAGGCCACGCATGAGAGTCGCCATTGGAAACTGAGATCTAGGCTCAGGGCTTTCCACACAGCACTGGGAATCTCAGCCAGGATATCACATGATTTTTTTCTGAAAGTCTTGGCAGACATAGTTGAGAGTCAAAACAAACATGGACCTCACTTTGTAGACCTCAATGGGCCTGGATTCATGTGACCATTTTGCCACTTTTTTGGATGACTTGCCTGTGAGAGTTCTCCAGAGCATTCATTGAAATGAGCTTCCTCACCATTGAATGGTTCCTAAAATAATTGGAACTCACAGTGCCTCCAATATCATCCTTGAAAAATGGCTAGATAAATACCATGACATTTTTGAAATTCCCTTGACCAGGTGGTACAGGAGAACCTTTGGATGTACTGTTGCTGATCCTGAGTGTACCAGATAATGCCTTGATTGACTGGGTTTCATGAAAATGGTGTAGAACAGAGATGCCAGTAAGTTGGAGCCTACTGAGTAGTTGACCAAGAGCAGTGGTGTGCAGTTTTGTGATAAAATTTCTGTCCTGGGGCCTTGTGGATCTGCCTTTGACTTCCAAATGGCTTGTGGCTGACATGGTGCATCCTGCAGACTCTTATATGTAAAGGCATCTTTTTATAAGGAGAGGTTTAACCGAAATGTTCACAATCAGGTTATTATGGTCAAGGGGGCAAACTATGTGGGATAGAAGCCTGGTTGGTGCATTCTCCTGCAGATCCTGACCCACCATACCTGACAGAACTCCCTCCAGCTCTGAGTCCCAGTTGAGCTCCTTGTATTCCGTGAAGCAAATACCAAATTCCCAGTGCAGCACCAAGAAACACCACGAAATGTGGAGGATGACCAAATGGACTCACAGTCAACATGTGGATACACTTAGCCCCCGTGGCAACAATTTGCCTACAAAGAGAGAATTCAGCACTACTGCCTCATGTTCATTGGAAAATAAGAAAGCATATCCTCGAGGTCACAGAGAATCAGACCTAGCTTTGATGGTCTCACTAGAAAGGAAGCTAAAGCTCCTGACAACAACATATATTTCAAGTGCCCATCCTTAGAGGCAGTTTATCAAGAAGTCTTTAGGCAGGCAAAGGTCCATGTTTGTGGAGTGGTTTACCCTGTCTCTTACTTTTGGAAATTCCTCTACCATATCCAAGATTGTGAACTCCTGATAATTTTCTATTGCAGATATGTATTCAAAGATTTTCTAACTCTTCTCCTCTAATTGTGTCTTACTTGGGGCGAAGGTGATGTCTAGGCATTCTTCTGGATGAGAGTGGGAAGATTTTGTGTAGCACATATTTGCATACACATTGCATTCATTTTCCTATTTTTCATACGAAATACTGAATCCCTGACACTAACCCACACCCTTCTAGACTCTGAATACTAATCCTAATATGATGGAGGCAAATATCCCAAACACTAGAGAAATACAAGCAGTTCAGGGGAGGCATCATGTATAGTTGGACTGCCTTTTTGCATGATTTTTCGTAGGTGATACAAATCTAGTGAATTTTTAATTGAAATAGTTCTCCATTGATTTTAAAGTTCACTTATGTGTGAATTCCTGTCTCCATTTCTCTGGAGCCTATTCAGCACATGTATTTTTATATGCACAAATAGAATCCTACTTAGTATCACTCATACATTTTTGTGAAGTGGCTGACTTGGCAGAAAGAAATTCTGAGAAGAGATCACTCCTCCTAAATGGTTTTGGAACTGAAAATTCAACCTATGGGTGAGCTTCCTAGTTGAACAACATTATACATAAATCCATGTTCAGTAAAATGAATATATTTGAACCTGTGGATTATGTATATTTCATGATGAATTTTGTTTGGCATATATATTGCTACTTTTTAATGTGTCTGTGTGTGTTTTTTGTATATATATATATATATATATATATATATATATATATATATATATATATATATACACTCTCCTGACTTTTCAAAATATGTAATATTTGTGTCATATATACACTCCCTAAATTCATTCATGTTAATTAATGTGGATTTATAATCAAATTTTCACAAGTTTATGCTCAGATATATTCATCCACCTGGAATATATTTTTGTTTCCTAGTACTGAAAACTAACTTTATTAAATGGTCCTTACAAATCCTATTGTTTCTACAGTAACTGACCCAGTTTAACATCAATGCAAGTAGATTCCAAAGGGACATGATGTGTATTTTGACGTTCATTTTAATTAAACACTGTTACATACTATTTCTTCGATTTTTGCACATCATAGGATATATATTTCATCCACAAGTTAGTAAATTTATAGGCTTTTGTTATACTTACAATCACTTCCTGCTTCAGAACACATGTATTCCTCTATGTTTCTTGACTCGTCTTTTCATGAGACTTCATTCCAAATACATTATTTTCCATTTCCATTATCACTTTTGAAGCAAAACTCACACACCCTTCATGATAAAACATAACCCTAATATTACCATTTGATGTATAACTCGATGGAATGAATGATTGTATATCAATATAAGATTTCTTATATATTTTCAGATATCAATTCAATCCATTATTTAAAGTTGAAACAGTTATATTATTTATTCACAGTATTGTCAATTCATGCATTACTTCTATATTCATTGACACAGGGTACAACTTTTGTACCCCCAATACTAATTTATACGTCTTCAAAATATTGCTCCCAAAATGTTAGAAGAAATACTCATGTCACCTGATCTACATATACATTTTATCCCAGTAATATTCAGATCACAAAATGCAAAGGTCACACTTATGATTGTACCAAAGCCTAAATGGAAAGCAATCCTGGATTACTAAAAACATTCATGTCCAGGTTGCCTATTGCTCTCAAATGTCAATGATATTGGTTAGTACATATTTGTTTCTTCCTAAGTTTATCTATTGAAACTCAACACTGTTGATAATGTCTAATCCTATCACTCACTTTATACGTTGCCTGATTTCATAATGTCTCTATTGATATCTGCTTTCCTACGTATTTTCTCCAGTTCATCCTATACTCACTCTTCATCCTAATCCTACCACCTATATTTCTAATCCTACCGACTATCCCTTTTTGAATGGATGTTCTCTTCAACATTCAATCATCCAAGTAAAGGTCAGGCGAGCGTTGGAGGAAGAGTCCACCAAGAGACTATCTCATGAAACAGCAAAGGGTTTATTGGGGGTCCAGCATGCTGGTACTCAGAGCTCACTTGAATAGAGTAGAGAGCCCTGAGAAAAGCTTAAGCAGAGCTTATATACTTTCCTTTGTGATGGCACGGAGGGAAGTTTATTGATGGGTCAGGGCAAGTGGGCAGTTTGCGTGCAACCGGGTGAGGGAGTACATTCTGCAGTTTGTCAGTTGGGGACAGCACATTATGGGAACAAGATTAGGAAACATTTCTCAAGAATTCAACAGTGTTTTGTTAAGCGTACAGAAAAAAAGGAAGTAACAAGTGCCTATTTTATTAACCTTTCATCCCCCAATTCTTCTTCTGGCTACTTTTAATCATAAAAGTGATCATTGCCGGGTGTCACATTCTATGTCTGCTAGTGGGGTATTACCATAAGTTCAACTTGTCCAATTTGAGCTTGGAGAAAAGAAATTACACGGTTTAGCAAACAGGATTTTATAGTTAGCAATAATATGAGGATTATTATTGGACTGGCCAGGGTTGATAAATTCATAGTTAACGAGGGGACTGTGTGAACCAAGACTCAAACCACCCTTTATGGGCCTCCCTCTCTCGTTGACACTCTTCAAGGCATTTTTTAATTTACTCATAGATTTTTTAACAACTCCACTATGGTCAGCATAAACACAACATTCTTCCATCGATGCAGAACAAAGGACCCCTTCTCTCATGAAGAGGAGGATCAACACTCGACTGTTCTGTAAAACAACTTCAGAGAGAGAGGTTAAAAATTCCTGAAAAGCTGTGATAGAGGTTTCTAATATCTTTAAGTTTTGGTGTATTGTTGCTTCTTATTGGGTCATTTGATGTGTCTCATGGGCCAAGGCAGTAGTTCTTGTGCCCACCCCTGCAGCAACTCCTATTCCTAATAGGATGGCTAAAGTGAGGGATATATGTTCCCAGTGGAACCGGGTTTTATGGCCACCTATTTGATCTTCAAATGAGCCTGCGTCATAATAAAGCACTCTGGGAAACATCTGCACCATTACACAATTAATCCCAGCTGTTGACCATTTGATGAAAACATAAACAATGTTTAAGTATATAGAATTATACTGTTTTAGGCACGGACAAGGCAAGGCACCTAAGATAGTACCAAAGACAGGGAGACAGTCCTGTTTGTTGCAAACGGTTTCAGAGGGCATTACTTCTGTTGTAATCAACTAATCCCCTGAAACCCAAGTTTCGGTAGTTTCAGAATTTTGTACCCAACATGTAAGGAAAGGGGCTCAGAAGTTCACAGTCTGCAGAAGTTCACAAAAGGCAGTTTTTTTCCTGCTTTTTCCTCTGTTCTGGGCAAGTTAACTTTTCAAGGACACCTGGGTGAGGGAGAGCTTTTTCTTCCCTTTATATTTTCCCCCTGCCAGCTGTTACCATGGAGCCCAGTTGGTAACATCTTTATCATAAAAATCTAGCCATCTCTGTGAAGCCCCAGCTCAAGGCCAGAAGCCTTGTTCACATATTTTGTGAAAAACTAGTAATGAGGTGTCTAGCGTAGGAGTGCTGATTGTTTTAGCCAGTGGCCAAGTAGAAGAGGGCAACACTAAAAGAGGAAGTTTATCTACTCTGAACTCTTTTATAGGGACTCTTTTGCTGAAAGCCCTAAAGTCAGCCATGGTGAAGACTTCTGGAGAAGGTCAGTTAAGACTTTTCTGAGGGCCTGGTACAGAGGGGGAAGACGGGGAAGGTGTGGCTGTGTGCAGCTCCATTGATCTGAATGAGGTAGGAGAGATGTAAAAGAATAATGGGAAAGGGGTCTGGGATTTTCCTAGAAACAAAAAGTTGAGCAGTAGAACAGGTAGAGCAAAGGGGAAGACGGGAGTTAGTATCCCTAAAAAACTGTGAGGGACTTTAAATTCTTAGTAACCTGTTTTCAGTGATGACAAAGAAATTATAAAGGCCATTTTCATTTCATTTTGGATAGGGGTCTAAGGGCTCTCCTCAGCTGGTTTGAGCTTTGGGTTAACTGGTAAGAGGACCTGCTGGGACCCGGTTCGGGCTCTGACAGGAGAAGAGATTAGTGAGTGGGTGGAGGGGTACCTATGTACCTGCTACCTCAGCAAGAGAGTAATGGTCTGAGAATTGGCGGAGGTTTGGGTTTTTGATCTAGAAATTGGAGGGGAGAAATCATGTTGCTGAGGTGGCAGTGACCGCTGCAGGTCTGGAGCAGAAGGCTGTGTGTGAGGATCTATTGGAGAAGCATAGTTCAGGATGTGAGCAAAGGAGGGAAAAGGCCTCCACATAGGGGAATCACCTTTCACCTTTTTGATCATTTGCAGAAGTTAAAAAGGTCATGCAGATTTGAGGATCAAGAGACCCCTCTGTTTGCCATCGGTTTTGGTTATCTAATTGGTAATATGGCCAATGCTTTGTACAGAAATTGATTAGGAGTTTGGGTTCCATCAGGCACTTCCTGTATGCTCACATCCCCATGACTTACAGAAGAAGTCGGCTGTCCCCCAACACAGCCGTGAGTTTTGTGTCTTTGATAGACCGCCGGGCAAACAGTAATCTAGGCAAGCCAACCTGCATCTGGCTCACGTGTCGCTACATCCATAATGATTGTTTCCATTATCTATTGTGTAGAAGGGATTTAATGGAATTTTAGTGGGATCCTCTTCATCAGGGATATCCCAATAGGAAAGACCTATACCCAGCTGACAAATATCTGGGGGGAGAGATGGCCACCAGGTCCCTAAATGGGCTGTATGCAAGATAGACCATACTTCTTTTCCAGTAGGATTGTGATCAGCCATTGCTGCTGAACGGGCTGATGAGGGTTAGTACTACTGGTGGTGAAGGGGAGAGTCTATAGCCTTATCCACATGGCGAATACACAATTTGAAAGTGTTACCAGTCTTTTCCAGTTTCCAGCCAGACTCTGGACAGGCCGCAGGCTTGAGATGAGAGATATGGATACAGGAAGAGATTCTGTCTACCTTTACTGCTGTAGGTGTTATTAGTAGCACCTGCTATGGTTCTTTCCAGCGGGGTTCCAGGGATGACACCTGATGTCATGTTACCTAGACGAAGTCTCTTACTTGATATCGATGTGCAGTTCCCTCGTCCCCAGTTTGGTAGGCAGTGGCCATCTGTTTTCGCAGGTATCCCTGAGTTCTTTTAAGAACTTTAAGTCTTTCAAGCAAGGGGGTGTGGAAGGGATCATTAGGTCTTAGAGTTGGGGTTAGGTCCCGTCCTGGAGGAGAGGCACCATAGAGAATTTCATAGGGGGTGAGGTTACACAAAGAAACAGAGGGAGTATTTCTTGCATTAAACAGTGCATAAGGCAGGAGCATAGTCCAATCTTTTATGCCGGTCTCTAAGCTTAATTTTGTTATGGTCTCTTTAATGGTTCTATTCATTCTTTCTACCTGTCCTGAACTCGGTGGTCTATAAGCACAATGTAACTTCCAATTAATCCCCAGGGTCCTGCAAACCCCTGACTTACCTGAGCCACAAACGCCGGTGCATTATCAGACCCGATTACTTTAGGGAGGCCGTTTCTTGAAAAAATATCTTCCAGGATCATTTGACCACCATTTGTGTTGTTTCTTTTTTTTCTTTTTTCTTTTTTTTTTCTGGGGAGGGCTTCAATCCATCCTGAAAATGTATCTACAAAGACTAGGAGATATTTCAGTCCATCCCTTGCTGGCTTAATTTTAGTTAAGTCCACTTCCCAGAATTGTCCTGGTCTGGCTCCTCGTAGGTGCTTTCCTGCAGGAAGCTTGGAAGGGTAAGCATTAACCAATTGATGGACCCGAAAGGCTTTTGTAACCCGTTTAGTTATTTTCTTTCGCTGTGAGTCGGTTAGTGGAAAACTCTGTTCTTGATCCTTCAGGAATGAATGCAATTTCTTTGAACCAAGGTGAGTGAGTTGATGTACATTTTCTACTGTCATATATAGAGCCGTGACTATAGGAGTTTTTACTGAAGGATTTAGAAATTCCAATTGGTGGCCTTCAGGGTTAAAAGTTATTTTGGCCTGGAGCTTGGTGAGCAGATCTCTGCCCATCAATGGGGCAGGGCATTCTTGGATTACTAAAAAGGAGTGATGGATATTTTTTCCCGCTGGTGCATGGTCCTCTTAGTTGTCCAAGCTCGATATTTACTGTAATTAGCCCCTTGAATTAGAGACCTTTTATTTGAAAGAGAGCCCAATGGGGCCTTAAGGGCTGAGTATATTGCCCCTGTATCTACTTCATAGTTTACTGGGGTACCCTCTACTTCAAAAGTTACCCTGACCTCTGTGAGGAGATCTGAACCCCGACGTTCTTAGTCATCCTCCAGAGTCAGAATGGCTGGCTGGCATGGCTGTCTCTTTCTAGGGCCCTCTTTGACCCAGAGTCCATTTTCTTTACAGTAGGCACATGGATCTGAGGCCAGGGGTGGCCTGTAGTGTGGGCCCAGGTATTCCTTCCTGTCTCCATGTTTCTTATTTCTGGCCTATTTGTTTTTGAGACCAAGACCTTAGTCAATGCTTTATTCTGTCTTTTTCTTTTATCCTCCCTTTGGTCCCTACTCTTCCTCAGTTTATACCTTATAGTATACCTTCTTGGCTTCTCAGACTAAATCTCTCAAAGTCATATCTTGTAATCCATCTAAGCATTGTAACTTTCTTTTAATATCCAGGGCAGCTTGCCCAATAAAGGCCATCATGCATATGCATTTTGATCCTCTGCCTGAGGATTGAAAGGAGTATATCTCCTATATGCCTCCATAATTCTCTCTAGACACTTAGAGGGGGAATCATCAGGCCCTTGAATAATCTCTCTTACCTTGGCCAAATTTGTTGGTCACCTAGCGGCCACTAAAATACCCGCAATTAGAACCCGGTGATAAGTGGACAAATGCTCCCTACCTTCAAAGGTGTTGGGGGCCCAGTTGGGTTGGTTCAAGGGAAAGCCGTGTTGAATATTTTGGGAAGTTGTGTCGGTCACCCATCTGGTCCGAGAATATTTTTTTCTAGCTTCCAGGAGGATTCTCTTTTGTTCCTCTGTCATGAAGAGAGTCCCTAGGTGTTGTTGGCAGTCATCCCAATTAGGCTGGTGTGAAAATATCAATGACTCAACCACACCTGATAGCCGGGTGGGGTCCTCGGTAAAAGGGGGATTGTTATTTTTCCAGTTATATAGGTCTGAAGAGGAGAAAGGCCAATATTGATAGTCTTGCATTTTTCCCCCAAGGACGTCGACAGTCACTGGCCCATAGGGATAGAGGGGGAGCATCACGGGAGTTCCAGCATTTTCAAATATTCACCGCCGGCGAGTTCCTTTAGCTGGACCAGTTTCCTCCAGCGGAGGAGGGGCTGTGTGTGCAGCGGGGGAGTTATCTGGCGGGCACTGGGCTGGCTTAACTTCCTCCAATGGTGGAGAGGCTGAGTCAGCAGCAGAGGAATCACTTAGAGGGTGTTGGGAGTTGGGGGATGTGGGCAGGAGATAAGGAGGGGGAGGAGAGTCCAGTAGAGTCAAATCTTTGACTCAGGGAGAACACAGGGTGGAGGAGGAGGAGGAGCAGAGGGTTTGAGAGATGATGGGGGAAGGAGTAGGAGCAGGGGCAGGGGCAAGGAAAGGCCTCACTCATGGAGGAGGAGATTTGCAGAGGTCCTTCCAAGTAAAGATATATGGCTGTTGATCTGGATGGCTATGTTTCCCTGGCTGAAAGACAATATCTCTTACTTTTTAAATTAGTGGGAAGTAGAAAGATCCTTCTAGGGGCCATCCGAATCTAAAGGTGGGCCATTCTGAGTCACAGAGAGTCTGCTAGGTCCAGGGTTTTACTGAAAAAGAAAGACTCTGAGCCCTTAAGTGTACTTTGGTCCAGTGATCAAGGGTCAGGGACAGAGGCATTGAAGTGCTCTGTCCCATAATGAAAGATACACAAACAGTAAAAGCAACGACACACGACACAGACAAGACAAGAAAATAAAGACACGCAATGGACGTCCAACACTGAGACCAGGACTGAGTAGCCGGCAAAACCCGATGGGCTGGCAATACCGAATCTGAAACTAAATATCACTGATTCGAAGAGACTATTGTTCCTCGATTCCAGAATCCTCAGCGGCGTCCCCCAGGTACGTGGCCTGTGGCTCTGTGACACGTCTGTCAGTCACCATCGGAGAGAGCTCACACTCTTCATTGACAGCCATTTTGCCAAGCCATAACCTGAAACCTGAAACCAGAAAGAGGCACCTTACATACCCCAAGAGATGCCTGTTGGGGTCTCTCGTCCGCCGCTGCCGGATCTCGGTGGAACATCCATATGTAAAGGTCGGGTGAGCGTCACGGGAAGAGACCACCAAGAGACTGTCTCATGCAAAAGCAAAGGGTTAATTGGGGTCCAGCATGCTGGGGCTCAGAGCTCACTTGAATAGAGCAGAGAGCCCTGAGAACAGCTTAAGCAGAGCTTATATTTTTTAATTGGAGAGGGCAGGGAGGGAAGTTTATTGATGGGTCCGCGTGAGTGAGATGTTTGCATGCAAATGAGCGAGGGAGTACATTCTGCAGTTTGGCAGTTGGGGTCAGCACATTCGGGAAACAAGATTAGGAAACAGTTCTCAAGATTTCAACAGTGTTTTATTAAGCATACAGGATAACAGGGAGTGACAAGTACCTATTTTGTTAAACACTCACAACCAAATATACTTTACCAGATTTCCTAATGTCTCTATTGATATCTGATATATTTCCTACATATTTTCAACAGTTCATCATTGTGACTGACTCTTCACATGTGTGGACATTTACATTCACTCTATACAAAAAACCCTATAGCTAAATAACTTTTGGTCCAAATACTATACTCACTCTCCTTTCTAAACCTACCGACTATCTTTCTAATCCTACCGACTATCCCTTTTTAACTGAAAGTTCTTTTTGACAATCAATCATCCAAGGTACAAGGTCCTATGCAATTGTATATTGATTTATCTGAGACATCAGTGCAGAAAATAAAACAAAGCTAAGTATCACAATCAAGGGCCCAATGCCCTTCTGGGCTTCAAATCTTACCTCGATTTCTGTTTTCATACTTATATTTTACCTATATATTCTTGTAAACATTGCAGGTTCCCAATACCATTATACATCCAGCAGAATGATTCCTAATCCAAATCAAACCTGTTATTAACCGTAACCATACACTCTTCCCACAATCTAAATTTACAGAAGAGCAGAGACAGAGTTGGTCTTACAATACAGGAATGTAGGGGATGTTCTAACTGCCGAGAAACTCAAAGGTCCATGCAAAAATGATCCCTGAAGAAGTAGTGGCTAACTGGGTAACTATGAAGGAACTGAGAGAGCAAAAGTCATCTTCCATTGCAAACAACCTGGTCAGGATGAAGGGATGTGTCTGAATCAGCCACTCTCTTCTTAATGTAGAGAAGAAGGACCAAACCAGGCCTGTGTGGAGAGCTGTTTCCAGTTGCCTATGGTTGATATACCATTCTAACTTGTGAAAGTGTCACAGGAAGTAGGGGTAGCCTCCATTTCATGGTACCCTTGGAAGCAACTGTTAGGACAACATGGTTGCCAAGGCAGTGACCTCATTCAGTTCCTGATGGAAGTGACCTCACCTCACATCCTTGGTGATGAAAATCTCTGAACTTGGGATTCAGGAAGCCAGGCACCCTAATCCAGTCCCAGTCCCTGTCCCTGTGTTCTCACTTCTTTGGATTTACCAAGGACAGAGTCAGTCTTTCTTATTACCTACTGATGTGTGCATGGCCAAATGCCAGGAAAGCTCTGAAGAGTGGCCTTTCCTGAGAAAGCATGTATTGGCTCACTGTTGGCTCCTGACAACTTCATGGAGTTCACCAAGGAGACCAGATCTGAGAAAGGACAGGCCATTTTGGGAAAACATTGTATGGCCCACCAGTCAGAGGACACACCGGATAGTCAGAAACCTACTTGGGGAAAAGAGGTGCCTTTGTGGGTGTGGGTGTGTGTTTGTTGTTTTGTCTCATGTTCTGAGAATAGGTAGGAAAGGTGGTTTGTGTGGTTTGGAGTGAACTGTTTCTAATAAGTGATTTGACAAGGTGACTGTTTCTATTTCTGTGTATCCCAATGTGTCCGTGGTTGTAGACATTAGAAAAGAGAATGCATCAATGGATGTGTCCTGTCTAGTAGAAAGCGTTCCAGCATTCATCCTGCCCAATTTATGAATGCAATGCAGCTTGCCTTATCAATGGGCAACACCTGCTATATTCCTAAGTTGCTGTTTTCTTCCTGAATACTGGCCACTCTCCAGAATAGGCTCATGGTTGTGTGTCCAAGATATGTACTACGTCCAAGCTCTGTGACATGGCCATGTACTGGATAGCTGAAGGAATGGCGAGCATCTCAGAAAACTCAGATATCAGTGTGACCAGTAAGTTTCAGTGGAGAAACCCTGCTTTGGGCCTTTTGCTTACCTTTTGTTCTCTTCCCATGTATGTCAGCAAAGTCTTTGCCTCAGACCACAGCTTTGTGAAGCCTGAAGAAAACATTTTTTAAATAGAAATTAATGGGCCTCACCTGTGGCTCTTTGCTTAATTGCATTGGAAAGGGATGTGTCTGAATCAGCCCCTTGGCGCTGTGTGAGGCTGTGGCTTAGATTCTCAGCACCTGAAATATCTAAAGAAAGATCCCATGTGTGCATCCAAAACCAAAATGGGCAAAAGAGTAGTCATTGTGGATGAAGTCTTTCGCCTTCCTCTGTAAGGCTCCTGACCTCCATCAAGTGAGAATAGGGATCCTTTGTTTCAAATTAGTTCTTCAAATCCCTGCAGAGGCTAGCCCATAGGTGCTTGGGTTTTCTCATGACTCCAATTCACATAAAAAACCTAAACCCCAGAGTCAGTAGTCCTCAATTTGGAGAAGCAGAGCAGTATTAACAGCAGGTCTTTTGTTCACTCCTGGATTACAAGAAGGATTTCCAGGGCACCCTGACTTTAGGCAAATGAGGGGCAAGGGAGCTTATTTTGGACACTGTCTTGGCCTGCGTCCTTCATGGAAAACTCCAGCCAGAGATAAAAATGAGTGTCTAGATGGAATAAGATGAGGGTCATGTTGGAGTGTTTTGGTTTTAAATGTGGTCATTTGTGTGGGTGTTGGAAGAGATGTGTGGGTCAACATAGGCTTGAACTCTGGTGTGATTCCCCTGAGAGACTGAGTTCTGGAACTGACCTCAGAGAAGTACTGCCATGAATTTTGTTGCAATTTTAGGAGACCACGCATGAGAGTCGCCCTTGGAAACTGAGATATAGGCCCAGGATGGCTTTCCACAGAGCACTGGAAATCTCAGCCAGCATATCACATGATTTTATTCTGAAAGACTTGGCAGCCATAGTTTAGAGTCAAAACACACATACACCTCACATTGCAGAACTCAATAGGCCTTGCTTCTTGTGACCTTTTGGCCACTCTTTGGGAAGCCTTGCCTGTGAGAGTTCTTCAGATCTTTCATTGAAATGAGCTTACTCAGCATTTCATGTTTCCTGAATGAATTGAAACCCACAGTGCCTCCAACTTCAACCTTGAAAAGTGGATACATAAATATCATAAATTTTTAAAATTCCCATGACCAGTTGGCACTGGAGAAACTTTGGATGTCCTGTTGCTGATCATGAGCATACCAGACAGTGTCTTGATTGACTGGGTTTGGTGAAAATTATGTAGCACAGAGATGCCAGTAAGTTGGAGCCTGCTGAGTAGTGGCCCTAGAGTAGTGGTGTGCAGGTGTGTGATAAAACATCTGTGTTGTGGCTATGTGAATCTGCCATTGCCTACCAAATTGCTTGTGAGTGACATGGTGCAGGTAGCAGACGCTTGTATGAAAAGGCATCTTGTTATATGGAGAGGTTTCAGGGCAATGTTCAGAATAAGTTTGCTATGGTCAAGGGGCAAAGCATTGTGGGATATAAGCCTGGTTAGTGCATTCTCCTGCAGACCCTGACCCACAACACGTGACAGAACTCCCTCCAGCACTTTGTCCCAGTTCAACTCCTTTTATTTCATGGAGCAAATACCAAACTCCTAGTGCAACAACAAGAAACACCACGAAAAGTATAGGATGACCAAGAGGCTTCACAGTCCAAATGGGGAGACACTTAGGCCCCAGCTGCCACAGTTTACCAACGAAGAGAGAATTCAACACTGCTGCCTCATGTTCATTGGTAAATAAGAAACCATGTCCTCCAGGTTACGTAGATGCAGATCTAGCTTTGATGGTCTCACTACAAAGGAAACTAAAGCTCCTGAAAACAACGTACATTTCAAGTGCCCAACCTCAGAGGTATTTTCTGCAGAAGTCTTTAGGCCAGCAGAGCTCCATGTTTGTGGAGTGTTTACACTGTCCCTTACTTTTGGAAACTCATCTACCAACTCCAAGGTTTTGAACTCCTGAGCATATTCCATTCCAGATATGTATTCACAGATTTTCTATCTCTTCTCCTCTAATTGGGTCTTTCTTGGGATGAAGGTAATGTCAATGCATGGCTCTGAATGTGAGTGGGAAGATTTTTGTGTGGAACATATTTCCATAAACATTGGATACATTTTATTTTTATTTTCCATTAGAAATACTGAATTCCTGATACTAACCCAAAACCTACTAGATTCTGACTACTAATCCTAATATGATGGAGAAAAATAAACCAAGCTGAATAGAAATACAAGCAGTTCAGAGGGTGCATGGTGTATAGTTGAACTTGCCTTTTGCATGATAAAGGGTAGGTGTTATAAATGTACTTAATTTTTAATTGAAATAGATCTCCATGTGTTTTTAAAGTTAACAAATATGTGAATTCCTGTCTCCCTTTCTCTGTAGCCTATTCAGCACATGTATTTTTATAAGCACATATAGAATCCTACCTGGCATCACACGTATACTATTGTGAGATGGCTGACTTGGCAGATACAAATTGTGAGAAGAGAAAACTCCTCCTAAACGCTGTTGGAACTGAAAATTCAACCAATGTTTTAACTTCCTAGTAATACAGTATTATTCATATCCATGTTGAGTAAAATAAATATTTTGCATCTGTGGACGATATATATTTCATGATGAATTTCGTTTGGGACATATATTGCTACTTTTCAATGCCTGTGTTTGCGTTTTGTATATATATATATATATATATATATATATATATATATATATATATATATATATTCTCCTGATTTCTCAAAATATTTTATATATGTGTCTTATATACACTCCCTAAATTCATTCATATTCATGTATGTGGATTTATAATCAACTTTTCACTAGATTATTCTCAGAAATATTCATCCACCTGAAATTTATATTATCTTCCTAGTACTAAAAACTAACTTCAGTGAATGGTGCATACAAATCCTAATAATGCTACAGTACCTGACCCAGATTAACATCAATGCAAGTAGATTCCTATGGGACATGATGTGTCTTTTGACGTTCATTTTTATTCAACACTGGTGCATTACTATTTCTTCAGGATTGCACATGAGAGGATATATATTTCATCCACAAGTTCACAAATTTATAGGCATTTGTTTCACTTTCAATCACTTCCTGATTCAGAAAACATGTATTCCTTCATGATTCTTGACTGGTCTTTTCATGAGATTTTGTTTCAAACACCTTATTTTGATTTCCATAATCGGTATTGAAGCAAAACACACACACTCTTCATGATAAACCATAACTCAAATATTACCATTAGATGAATATCTGGTTGGAATGAATGTTTGTATATCAATATAAGATTTCCTGTTTATTTTCAGATATCAATTCAAACCGTTATTTAAAGTGGGAACCAGTTATATTATTTATTCACAGTATGTTCTATTCATGCATTATCTCTATATTCATATACACATGGTCCACCTATTTGTACTCCCACTAATTTATTCATCTTCAAAATATTGCTCCCAGAAGTGTTGGAAGAAATACTCATGTCACCTGATCTACATATATATTTTATCACAGTAATATTCTGGACAAAATGTGCAAAGGTCACACTTATGATTGTACCAAAGCCTAAATGGAAAGTGAATATGGATTGATAAAAAAATCCATTTCCAGGTTGCCTAATGCTCTCAAATGTCAATGCTATTGGTGACTACATATTTGTTTCTTCCTAAGATTATATATTGAAACTCAACCCGGTTGAAAATGAATAATCCTATCACTCACTTTATACTTTGCCTGATTTCGTAATGTCGCTATTGATATCTGCTTTCCTATATATTTTTCCCAGGTCATAATTCGACTGACTCTTCACATGTGTTGACATTTACCTTCATTCTCTACCCGAAACCCTATTGCTAAAGAACTTTTGGTCCAAATCCTAAACTCACTCTTCTTCCTAATCCTACCGACTATCATCCTAATCCTGTAGACTATCGTTTTTGACTGGATGTTATCTTCTATATTCAATCAACCAAGGTACAAGGTCCTATGCCATTGTATATCGATTTATCTGAGACATCTATGAGGAACATAATTCAATGCTAAGTATCACAATCAATGGCCCAATGTCCTTCTGGGCTTCAAATCTTAAATAGATTTCTGTTTTCATACATATATTTCACCTCTATATTCTTATAAATATCGCAGGTTCCCAATACCATTATTCATCCAGCAGAATGATTCCTAACCCAAATCTATCATGTTATTAACTCTAACCCTACACTGTTCCCTCAATCTAACTTTACTGAAGCACAGGGACAGAGTTGGTCTTATAATACAGGAAAGTAGGGGATCTTCCACCTGCTGAGAACCTCAAAGATCCGTTCAGAAATTATATCTGGAGAAGATGTAGGCAGCTATGAAGGACCTGAAAGAGCAAAAGTCATCTTCAATAGCAAACAACCCTGTCAGGATCAAGGGTTGTGTCTGAATCAGCCTCTCTCTTCTTATTGTAGAGAAGATGGACCAAACCAGACATTTGTGGAGAGCTGTTCCTGGGTTCCTAATGTTGATATACCATTCTAACTTGTGAAAGTGTCACAGGAAGTAGAGGCAGCCTCCATCTAATGATACCCTTTGAAGCAACTCTTAGGACAAAGTCATTGAAAAGGCAGTGACCTCATTCAGTTCCTGAAGGAAGTGACCTACCTCACTTCCTTGGTAATGGAACTCTCTGAACTTGGGATTTAGGAAGCCAGGCACACAAAAGCAGTCCCACTCCCAACCCAGTGGTCTCCCTTGTTTGGATTTACCAAGGATAGAATCTGTTTTTCTTATTACCTACTGATTTGAGGATGGCCAAATGCCAGGAAAGCTCTGAAGAGAGGCCATTCCTGAGAAAGTAGGTAGTGGCTCACCGCTGGCTCCTGACAACTTCACAGAGTTGGCCAAGGAGACCAGATCTGAGACAGGACAGGCCATTATGTGGGAACATAATATGGCCCACCAGTCAGAGGACAGTCCGGAAAGTCACAGACCTACTTGGGGGAAGGAGGTGCCTTTGTTGGTTTGGGTGTGTTTTTGTGGTTTTGTCTGATGTTCTGAGAATAGGTAGGAAAGGCGGTTTGTTTGGTTTGGAGTAAACTGTTTCTAGTAAGTCGTTTGACAAGGCGAGTGTTTCTAAGTCTGTGTTTCCCACTGTTTCCATTGTTTTAGACTTTAAAAAAGAGATTGCATCATTGGATGTGTCCTGTCTAGTAGAAAGCTTCCCATCATTCATCCTGACTAATTTATGAATGGACTGTGGGTTGCCTTATTGAATGGTAACACCTGCTATCTTCCTAAGTTCCTGTTTTCTTCCTGAATTCTGGCCACTCTCCAGAATAGGCTTATGGTTTTGTGTCTATGATATGTACCACATCCAAGCTCTGTGACATGGCCATGTACTGCAGAGCTGAAGGGAATGGCGAACATCTCACAAAACACAGATATCAGTGTGACAAGTAAAATCTCAGTGGAGAAACCCTGCTTTTGGCCTTTTTCTTACCTATAATTCTGTTGCCCAAATGTCAGGAATGTCTTGGCCTCAGGCCACCCATTTGTGATGCCTGAAGAAAACAGTTTTCAAATGGAATTGAATGGCCATCACCTGTTGCTAATTGCTTAATTGCATTGGAAACAGATGTGTCTCAATCAGCCTCTGGCCCTGTTTGAGGATGTGGCTTAGATTCTCAGCACCTGATGGATCTAGAAAAGTTCCCATGTGTGCATCTAAAATTAAAATTGCCAAAAGAGCACTCATTTTGGATGAAGTCTCTCGCCTTCCTTTGTAAGGTTCCTGACTTCCATCAAGTGAGAATAGGGATCCTTTGGGTCAAATAAGATATTCAAAGCCATGCAGAGGTGCTTGAGTTTTATCATGACTCCAAATCACATTAAGAATATATACCCGACAGTCAGTAGGCCCCAAATTGTAGAATCAGAGCAGTATTAATGGCAGGCCTATTTGATCACTCCTGGTTCACAGGAAGGGTGCCCAGGCCACCCGGACATTAGGCAAATGAGGGGCAAGGGAGCTTATTTTGGACACTGTCTTGAGCTGCACCACTCAAGGAAACCTCCAGCCAGAGGTGATGATGAGTGTATATATGCAAGAAGATGAGGGTCATGTGGGAGTGTTTTAGTTTTAATTGTGGTCATTTTTGTGGCAGTTGGAAGAGATGACTGGGTCCACCTAGGCTTAAACTCTGGTGTGATTCCCCTTAGAGAGTGCGTTCTGGAACTGACCTCAGAGAAGCATGGCCATGAATTGTGTTGGGATATTAGGAGGCCACACATGAGAGTCGCCCTTGAAATCTGAGATCTATGCCCAGGTTGGCTTTCCACAGAGCACTGGGAATATCTGCCAGCATATCACATGATTTTATTCTGAAAAACTTGGCAGAAATAGTTGAGAGTCTAAACACACATGGACCTCACATTGTAGACCTCAATGGGCCTGGCTTCATGTGACCTTTTGGCCACTCTTTGGGGAGACTTACCTGTGAGAGTTCTCCAGAGCGTTTATTGAAATGATCCTCCTAATCATTTAATGGTTTCTGAATGAACTGAAGACCACAATGACTCCAACTTCATACTTGAAAAATAGCTAGATAAATACCATGAAATGTTTGAAATTCTCATGACCAGGTAGCACTGGAGAACCTTTGGTTGTCCTGTTGCTGATCATGAGTATGCCAGACAGTGCCTTGATTGACTGGGTTTCATGAAAATGGTGTAGAAAAGAGATGCCAGTAAGTTGGAGCCTGAGTAGTGGGTCTAGAGCAATGATGGGCAGGTGTGTGATAAAACTTCTGTGGTGGGCCCATGTGGATCTGCCATTGGCTTCCAAAAGGCATGTTACTGACATGGTGCAGTCAGCAGACCCTTATATGTAAAGGCATCTTGTTATATGGAGATGTTTCAGGGCAATGTTCAGAATCAGGTTGCTATGGTCAAGGGGGCAAGCTATGTGGGATAGAAGCCTGCTTGGTGCATTCTCCTGCAGACCCTGACCCACTACACGTGACAGAACTCCCTCCAGCACTGTATCCCAGTTGAACTCCTTTTATTTCATGAAGCAAATACAAAACTCCAGTGCAGCAGCAAAAAACACCATGAAAAGTGGTGGACGACCATATGGCTTCACAGTCCACACGGGGAGAAAATTAGCCCCCAGTGGCCACAGTTTACCTACAAAGAGAAAATTCAGCACTGCTGCCTCATGTTCATTGGAAAATAATAAACCATGTCGTCCAGGTCACGTAGATGCAGACCCAACTTTGATGATGTAACTACAAAGGAAGCTAAAGATCCTGACAACTACATATATTTAAAGTGCTCAATCACACAGGCAGTTTCTCAAGAAGTCTTTAGGCCAAAGAGCTCCATGTTTGTGGAGTATTTACCCTGTCCCTTACTTTTGGAAACTCCTCTACCTCTTCTAAAGTGTACTCCTCAGCATATTCCATTCCAGATATGTATTCACAGATTTTCTCACTCTTCTCCTCTAAGTGTGTCTTACTTGAGGCGAAGGTAATGTTCTCAAGGAGCATGGAAAGGTTTTTTGTGTAGCACATATTTACATACACATTTGATTCATTTACCAATTTTCCATTTGAAATACTGAATTTCTGACACTAACCGATAGCCTACTAGACTCTGACTACTAATCCTAATATGATGGAGAAAAATAACCCAAACAGAATTAAATACAAGCAGTTCAGAGGAGGCATGGTGTATAGTTGGATTGCCTTTTGCATTATATAGGGTAGGAGTTATAAATCTAGTCAATTTTTTTGTTGAAATAGTTCTCCGTGTGTTTTTAAAGTTAACACATATATGAATTCCTGTCTCCCTTTCTTTGTAGCCTATTCAGCAAATGTATTTTTATATGCACATATAGAATCATACCTGGTACCACACTTACATTCATGTGAGGTGGCTTACTTGGCAGATACAAATTGTGAGAAGAGATCACTCCTCCTAAACGCTTTTGGAACTTTAAATTCAACCTATGGGTGAGCTTCCTAGTTGAACAACATTATACATAAATCCATATTCAGTAAAATGAATATTTTTGGATCAGTGGATGATATATATTTCATGGTGAATTTCGATTGGCATAATATTGCTGCTTTATAATGTCTCTGTGTGTGTTTGTATATATATATATATATATATATATATATATATATATATATATATATATATATATACAGTCTCCAGATTTTTCAAAATATGAAATATATGTCTATTATTGTTCACTCCTAAAATTCATTATATTCCCCTATGTGGATTTATAATAAACTTTCACAAGATTATTCTCAGAAATATTCATCCACATGAACTGCATATTTGTTTCTTAGTACTGACAACTATCTTCAGAGACTGGTGCTTACAAATCCTAATATTTCTACAGTAACTTTCTCAGTTGAACATCAATGCAAGTAGATTCCAATGGGACGTGAAGTGTATTTTGGCATTCATTTTTATTCAACACTGGTACATTATTATTTCTTCACTTTATGCACATCTTAGGATATATATTTCATCCACAAGTTCGCAAATTTATAGGCATTTGTTTCACTTTCCATCACTTCCAGATTCAGAACAAATGTATTCCTCCATGTTTCTTGACTGGTTTTTTCATGAGACTTCTTTCTAAACACATTATTTTCGAATTCCATAATCACTTTTGAAGCAAAACTCACACACCCTTCATGATAAACCATAACCCTAACATTACATTAGAAGTATAAGTGGTTGGAATGAATGATTGTATATCATTATAAGATTTTTAAGATATTTTCAGATATCAATTCAATCCATTATTAAAAGTGGAACTAGTTATATTACTTATTCACAGAATTGACTATTCATGCATTATCTCAATATTTATAGACAGAGGGTACACCTCTTTGTACCACCAATAATAATTTATACATCTTCAAAATATTGCTCTCAGAAATGCTGGAAGATATACTTATATCACCTGATCTACATATACATTTTATTACAGTAATATTCTGGACACAAAATGCAAACTACACACTTTTGATTGTACAAAACCCTAAATGGAAAGTGAACATGGTTTAATAAAAACATCCATGTCCAGGTTGTCTAATGCTCTCAAATTTCAATCCTATTTGTGACCACATATTTGTTTCTTTTTAAGATTATATATTCAAACTCAACCCTGTTGAAAATGTCTAATCCTATCACTCACTTTATACTTTGCCTGATTTCGTAAGGTCTCTATTGATATCTGCTTTCCTACATATTTTTCCCAGTTCATCATTGTGACAGACTCTTCACATGTGCTGACACTTACATTCAATCTCTTAGCGAAATCCTATGACTAAAGAACTTTTGTTCCAAATTCTATACTCATTCTTCTTCCTAAACCTACTGACACTCTTCCTAATCCTACTGACTATCCCTTTTTTACTGGATGTTCTCTTCTACATTCAATCATCCAAGGTACAATGTCCTATGTCATTGTATATCGATTTATCTGAGATATCTGTACAGAACGTAAATCAAAGCTAAGTATCCCAATCAAGGGCCGAATGCCCTTCTGGGCTTCAAATCTTACCTAGATTTCTGTTTTCATACATATATTTCCCTTCTATATTCTTATAAATATCACAAGTTCCCATATCATTATTCATCCCACAGATTGTTTCTCAACCAAAATCAAACCTCTTATTTACCCTAACCATAAACTGTTTCCTTAATCTAACTTTACAGAGGAGCAGGCACAGAGTTGGTATTACAATACAGGAATGTGGGGGATCTATCACCTGCTGAGAACCACAAATGTCCATGCAGATATGATCCTTGGAAAAGATGTAGGCCGCTATGAAGGACCTGAGAGATCAAAAGTCAACTTCCATGATAAACAACCTGGTCAGGAAGAAGGGATGCATCTGAATCAGCCTCTCTCTTCTTAATGTAGAGAAGATGGACAAAACCAGGCCTGTGTGGAGAGCTGCTCCCGGGTGCTTATGGTTGATATACCATTCTAACTTGTGAAAGTGTCACAGGTAGTAGGGGGAGCCTCCAGTTCATGGGACCCTTGGAAGCAACAGTTAGAACCAAGTTGTTGCCAAGGCAGTGACCTCATTCAGTTCCTGAAGGAAGTGTCCTACCTCATTTCCTTGGTGATGGAACTCTCTGAACTTTGAATCCAAGAAACCAGGCACCCAGAGCCAGACGCAGTCCCAGTCCAAGTGGGCTCACTTGTTTGGATTTACCAGAGACAGAGTCAGTCTTTCTTGGTACCTACTGATGTCAGGATGACTACATGCCAGGAGAGCTCTCAAGAGGGGCCTTTCTTGAGAAATCAGGTAGTGTCTCACTGCTGGCTCATGACAACTTCATCAAATTGTCTAAGGAGACCAGATCTGAGACACGACAGGCAATTTTGTGGGAACATAGTATGGCCCACCAGTCAGAGACCTCTCCGGATAGTTACAGTTCTACTTGGGGTAAGGAGGTGCCTTTGTGGGTGTGGGTGTGAGTTTGAGGTTTTGCCTCATGTTCTGAGAATAGGTAGGTAAGGCAGTTTGTTTGGTTTGGAGTGGACTGTGTCTAGTAAGTCGTTTGACAAGACGAGTGTTTCTATGTCTGTGTATCTCACTGTGTCCGTGGTTGTAGACATTAGAAAAGAGAATGCATCAATGGATGTCTCCTGTCTAGTAGAAAGCTTCCCAGCATTCATCATGCCCAGTTGATAATGGACTGTGGCTTGCCTTATGGTTGGGCCAAACCTGCTATCTTCTTAAGTTCCTGTTTTCTTCATGAATTCTGGCCACTCTCCAGAATAGGCTCATGGTTTTGTGTCCAAGATATGTACCACCTTCAAGCTCTGTAACATGGCCATGTACTGGATAGCTGAATTTAATTGGGAGTATCTCAGAAAACTCAGATATCAGTGTGACCAGTAAAGTCTCAATTGAGAAACCCAGCTTTGGGCCTGCTGTTGTCCTGAAAGTCAGGTAGGTCTTTGCCTCAGGCCAAACTTTGTGAAGCCTGAAGAAAACAGTTTTCAAATGGAAATGAATGGGCATCACCTGTGGCTCTTTGCTTAATTGCTTTGGTAAGGGATGGGTCTGAATCAGCCTCTTGGCCCTGTGGGAGGCTTTGGCTTATATTCCCACCACCTGATTGATCTAAAGAAAGATCCCATGTGTGCATCCTAAACCATAATGGCCAAAAGAGCAGTTATTGTTGATGAAGTCTCTCACCTTCCTCTGTAAGGTTCTTGACTTCTATCAAGTGAGAATAGGGATCCTTTGCATCAAATGAGTTCTTCTAATCCCTGCAGAGCCTGGCCCATAGGTGCTTGGATATTGTCATGATGCCAATTCACATAAAGACTCTAAACCCCAGAGTCAGAAGGCCTCAAATTGGAGAAGTGGAGCAGTATTAAATGCAGGCCTATTTGATCCATCCTGGTTCACAGGAAGAGTGTCCA
The DNA here is from genome assembly GCF_048772815.1 of Callospermophilus lateralis. Taxonomy (NCBI): domain Eukaryota; kingdom Metazoa; phylum Chordata; class Mammalia; order Rodentia; family Sciuridae; genus Callospermophilus; species Callospermophilus lateralis. The sequence goes on from NW_027515613.1 coordinate 5,850,797, forward strand.
GGCCACCCTGACTTTAGGCCAATGAGGGGCAAGGGAGGTTATTTTGCACACTGTCTTGGGCTGGGCCCCTCATGGACACCTCCAGCCAGAGGTAATGATGAGTGTGTATATGGAAGAAGATGAGTGACATGTGGGAGTGTTTTGGATTTAATTTTGTTCATTTGGGTGGTGGTTGGAAGAGATGACTGGGTCCACCTGGGCTTGAACTCTGGTGTTATTCCCCTTTGAAACTGATTTCTGATTCTGATCTCAGAGAAGTATTGCCATGAATTTTGTTAGGATTTTAGGAGGCCATGCCTGAGAGTCGCCCTTGGAAACTGAGAGCTAGCCCCAGGGTGGCTTTCCCCAGAGTGCTGGGAATCCAGCCAGGATATCACATGATTTTATTCTGAAAGACTTGGCAGCCATAATTGACAGTCAAAACACACATGGACCTCATACTGTATACCCCAATGGGCCTGGCTTCATGTGACCTGTTGACCACTCAAGACATTCCATATGCTGCAGATATAACCTCTTCTAACCTTGAGTTGAGCTGCATTGCTTGTGGTCCAGTCTTTCCTTGTCTTTTCATACTGTTCGCATTTCTTTCTGCTTGTTGAAACTGTTGTGTTATTGAAAATTCCCCCATATATTTATATTGCTCTTGTATCCTTGCAAAGTCTCCCTTGCAGGTGCAGTTGAGGGTCTGCCCCTCCTACAATAGGGGCAATGTGCCTACCAACCCGGCAGGCCACTGGGCTTGTTCTGAAGGTCAGTAGCAGGTCCGCCGACCTTACAGGTGTGGGCGGTGGCTCTGCCACTCTGCGGGTGCTGGGCCTGTTCTATGAGTGGGTCAGAGGTCCATCTGCCTTGGAGGCATGGGCGGTGGCTCTGCCCCTCACCCTCTCAATGTGTTTTTAAAGTTAACAAATATGTGAATTCCTGTCTCCATTTCTCTGTAGCCTATTCAGAACATGTATTTTTATATGCACATATAGAATCCTACATGGTATCACACGTACATTCTTGTGAGTTTGGCTGAATTGGCAGATAAAAATTGTGAGAAGAGATCCCTCCTCCTAAACGATTTTTGGAACTGAAAAGTCAACATATGGGTTACCTTCCTAGTTGCAAAACATTATACATAAATCCATGTTCAGTAAAATGAATATTTTTGGATCTGTGGATAATATATATTTCATAGTGAATTTCAATTGGGATATATATTGCTACTTTTTAATGTCTGTGTGTGTTTTGTGTGTGTATATATATATATATATATATATATATATATATATACTCTACAGATTATTCAAAATATGAAATATATTTGTCTTATTATACACTCCCTAAATTCATTCATGTACATGTATGTGGATTAATAATCAACTTTTCACAATATTATTCTCAGAAAGATTCATCCACCTGAAATACATATTTGTTTTCTAGTACTGAAAATTAACTTCAGTGAATGGTGCATAGAAATCCTAATAATTCTACAGTAACTGACCCAGTTTAGCTTTAATGCAAGTAGATTTCTATGGGACATGATGTGTATTCTGACGTTTATTTTTATTCAACACTGGTACATTACTATTTTATTCAGTTTTTGCACATCATAGGATATATATTTCATCCACAAGTTCACAAATTTATAGGAATTTGTTTCATTTTCAATCAATTCCTGCTTCAAAACACATGTAGACCTCCAGGTTTCGTGACTGGGCTTTTAATGAGATTTCTTTCCAAACACATTATTTTCGATTTACATAATCACTTTTGAAGCAAAACTCACACACTCTTCATGAAAACTCATTACCCTAATATTACCATTAGAAGTATAACTGGATGGAATGAATTATTGTATATCAATATAAGATTTCCTGTATATTTTCAGATATCAATTCAGTCCATTATTGAAAGTTGAAACCAGTTATATTATATATTCACATTATTATCTATTCATTCATTATCTCTATATTCATAGACACCGTGTACACATAATTGTACCAAAGTCTAAATGGAAAGTGAGCATGTATTTCTAAAAACATCCATGTCCAGGTTGACTAATGCTCTCAAATGTCAATCCTATTGGTGACTAAATATTTGTTTCTCCTGAAGATTAAATATTCAACCTCAACCCTGTTAAAAATATCTAATCCTATCACTCACTTTATACTTTGCCTGATTTCCTAATGTCTCTATTGATAACTGCTTTCCTACATATTTTCCCCAGTTCATCACTGTGACTGACTCTTCACATGTGCTGACATTTACATTCATTCTCTACCTGAAACCCTATTGCTAAAGAAATTTTAGTCCAAATCCTATACTCACTCTTGATTCTAAACCTAATGACTATCTTCCTAATCCTACCTACTATCCCTTTTTGAATGGATGTTCTCTTCAACATTCAATCATTCAAGGTACATGGTCCTATGCCATTGTATACCAATTGATCTGAAACAACTGTGCAGGACTTAATTCAAAGCTAAGTATTTAAATCAAGGGCCCAATGCCCTTCTGGGATTCAAATCTTACCTAGACTTCTGTTTTCATATTTATATTTCGACTACATACTCTTATAAATATACCAGGTTCCAAATACCATTATTCATCCCACAGAATGATTCCTAACACAAATGGAACATGTTATTAACCCTAACAATACACTGTTCACTCAATCTAATTTTACAGATGAGCAGGGACAGAGTTTATCTTACAATACAGCAATGTAGGGTATCTACCACCTGCTGAAAATCTCAAATGTCCAAGCAGAAATGATCCCTGGAGAAGACGTAGGCAGCTATGAAGGACCTGAGAGAGCAAAAGTTATCTTCCATGGCAAACAAAGATGTCAGGATGAAAGGATGTGTCTGAATCAGCCTCTCTCTTCTTAATGTAGAGAGGATGGTCAAAACCAGGCCTGTGTGGAGAGCTGTTCCCAGGAGCCTATGTTTGATATACCATTCTAACTTGTGAAAGTGTCAGAGAAAGTAGGGGCAGCCTCCATCTCATGGGACCCTTGGAAGCAACTGTTAAGACAAAGTGGTTGTCAAGGCAGTGACCTCATTCAGTTCCATAAAGAAGTGACCTACCCCACTTCTTTGGTGAGGAAACTCTCTGAACTTGGAATCCAGGAAACCAGGCACCCAGAGCCATTCCAAGTCCCAGTCCCAGTGGGCTCACTTGTTTTGATTTACCAAGGACAGAGTCAATCTTTCTTGGTACCTACAGATGTGAGGAAGGCCAAATGCCAAGAGAGCTATGAAGAGGGGGCCTATCCTGAGAAAGCAGGAAGTGGTTCACTACTGGATCCTCACAACTTCACAGACATGGCCAAGGAGACCAGATCTGAGACAGGACAGGCCATTTCATTGAAACATAGAATGGCCCACCAGTCAGAAGACACTCTGGATCGTCAGAGACCTACTTGGGGAAGGAGGTGCCTTTGTGTGTGTGGGTGTGGGTTTGTGGTTTTATCTCATGTTTTGAGAATAAGTAGGAAAGGCGGTTTGTTTGGTTTGGAGTGGACTGTTTCTAGAAAGTCATTTGACAAGGCGAGTGTTTCTATGTAAATGTATCCAACACTGTCCGTGGTTGTAGACATGTGAAAGAGAATGCAACAATGGATATGTCCTATCTAGTAGAAAGCTTCCCAGCATCCATCCTACCCAATTTGTGAATGGATTGCAGCTTGCCCTATAGATGAGCAACCCCTACTATCTTCCTAAGTTTTGGTTTTCTTCCCGCATTCTGGCCACTATTCAGAATAGGCTTATGGTTTTGTGTCCAATATATGTACCACCTCCAAGTTCTTTGACATGGCCATGTAATGGATAGCAGAATGGAATGGCGAGCATCACAGAAAACGCAGATATCAGTGTGACCAGGAAAGTCTCAGTGGAGAAACCCTACTTTGGACCTTTTGCTTACCTATTGTTCTATTGCCCTGAATATTAGGAAGGTCTTTGCCTCAGGCCACCCCTTTGTGAAACCTGAAGAAAACCATTTTCAATTGGAAATGAATGGGCATTACCTGTGGTTCTTTGCTTAATTGCTTTGGAAAGGGATGTGTCTGAATAAGCCTCTTGACCCTCTGTCAGGCTATGGCTTAGATTCTCAGCACCTGATGGATCTAAAGAAAGTTCCCACGTGTGTATCTAAAACCAAAATGGTAAAAATATCGGTCATTGTGGATGAAGTCTCTTGCTTTCCTCTGTTAGGTTCCTGACCTCCATCAAGTGAGAATAGGGATCCTATGGGTCAAATGTGTTATTCAAAGCCCTGCAGAGCTGCTGGGGTTTTCTCATGACTCCAATTCACATAAAGAATCTAAACCCCACAGTCAGAAGGCCTCAAATTTGAGAAGCAGATCAGTATTAAGGGCAGGCCTATTTGACCACTCCTGGTTCACAGGAAGAAAGTCCAGGCCACCCTGAAGTTTGGCAAATGAGGTGCATGGGAGCTCATTTTGGACACTGTCTTGGTCTGTGCCCCTCATGGAATACTCCAGCCAAAGGTTATGATGAATGTCTATATGGAAGAAGTTCAGTGCCATGTGGGAGTGTTTTGGTTTTAATTGTGGTCATTTGTGTGGTGGTTGGAAAAGATGACTTGTTCCAACTGGGCTTGGACTCTGGTGTGATTCCCCATAAGTCTGAGTTCTGAAACTGACTTCAGACTAGTCTTTCCATGAATTGTGTTGGGATTTTAGGAGGCCACACATGAGAGTCACCCTTGTAAACTGAGTTCTAGGCCCATGATGGATTTCAAAATCACACTTGGAATCTCATCCAGGATATCATATGATTTTATTCCTAAATAGTTGGCAGCCATAGTTAAGAGAGAAAACACACATGGATCTCACATTGTAGACCTCAATGGGCCTGGCTTCATGTGACCTTTTGGCCCCTATTTGGGAATCCTTGCCTGTGAGAGTTCTCCAGAGCTTTCTTTCAAATGAGCTTTCTCAAAATTTTATGGTTCCTGGATGAATGGGAAACCCACAGTGGCTCCAACTTCATCCTTGAAAATGGCTAGATAAATATCATGAAATTTTGGACATTCCCATGACCAGGGGGCACTAGAAAACCTTTCGATGTTCTATTGCTGATCATGAGTGTACCAGACAGTGCCTTGATTGACTGGGTTTCAAGAAAATGGTGTAGAACAGAGATGCCAGTAAGTTGGAGCCTTCTGAGTAGTGGGCCAAGAGCAGTGGTGTGTGGGTGTGTGATAATACATCTGTGTTGTGGCCATCTGGATCTGCCATTGGCTTTCAAATGGCTTGTGACTGACATGGTGCAGCCAGCAGACCTTTATATGAAAAGGCATCTTGTTATATGGAGACAATTCTGGGCAATGTTGAGAATCAGGTTGCTGTGGACAAGGGGGCAAGCTATGTGGGATAGAAGCCTGACTGGTGCATTCTCCTGTAGACACTGATCCACCAAATGTAACAGAATTCCCTCCAACACGGGGACGATTTCAACTCCTTCTATTTCATGAAACAAATACCAAACTCCCAGTGTATCAGCAAGAAAGACCATGAAAAGTGGAGGATGACCAAAGGGCTTCACAGTCCACAAGGGGAGACATTTAGCCCCAATGGCCTTAGTTTACCTACAAAAAGAGAATTAATCTCTGCTGTGCCATGTTCATTGGAAAATAAGAAAACATGTCCTCCAGGTCACATAGATGTAGATCCAGCTTTGATGGTCTCACTACAAAGGAAACTAAAGCTCCTGACAACAACATATATTTCAAGTGCCCAACCTCAGAGGCAGTTACTCAAGAAGTCTTTAGGCCAGCAGAACTCCATGTTTGTGGAAGGTTTACCCTGTCCCTTACTTTTGGAAACTCCTCTACCACCCCCAAGGTTTTGAACTCCTGAGCATTTTCCATTCCAGATATGTATTCACAGATTTTCTAATTCTTCTCCTCTAATTATGTCTTACTTTGGGACAAGGTAATGTGAAGGCATTGTTCTGGATGAGAGTGGGAAGTTTTTTGTGTAGCACATATATGCATACACATTGAATTCATTTTCCTATTTTCTATTCGTAATACTGAATCCCTGACACTAAACCATACCCTACTAGACTCTGACTACTAATCCTAATATGATGGAGAAAAATAAACCAAACAGAATAGAAATACATGCAGTTCAGAGCAGGCATGGTGTATAGTTGGACTTTTCTTTTGCGTGATGAAGGCTTGGTGTTATAAATCTAGTCAATTTTTTATTGAAATAGTTCGCTATGTGTTTTTAAATTTAACAAATATGTGAATTCCTGTCTTCCTTTCTCTGTAGCCTATTCAGCACATGTATTTTTATATGCACATATAGAATCCTTCCTGGTATCACACATACATATTTGTGAGTTGGCTGACTTGGCAGATGCAAACTGTTAGACGAGATCACTCCTCCTAAATGCTGTTCGAACTGAAAATTCAAACTATGGGTGAACTTCCTATTTGAACAACATAAATCCATGTTCAGTAAAATGAATATTTTTGCATCTGTGGATGATATATATTTCAAGGTGAATTTCGATTGGCATACATAATGCTACTTTTTAATGTCTCTGTGTGTGTGTATATATATATATATATATATATATATATATATATATATATATATATATATATTCACTCTCCAGATTTTTCGAAATATGAAGTATATGTGTCTTATTATACACTCCCTAAATTCATTCATATTCACGTATGTGGATTTATAATCATCTTTTCACAAGATTATTCTCAGAAATATTCATCCACCTGAAATACACATTTGTTTTTTCCTAGTACTGACAACTAACTTCAGGGGATCATATGATGGCCCCAATGGGAGTTCATCATCCCCGTGTACCACATCACTGTGTGGAGAATGACGAGTTAGAAAGGCTAAAAGCTATCTTGTTAGGAATTTTCAGCAAAATTGAGGTGCTCCAAAACCTAGAGGAAGGATTTCCATCACTGGCCAATCAGCTTCGGGCGCTCAAACTTGAGTGATTTGTCCACAGGGAGGGTCACGCTGCTTATTCAGCAAATCACCCTGCGGCTAGAATCTGCTGTGCGCACCGGGAAACGACCAGATAGCAACGCAAAGATACAGCACTGAAAATTCTGTGGGCTCCTGCCAGCTGTGCAATCACTGTGGTCAGTGCTGAATTCTGGGTTTGAGATGGGGGAAGGAAGCAGTCCAATTCGGTTCTCCACACCGGTCATACCACAGAGGAAGCCAGCAGTCACCATCTTGGAGAGCTGACATCACCATCGCTGTTTTCGACTGATCGCATCTCATTCAGCTATAAAACAGGTAATTTCAGGCTGTCATTCACCTGCATCTCGCAGACAAATTACTCAGGCTCAGTGCTAAAGAACCCACAGAAATTTCTTCTTAGAGCCTGCTCCTATCAAAACATACACCGAGCACGGAGCGGCCAAATTCCGGCTCCTGGAACTGCTCTGGCCCAGGGCTAAAGAACCCGCAGAAACTGCTTCTCGGTCCGGGTCCTGCTGAATACTGTGGAGGTAAATACCAACCGATCCTTCATAGGCAGTGGCAACAGGATTGAGATGGGGCTTGTGAGGGCCAGTCAGGACTCACCCGTTGCTTTGGTCACCCGGCAAACGGAACTAAATGCTGCCGTTCGCATGGGATACCAACATGGCAGAGATCTGATGTCATCACAAAGCGGTGGAGGAGATAACTTCATCAATACCAGTGACGACAGAAACAGTTGGTCTGTTGGTAAAGAAAGTGACTCACAAACACCCAAGTCTCTCTCACTTTGTCATCAAGCCAGAGGGGCAGAGCAGAGCTGCCGCCTGCGCCTGGAAGAGGCCCAGCGACCCACCAGCGTGGTAGTCACGACACCACAATTCTCGTAGGGGCAGAGCATTGCCGCTGCCTGTGCCCGGAACAGGCCCAGTGACCCGCAGGCATGGTTGTCACATCACCCCAATTGGAGTAGGGGCAGAGCAGAGCCACAGCCCGAGCCCGCGAAGTAGTCAGACCTGCAACGGACCTGCGGAACAGGCCCAGCAGCCTGCCGGCATGGTAGACACATCACCCCAATTGGAGTAGGGGCAGAGCAGAGCCGCTGCCCGTGCCCGCAAGGTAGGCAGACCTGCGACTGACTGGCAGAACAGGCCAGTCGGCCTGCCGGCATGGTAGACACGTCACCCCAATTGGAGTAGTGGCAGAGCAGAGTCGTCGCCCACGCCCGGAACAGGCCCAGCGACCCGCTGGCGTGGTAGACACGTCACCCCAATTAAAGTAAGGGCAGAGCAGAGAGGCCGAACGTGCCTGCAAGGTAGCCAGACCTGCGACCGACCGGCAGAACAAGCCCAGGGTTCCAACTACAAATCATAATATGATGGAGAAAAATAAACCAAACAAAATAGAAATACAAGCAGTTCAGAGGAGGCATGTTGTATAGTTGGAGTTGCCTTTTTCATGATATAGCATAGGAGTTAAAAATCTACTCAAGTATTTCTTGAAATAGATTTCCATGTGTTTTTAAACTTAACAAATATGTGAATACCTGTCTCCCTTTCTCTGTAGCCTATTCAGCACATGTATTTTAATATGAACATATAGAATCCTACCTGGTGCCACACGTACATTCTGGTGAGGTGGCTGACTTGGCAGATACAAATTGTGATAAGAGACCACTCCTACAAAACGCTGTTGGAATTGAATATTCAACCTATGGGTTAGCTTCCTAGTTGAACAACATTATACGTAAATCCATTTTCACACAAATGAATACTTTTGGATCTGTGGATTATATATATTTCATGATGAATTTCGATTGGTGTATATATTGCTACTTTTTAATGTCTCTGTGTGTGTGTGTGTGTGTGTGTGTATAAATATACACTCTACAGATTTTTCAAAATATGAAATATATGTGTCTTACTATACAATCCATAAATTCATTCATATTCATGTATATGGATTTATAATCAACTTTCACATGGTTATTCTCAGAAATATTCATCCACCTGAAGTACATATTTGTTTTTTTGTACTGAAAACTAACTTCAGTGAATGGTGCATACAAATCCTAATATTTCTATCATAACTGACCCAGTTTAACATCAATGCAAGTAGATTCCTATGGGACATGATGTTTATTTTGATGTTCATTTTTATTCAACACGGGTACATTACTATTTCTGCAGTTTATGCACATCATAGGATGTATATTTTATTCACAATGTAGCAAATTTATAGGCATTTGTTTCACTTTCAATCACGTCCTGCTTTAGAACCCATGAATTCCTCCATGTTTCTTGCCTGGTATTTTCATAAGAACTCTTTCCATACATATTATTTTCAAATTCCATAATCACTTTTGAAGCAAAACTCACACATCATTCATGATAAACAATAATCCTAATATAACCAATAGATGTATAACTGATTACAATGAATGATTGTATATCAATATAAGATTCCTTATATATTTTCAGATATCAATTCCATCTATTATTTAAAGGGGAACCAGTTATATTATTTATTCACACAATGGTCTATTCATACATTATCTCTATATTCATAGACACAGGGTACACCTCTTTGTACCCCCAATACTAATTTATACGTCTTCAAAATACTGCTCTCAGAAATGGTGGAAGAAATACTCATGTCATTTGATCTACATATACATTTTGTCACAGTAATATTCAGGACACAAAATGCAAAGGTCACTCTTCTGATTGTACCAAAGCCTAAACGGAAATGAGCATGCATTACTAAAAACATCCATGTCCAGGTTGCCTAATGCTCTCAAATGTCAATCCTATTAGTGACTACATATTTGTTTCTTCCTAAGATTATATATTCAACCTCAACCCTGTTGAAAATGTCTAATCCTATCACTCAATTTATACTTTGCCTGATTTCCTAATGTCTCTACTGATATCTGCTTTCCTACATATTTACCCCAGTTCAATATTGTGACTGACTCTTCACATGTGCTGACATTTACATTCACTCTAGCCGAAACCCTATTGCTAAAGAACTTTTCCTACAAATCCTATACTCACTCTTCTTTCTGAAGCTACCATCTTTCTTCAAAATCCTACCGACTATCCTACTTTGAATGAATGTTCTCTTCGACATTCATCTTTCAGAATGATTCCTAACCAAAATCGAACATGTTATTAACCCTAACCATACACTTTTCCCTCAATCTAACTTTACAGAAGAACAGGGACAGAGTGTTCTTAAAATACAGGAATGTAGGGTATCTTCCACCTGTTGAGAACCTCAAAGGTCCATGCAGAAATGATCCCTGGAGAAGATGTAGGCATCTATGAATGACCTGAGAGAGCAAAAGTCTTCTTCCATTGCAAAAAACCTGATCAGGATGAAGGGTTGTGTCTGAATCAGCCTCTCTCTTCTTAATGTAGAGAAGATGGACCAAAGGAGGCCTGTGTGGAGAGCTGTTCCAGGGTGCCAATGGTTGATATACCATTCTAACTTGTGAAACTGTCCCAGGTAGTAGGGGCAGCCTCCATCTCATGGGACTCTTGGAAGCAGCTGTTAGGACAAAGTGGTTGCCCCGGCAGTGACCTCATTCACTTACTGAAGGAAGACACCTCACCTCTCTTCCTTGGTGATGGAACTCTCTGAAATTGGGATCCCGGAAGCCAGGCACCCAGAGCCAGTCCCAGTACCAGTCCCTGTAGGCTCAGTTGTTTGGATTTACCAAGGACAGAGTCAGTCTTTCTTGGTGCCTACTGATGTGAGGTTGGCCTAATGCTAGGAGAGCTCTGAAGACAGGCCTTTCCTGAGAAAAAGTCAGTTGCTCACTGCAGTCTCCTGACAAATTCACAGAGTTGGCCAAGGAGACCAGATCTGAGACAGGACAGGCTACTACGAGGGAACATAGTATGGCCCACCAGTCAGAGCACACTCCAAATAGTCACAGACCTACTTGGGGGAAGGAGGTGCCTTTGTGGGTGTGGGTGTGGGTTTGTGGTTTTGTCTCATGTTCTGAGTATTTGTAAGAAAGGCAGTTTGTTTGGTTTGGAGTGAACAGTTTCTTGTACGTCATTTCACAAGGCAAGTGTTTCTATGTCTGTGTATCCCACTGTGTCCGTGGTTCTAGACATTGGAAAAGAGAATGCATCAATAGATGTGTCCTGTCTAATACAAAGCTTCCCAGCATTCAACCTGCCCAATTTATGAATGGACATCAGCTTAACTTATGGATGGGCAACACCTCTTATTCCAAGGTTCCTGTTTTCTTCCTGAATTCTGGCCACTCACCAGAATAAGTTCATGGTTTTGTGTCCAAGGTATGTACCACCTCCAAGCTCTGTGAAATGGCCTTGTACTGGATAGCTGAAGGAAATGGCGAGCATCTCAGAAAACTCAGATATCAGTGTGACCAGGAAAGTCTCAGTGGAGAAACCCTTTTTTGGCTATTTGCTTACCTATGGTTCTGTTGCCCTGAATGTCAGGAAGGTATTTACCTCAGACGACACCTTAGTGAAGCCTGAAGAAAACAGTTTTCAAATGGAAATGAATGGGCATCACCTGTGGCTCTTTGGTTAATTGCTTGGGAAAGGAATATGTCTTAATAAGTCTCTTAGCCATGTGACTGGCTGCAGCTTAGATTCTCAGCATCTGATGGATCTAAAGAAAGATCCCATGTGTGCATCCAAAACCAAAATGGCCAAAAGAGCAGTCATTGTGGATGAAGTCTCTCACCTTCCTCTGTAAGGTTCCTGACTTCCATCAAGTGAGAATAGGGATACTTTGTGTCAAATTAGTTCTTAAAAGCCCTGCAGAGGCTAGCTAATAGGTGCTTGGGGTTTCTCATGACTCCAATTCACATAAAGAATCTATACCTGACTGTCATAGGCCTCAAATTGGAGAAGCAGAGCAGTATTAACGGTATGTCTATTTGATCACTCCTGGTTCACAGAAAGGGTGTGCAGGCCACCCTGACTTTAGGCAAATGAGGGGCAAGGGAGCTTATTTGGACGCTCTCTTGGGCTGCGCCCCTCATTGAAACCTCCATCCAGAAGTTATGATGAGTGTCTTTATGGAAGAAGTTGAAGACCATGTGGGAGTGTTTTGGTTTTAATTGTGGTCATTTGTTTGGCGGTTGGAAGAAATGACTGTGTCCACCTGGGCTGGAACTCTGGTGTGATTCCTCTTAGAGACTGATTTCTGGAAGTGACCTCAGAGAAGTATTGCCATGAATTGTGTTGGAATTTTAGGAGGCCACACAAGAGACTCCCCCTTGGAAACTGAGATCTAAGCACTGGTTGGTTTTCTAGAGAGCACTGGGAATCTCAGCCAGGATATCACATGATTTTATTCTGAAAGACTTGGCAGCCATAGTTGAGAGTCAAAACACACATGGACCTCACATTGTAGATCTCAGTGGGCCTTGCTTCATGGGACCTTTTGGCCATTCTTTTGGATGCCTTGCCAGTGAGAGTTCTCCAGAGATTTCATTGAAATGAACTTCCTCACCATTTAATGGTTCCTGAAAGAATTGAAACCCACAGTGCCTCCAACTTCATCGTTGAAAAATGACTAGATAAATACCATGAAATTTTTTTAATTCCCATGACCATGTGGCATGGGAGAAAATTTGAAGTCCTGTTGCTGATCAAAAGTGTACCAGACAGTGCCTTGATTGACTGGGTTTCATAAAAATGGTGTATAACAGAGATGCTAGTTAGTTGGAGCCTGCTGAGTAGTGGGGCCAGAGCTGTGGTGTGCAGGTGTGTGATGAAACATGTGTGGTGGGGCCATGTAAATCTGCCATTGGCTTCCAAATGGCTTGTGACTGACATGGTGCAGCCAGCAGACCCTTGCATGTAAAGGCATCTTGTTACCTGGAGAGTATTCAGGGCAATGTTCAGAATCAGGTTGCTTTGGTCAAGCGGGCAAGCTATGTGGGATAGAAGTCTGGTTGGTGCATTCTCCTGCAGACCCTGACTCACAACACGTGACAGAACTCCCTCCAGCACTGTGTCCCAGTTGAACTCCTTGTATTTCATGAAGCAAATACCAAACTCCTAGTGCAGCAGCTAGAAACACGACGAAAATTTGAGGATGACCAAATGGCTTCACAGTCTACACTGGGAGACTTTTAGCCCCCAGTGGCAACAGTTTACCTACAAAGAGAGATTTCAGCACTTCTGCCTCATGTCCACTGGAAAATAAAAAAACCATGTCCTCCAGGTCACATATATGCAGACCCAGGTCTGATGGTCTCACGACAAAGGAAGCTAAAGCTCCTGACAACAACATATATTTCAAGTGCCAACCTCAGAGGAAGTTTCTCAAGCAGTCTTTAGGATTGCAGAGTTCCATGTTTGTGGTATTTTTACCCTGTTTCTTACTTTTGGAATCTCCTCTACAACCTCCAAAGATGTGAACTCCTGAACATTTTCCATTGCAGATATGTATTCACAGATTTTCTAACTTTTCTTCTCTAATTGTGTCTTACTTGGTGCGAAGGTAATGTCAAGGAATTGTTCTGAATGAGAGTGGGAAGATTTTTGTGTAGCACATATTTGCATACACTTTGGATTCATTTTCCAAATTTCCATTTAAAATACTAAATCCCTGACTGTCAGGGGTAGAAGGAATTTCTCCTTCATAGAATAGCCTGACACTTACAAGAAACAGCCCCCTGGGAGACATCCTGCCTAGGAGATATCCTGTAACCATCTGTCTCCCTGAGACATCATGGGGCCATCTGTCTTACTGAAACATCCTGAGGTTATCTCACCTTGTGAAGACATCCAGGAACTGCCAATAAGAGAGCTTTCCCATACCCAGTATATAAATACCCCTGTGTGAACAATAAAAATTTGCAGCTTGATTAAAACTCCTGTCTTGCTGTCATCTCTCGTGTCTCTTGTCCCTTCATTACTCCCCATCTAGGTTCACCACCCCCGTTGATGTGTCCTGCCGGCCGGGATATCTGGCACCTACCTACTGGGGCTCGAGCCTTTGACTGAGGGGGAAACCTGTCCTCAGGGAAGACTTAAAAAAGCAGAGCTTGCGATTGCCTCAGCAGACACCACCGAAAGACAGATCCAGGAGGAGAGTGGGGATGACACATGGTGAGTGACCCACCATGGGACAAGCAGTTTTGTCACATGATTTGTTTTTGTCAGGCCTCAAGGAGGCCCTCAAGACATAGGGGGGACATGTTAAGAAAAAGGACTTAAAATTATTCTTTTCATACATAGGAGAATTGTGTCCATGGTTTCCCCCTGAAGGGTCCATTGATGGTAGAAAATGGCTTAGAGTAGGAGACTGTTTAAACCATTTTTTTTGTTGTTGTTGAAGAAAAAGTTTTAGAACAAAGGTATATTAGACCTTTTGTAGACATTAATATTTTATAAGATTTTTAAACACCTAGAAAAATTTGTAAGTTTAAATTTAAAGACATTTATATTTATCTGTTTATCCAATTTAAATTGAACCATTTAAATCACGTGAATTAAAGATCTTTGGATCCACTTTGAAATAGTAAGCTTGCCTTAATTTGATTTTAATTGGAGTCAGTGGTCTTTTCTTGCATCCTGGTGTAATATTTTGTAGTTTCCCATCGAGATGACACTGCCCCAATAGATCACAAGAACAGACTACTGGAAATTCTGAAGCTGGCCTTTCCTCCAGGGCTCCGGCATGGAGAGGCAATTTCCAAGGCCTTGGTGTGAGATTTTGGTCCAGGGAGCACTGCAGTGAACCACCGCCCTAAAACTATTAGCAAGCACATGGTGGAGGAGGCCTCCATAGGTAAGTGGCGCCTATATAACATCTGATATCCGGTTAAGGGAGATCTCTTCTGATGACAGAGTGGTGTCCTGGGGAGACACACATATACTCCTGTCTGGTACAGTAACGAGAATCATTCTGTCCTCTGTTATGTTCTGTAGGGAATTCCTCTGAAAGCATAGAGAGGTGCCAATGGGCACGCAGGAGCTCCTATCCCAGAGCTTTAGCAAGACGTTGCATAGTTCCTCTGTTTTTCTGTTTGCGCTGGTTTTCTGTTTTTTTTGTGTGTTTTGTTCTGTGTTTCATATGTTTTTTTTTTTTTGGTTTGTTTTAGTGTGTTTTGTTGTGTGATTTCTGTGGTAAAACTTAACTGAAAATGGGTAATAAAGCAAGTAAACTGACACCCATTTGGACTGTGCTTTAAAGAACTGTGATGAACTTTAATACCCTTTGTTAAGCAGGATGAGAGAAGCCCCTAGCTGGCTACCTGGAGCACACCCACTGCAGAGGGCAATGCCTGCTGGGGACCTAAGAACTGAGTATCTCCCAGGTTAACAGGTGAAACTCCTTAAAACCCCTTGTCCCTTCAGATCGATAGAATCACAACCATTGGGCAGAGACCCCTGTTTTTCTCCTTTGTTAGCAAAGCAGTAAATCTCCCTTTTTCTTTTTCTCAAACCCTGTCCTCATTATTAAATTGGTATTAATTGGCTTCAAAATCAGGAACCAAACTTTAAGTTACAATTTTTGGAACCCCCCACACCCCGGAACTCTTTGAGAGCTGACTACTGAAATGTTAGGAGACGGAGCGTGCTTGGGGTGGAACCGAACAAGAGGAGCTAATCCTGTAAGTGAAAGGATGGACTGAGGGACTTCCAGCAGCTGCCCAAGCCCTGTTGCTTCAGAGAATTACCTACTTCCTTCCCTGCACTGTAAGGATTTTGCCATCTCTGTTTTCTTAAAAAAGAGAAAAAGAAAAAGGGGACACTAAATACAGTAAAGTCACCATGGAGACCCTTGATTTTACATTTCAGGTTGTCCCTCTGTGAAAACATCTGGTTCCCTTGTGGGAAAATCTATGGTGCCACTGGTGTAGGAGATTTTTCTCTTATCTGCTCTGGTTTAAAGGCTTCTGTCTGTAAGCCATAGTCTGGAGCTCCTTTCAGTCTGTCTTGTGTCTTTGTTTCTGGCCCTTTAAGACATGTGCAATAATGTGTTGATATTATAAATCATTTCTTGGGAATGATCTTAGCTGAATGTGTATCTAAATGTTGATGTTTTATTGTAACAATCTGGCATCTGAATGAGTTTTTGAAGCATTGCACAATCTTGCAGTTAAAAGTCGGGTTTAGGAAATTGTTTAGTTTATGATTTCAGATAATTCATGCCAGAGAACTTAAATACTTAGGATGGAAAACTAGAGAACTCTACTTCCAAGTTGGCAAGTAACTTCCCAATCATTCAGGCTTTTTTTTCACCAATTTTTAATTGGGTAGCCTGGGAAAATGTCACTGTGTGTACCAGTGCATTAATTTGGACAAGGATAGTAAATCATAGTATGGTATCTGTTGACAAAACAAGATATAAAGATGTAAAATTTTGTAAACTGTGTCTTAAACTTGTATCATAAAATTTTGTGAATTTTGTCTTAAAATTGTATTATAATTTTCAACATCTGAACCTGAAAATTATGGTTGAAATGCCTTAGGCCTGAGGTGTCTGCTCAGAATAGCAGCTTTTTCCTGCTCTTTCCAGACCTCAGCCAGGACTTATGTTGAATGGCAAATGACAGAGGCCTGCAAGCTCAGTAGGAGAGTGATCTGAGGCCTAAAAAAAATTAAATTGTATGGTATTTACTAATTAATGGCCAGTCAATTATTCTAGGACTCTTATTTTTTCCTTAGATTCTTTATTTTTTTTTTGAGCTCATGATTTTGATCCTAAAGACCTAGGATGATGTTTTTCTGACCAGTTCTATCTTTGACTAACTGTGTAGTTTTTGAAACATTGCAATGGATATTTCACCTGGAAAAGCTACAAGGCCTTTACTATTATTATGTGTGCACAATTTTGTTATGTGTTGTATGTCTATATATTCATATGTCCGTATATCATATATATGATACACAAATTAACATTTATAAAGAGCACTCATTAAAACAAAAACGCTCATAAAAACAAATTTTAAAAAGTGGATCCAAAGATCTTTAATTCAAGTGATTTAAATAGTTGAATTTAAATTGGATAAAGAGATAAAAGTAAATGTCTTTAAATTTATGCTTACAAGTTTTTCTAGGTGTTCAAAAATCTAATAAAATATTAATGTCTACAAATGTTCTAATATGCCTTGGTTCTAAGACTTTTCCTTCAACAAAAAAATGGTTTACACTGTTCAATATATTTGTCTAATATATTGATAAATAAGTAAAGTAAATTTGATATGGGATTACTCATTCATGAGTACTTTTGTTAGATATCTGATTGATTTACTAAGGTCTGTATAAGTTTGTACTAATGTCTGTATAAGATTGTAATAATCAGTCATGTGTTAAAGAGACAAAAATTTCTTAAAACATAAGTTTACCCATAACATTGTGTTTATTAAATTTTATTTTTTCTAGAGCAAGCAACCATAAAAATTAAACAACTGATTAAATAAGAACTGTTATTTTAGAGCACTGTATTGCCATTTATTTAAAAACTAAACTTGGTTAATGTAGAAACTTCAATGTAATTGTGATGCTATTAATGTGCTCATATCTATCAGGTATACGAATCTGTAAGGTAGAAACTTTAAAAGAGCATTATTTCAAGCTGGTGTTCTGAAGTTGTATGGTAAAAAAATATATTGGGCATTCATTTACCTCTTATCAATAAGATATGTAAAGTTGTATGTTACTTTTTACATTGGGGAACAATTTAAATGTATTTTTATGTTAATGAGAGTCTAATCTATATAAAGGTTAAAAACTTTCAGCCTTTCTTAAATTCATGTTTTAAATGTGATATCATATGGTGTTAACTAATGTTAATGTGACCTCAAATAATATATGTAATCTTTGTAAAATGATATTTAAAAAAACAAAGATCATCTTTAGAAGTAAAACACTTAAGTTTTATAAAGAGCCCTGCCTTACCTGAGATAAGGCTCTGTGTCCCATCTTACTATATGTGAGAATGACTACGAAAGCAGTAGGTCAGATATTATTTCATTTAAAGTTATGTTCAAAAGTTGTTTTTTTTTTCTGTCAAGATTTCTAGGATCTCAAACAGGGGATATAATGTATAACTCAGCTTAAAACTTAAGGGTAGCTATTACACGAACTAAGTATTTTTACTCTTGTTAAAAAATTTTATTTTGTAATTTCCTTATAAGTGATCTAAAGATTCCTTGTTAGTGTTTTACAGAAGTGTTGCTTTAAGAACACAACATGGGTTAATTTAAGATAATAAGTCATCACCTACAAGACAGACAGAATAATACAGATCCCAGTTAATAAAAAAGATAAATAATTATAAAGTTATAGACAATAAAGCCCAGTACTCTTAATATAAGGCTGTTAAAATTTATTTGCTGGATGATTAAGATTAGGATTTATATTAAAGTTACATGAAAAGGGACAAGAAAACCAATATTTGGCTCTTGCCCTCTGAGTCAGTCTGAATCCAGGGAACAAGGGACTTCTCAAAGAGCTTTGCAACTCTGGGCCTCATATCTTCCCAATTAGGGAGATTAATGAGACCCCTGGAGAACAGAAAGCCAATCATTGCATTTGCTAAGAAGAGGAGAGTCATCAGAGAAGGGAGACATCCCTGATGCTTCCAAGGGTAGCCACATGGTCAAGCAAGACCTGGACCCACCTAGCGCAAATGGCACTAGCAGAACTGAGAAGCTGCTCTCAAGTTTCCCCAGGAATGACTCCCATAAAAGCTCAGCTGAATGTTAACAATAGATAGAAACAAAAGTCAGTTTGACTGTTTCATGATAAACACTTAGGAAAGACAGTTAAAACCAAAATACAGCCATTCCTGGGCATTTTAAATAATAATATTAATAATAATATTAATATTTTTTTATACACATTATGTTAGCCTCCCAAAATAAGTAAGACTGGAGGCTACAATGAAGGATTCCCAGAAAGGAATGCCTGATAACTATAAAAAGAGACTATCAAGAGGAGCTGCCTGAGGCAGAAATTTTTAGTTTAAGGCCTACAGATATTCCTAACCTACAGGTAGGGTTGGTGTTTGCTAGTACGATTATCCAGCCCTGAGTAACAGAATTAAAGGTTTCTCTATTACACACAGAGGTCATACTAGTAAAATGATTTTGCAAGATCAGATGATATTAAATCATTAAACTGTATCTTATGGAGAGGGATAACTGTAACACTAAATGTTAAATATTAAGTTGACAGTCCTGATAACTGGGAATATTAAAGCCTGCTGAGGGAACTTCTATACAGTGACATGTTCCAGCTGCTGCAACATTTTTTCAGTACTCATGGTTCTTGTTTCTCACACAGAAGAACCCATCCCCAGATGAATTTACAACCTGTTCTTCCCCAACCAGACTTCAAAACGAACTGATTTCTAAAAGGCAACTCATGTCCCTCAACTGACTTCTAAAAGGCAACTCATGTCCCTTATACTGTGCCCACTCACGTCACTCTCTCTCAGCTCAGAAGAAGCCAAAATGAGTGACGCCTCTCGTCTTACAACTATGGAGCCAAAAATAAATAGAATATCAATATAAGTAATCAATTAAGTCAGGTAAAACCAGGAATCCAATTTTGGGTGAGTTCTAAAAATTTGGAGACTGTTACCTGAGGGATTAAAATTCCCTCATTGCTCTTTCCCTACCCTATCAAAAATTTGGAAGGGACACATTAAAAAAGGGGGAATGATTTGCATTTCTCTGACTGCTAGAGATGGTGAGCATTTTTTCATATACTTGTTGATTGATTGTATGTCCTCCTCTGAGAAATTTCTGTTCAGGTCCTTGGCCCATTTGTTGATTGGGTTATTCGTTATCTCATTGTCTAATTTTTTTAGTTCTTTGTATATTCTGAATATTAGCTCTCTGTCTGAAGTGTGAGGAGTAAAGATTTGTTCCCAGGACGTAGGCTCCCTATTTACCTCTCTTATTGTTTCTTTTGCTGAGAAAAAAACTTTTTAGTTTGAGTAAGTCCCATTTGTTGATTCTAGTTATTAACTGTTGTGCTATGGGTGTCCTATTGAGGAATTTGGAGCCCGACCCCACAGTATGTAGATCATAGCAAACTTTTTCTTCTATCAAACGCCATGTCTCTGATTTGATATCAAGTTCCTTGATCCACTTTGAGTTAACTTTTGTGCATGGCGAGAGTAAGGGATTCAGTTTCATTTTGTTGCAAATCTCACTCCAGTAAGATTGGCAGCCATTAGGAAGTCAAACAGCAACAAGTGCTGGCGAGGATGTGGGGAAAAGGGTACTCTTGTACATTGCTGGTGGGACTGAAAATTGGTGCGGCCAATTTGGAAAGCAGTATGGAGATTTCTTGGAAAGCTCGGAATGGAACCACCATTTGATCCAGCTATTCCCCTACTCGGTCTATTCCCTAAAGACCTAAAAAGAGCACACAATAGGGACACTGCTACATCCATGTTCATAGCAGCACAATTCACAATAGCAAGACTGTGGAACCAACCTAGATGCCCTTCAATAGACGAATGGATAAAAAAAATGTGGCATTTATACACAATGGAGTATTACTCTGCATTAAGAAATGACAAAATCATAGAATTTGGAGGGAAATGGATGGCATTAGAGCAGGTAATGCTAAGTGAAGCTAGCCAATCCCTTAAAAACAAATGCCAAATGTCTTCTTTGATATAAGGAGAGTAACTAAGAACAGAGTAGGGACGAAGAACATGAGAAGAAGATTAACATTAAACAGGGATGAGAGGTGAAAGGGAAAGGGAGAGAGAAGGGAAATTGCATGTAAATGGAAGGAGACCCTCAGGGGTATACAAAATTACATAAAAGAGGAAGTGAGGGGAAAGGAGAAAAATATAAGGGGGAGAAATGAACTACAGTAGAGGGGGTAGAGAGAGAAGAGGGGAGGGGAGGGGGGAGGGGGGATAGTAGAGGATAGGAAAGGCAGCAGAATACAACAGACACCATAATGGCAATATGTAAATCAATGGTTCTGCAACTGATGTGATTTTGCAATCTGTATATGGGGTAAAAATGGGAGCTCATATCCCACTTGAATCAAAGTGTGAAATATGATATATCAAGAACTATGTAATGTTTTGAACAACCTACAATAAAAATTAATTTAAAAAATATTAAAAAGCAAAAAAAAATGGGGGGGAATGATAAACCCAACCTGATCATTTATTAAAATTGGGAGCCATCTTGCCACAAAGTAATGAAAAGATAATTTTGCTTTCCTATAAATTACTGCAAATTCTCAATCTGCTTGGAATGCCTCTCCATGCCTTGAACTCACCCATGCCTGGCTCTCTGACCAGATAGCAGCCCTCTCTGAAAATTTAGTGACACCTCATAAATATTGGCCTTCTCTGGCCAGACAACGACTCTCGTGAGTCTCTAATGGTCCTCATAAATTCTGATGATGGGGCCAGCAAAAAAAAAATTGTAAACTAGCAATAGCGTGATGCTTCTCCGAGTTCTGTTATCTGTAACCCCCCTTTTGTGTAACTTACTGGACTATAAAGCTGGGCTGTAGGAAAGGTGGGGTTGCTGTCTTGTTTCTGCCATTTTGAGAGGGATAGGCAGCTCAGCCAGTGGAAAAATAATAAGCTTGCTTTAATTTGATTTTAATTGGAGTCAGTGGTCTTTTCTCTTGTCCTGGTCAAACAGGTAAACACTCCACAAACATGGAGCTCTGCCGGCCTAAAACTTATTGAGAAACTCTCCCTGACCTTGGGCACTTGAAATATATGTTGTTGTCAGGAGCTTTAGCTTCTTTGTAGTGAGACCATCAGAGCTGGGTCTGCATCTATGTGACCTGGAGGACATGGTTTCTTATTTTCCAATGAACATGAGGAAGGAGTGCAGAATTCCCTCTTTGTAGGGAAACTGTTGTCACTGAAGGCTAAGTGTCTCCCCATGTGGTATGTGAAGCCATTTGCGCATCTTCCACATTTCATGGTGTTTCTTGCTGCTGCACTGGGGGTTTAGTATTTGCTTCATGAAATACAAGGAGATCAACAGGGACTCAGTGCTGGAGGGATTTCTCACACGTGTGGTGGGTCAGGGTCTCCAGGAGAATCCACCAATGAGGCTTATATCCCACATAGCTTGCCCCCTCAACCATTGCAACCTGATTCTGAACACGGCCCTGAAACCTCTCCATATAACAAGATGCCTTTATATGAAGAGATCAGACATATACGGATTACTGGCTGCACCATGTCTGCCACAAGACATTTGGAAGTCAATGGCAGATCCAAATGGCCCCACCAAGATATTTTATGACACAACTGCACACCACAGCTCTGGGTCACTACTCAGCAGGCGCCAACATACAGGATTCTTTCTTCTACACCATTTTCATGAAACCCAGTCAATCAAGGCACTCTCTGGTACACTCATGATCAGCAACTGCACATCCAAATGTTCTTCAGTGCCACTTGGTCATAAGAATTTCAAAAATTTCATGTTATTTATCTAGCCATTTTTCAAGGATGAAGTTGGAGGCACTGTGAGTTTCAATTCTTTCAGGAACCATTAAATGGTGAGGAATTTCATTTCAATGAAAGCTCTGGAGGACTCTCACAGGCAAGGCTTCCCATGGAGTGGCCAAAAGGTCACATGAAGCCAGGCCCATTGATGTCTACAATGCTAGGTCCATGTGTGTTTTGAATCTCAACTATGGTTGCCAAGTCTTTCAGAATAAAATCATGTGATATCGTAGCTGAGATTCCCAGTGTTCTGTGGAGAGCCACCTGGGCCTATATCTCAGTTTCCAATGGGGACTCTCATGCGTGGCCTCCTGAAATCCCAACACAATTCATGGCAATTCTTCTCTGAGGTCAGGTCCAGAACGCAGTCTCTAAGGGGAATCACACCAAAGTTCAAGCCATGGTGGACACAGTTATGTCTTCCAACTGCCACACAAATGACCACAATTAAAACCAAAACACTTTCACATAGCCCTCGTCTTCTTCCATGTAGACACTCATCAAATCCTCTGGCTGGACGTTTCCAAAAGGGGTGAAGTCCAAGACCCTGTCCAAAATATGCTCCCTCGCCCCTATTTTGCCTAAGGTCAGTGTGGCCTAAACACCTTTCCTGTGAACCAGGAGTGATCAAATAGGCCTGACCTTATTACTGCTCCACTTCTCCAATTTGAGGCCTACTGACTGCCAGGTATAAATTCTTTAAATGAATGGGAGTCATGAACAAACCCAAGCATCTATGGTCTAGCCTTTGCAGGCCAGGATGGAGGTCAGGAACCTTACAGAAAATGGCGAGAGACTTCATACACAATGACTGCTATTTTGACCATTTTGTATTTGTAGCACACATGGAATCTTACCTTAGATCCATCAGGTGTTAAGAATCTAAGCAGCAGCCTCACACAGGTTCACGAGGCTGATTCAGACACATCCCTTTTGGAAGCAATTAAGCAAAGAGCCACAGGTGATGCCCATTCATTTCCATTTGAAAACTGTTTTCTTAAGGCTTCACAAAGGGGTGGCCTGAGGCAAAGACCTTCCTGACATTCAGGGCAATGAAGCAATAGGTAAGCAAATGGCCCAAAGCAAGGATTCTCCACTGAGACTTTACTGGTCACATTGATATCTGAGTTTTCTGAGATCCTCCCATTCCCTTCAGTTATCATGTACATGGCCATGTCACAGTGCTTGGAGGTGGTACATATCTTGGACACAAAACCATGAGCCAATTCTTGAGAGTGGCCAGAATTCAGGAAGAAAACAGAAACGTAGTAAGATCGTAGGTGTTGCCCATCCATAAGGCAAGTCACAGTCCATGCGTTAATTGGGCAGGATGAATGCTGGGAAGCTTTCTACAAGACAGGAAACATCCATTGATGCATTTTCTTTTCTAATGTCTACAACCACGGACACAGTGGGAGAAACAGACATAGAAACACTCGCCTTGTCAAACAATTTACTAGAAAAAGTCCATTCCAATCCAAACAAACCACCTTTCCTTCCTATTCTCAGAACATGAGACAAAACCACAAAATCACACCCACACCCACAAAGGCACCTCCTTCCCCCAAGTAGGTTTGTAACTATCCAGAGTGTCATTTGACTGGTGGGTCATACTATGTTCCCCTGATATGGCCTATCCATTCTCAGATCTGGTCTCCTTGGCCAACTCTGTGACGTTGTCAGGAGCATGTGGAGAGCCACTACCTACTTTCTCAGGAAAGGTCCCTGGCATGTGGCCATCCTCACATCAGTAGGTACCAAGAAAGACTGACTCTGTCCTTAGTAACACCAAACAAGTGAGCCCACTGGGACTGGGACTTGGATTGGCTCTCAGTGCCTGGCTTCCTGGATCCCAAGTTTAAAGTGTTCCATCACCAAGGAAGTGAGGTAGGTTACTTCCTTCGGGAATTTAATGAGGTCACTGCCTTGGCAAACACTTTGTCCTAACAGTTGCTTCCAAGGGTTCCATGAGATGGAGGCTGCCCCTACTTCCTGTGACATTTTCACAAGTTAGAATGATATATAAATCAAAGGCACCAAGAAACAGTGCTCCACAAAGGCCTGGTTTGGTCCGTCTCCTGTACATTAAGAGAGAGGCTGATTCAGCCACATCCCTTCATCCTGACCAGGGTTTTGGCAATGGAAGATGACTTTTGCTCTCTCAGGTCCTTCATAGCTGCCTACATCTTCTTCAGGGATCATTTCTGCATGGACCTTTGAGGTTCTCAGCAAGTGGAAGATCCCCTACATCCCTATATTTTAAGGCCAACTCTGTCCCTGCTCTTCTCTAAAGTTAGATTGAGAGATCACTGTGTGGTTACGGTTAATAACAGTTTCGATTTGGGTTAGGAATCATTCTGCAGGATGAATAATGGTATTGGGAATCTGTGATATTTATAAGAATATAGACGTGAGTTAAAAGTATGGAAACAGAAATCTAGGTAAGATTTGCATCCCAGAAGGGCATTGAGACCTTGATTGGGATACTTAGCAATGTTATACTTTCTGCACAAATGTCTCAGATAAATCCATACACAATGGCATAGGACATTGTACCTTGGATGATTGAATGTCGAAGAGAACCTCCAGTCAAAAAGGGATAGTCGGTGGAATTAGGAAGATAGTCAGTAGGTTTAGAAAGAAGGGTGAGAATAAGATTTGGAAAAAAGTTCTTTACCAATAGGGTTTCGGTTACAGAGTGAATATTAATGTCAGCCCATGTTAAGTGTCAGTCACAATAATGAATTTGGGAAAATATGTAGGAAAGGAGGTATCAATAGAGACCTTAGGAAATCAGGCTAATTATTAAGTGAGTCATAGGATTAGGCATTTTCAACAGGGTTGAGGTTGAATATATAACCTTAGGAAGAAAGAAATATGTAGTCACGAATAGAATTGACATTTGAGAGCATTAGGCAACCTGGACATGAATGTTTTTAGTAATTCATGCTCACTTTCCATTTAGGCTTTGTTGAAAATAAATAAAATAGGTACTTGTCTCTTCCTGTTTTTCTGTATGCTTAAGAAAACACTCTTGAAATCTTGAAAACTTTTTGCTAATCTTGTTCCCAGAATGTGCTGTCCCCAACTGCCAAACTGCAGAATGTACACCCTCACCCGTTTACATGCAAACCGCCCACTTGCCCTGACCCATCAATAAACTTCCCTCCCTGCCCTCTTCAAGAAAAGTATATAAGCTCTGCTTAAGCTGTTCTCAGTGCTCTCTGCTCTATTCAAGTGAGGTCTGAGCCCCAGAATTTTGGACGCTTTGCTGTTGCATGAGACAGTGTCTTGGTGGTCTCTTCCTCCAATGGTCGCCTGACCATTACATCTGAGGGCCCCAGCGAGTTCCAGCAGCGTTGGACGAAAGACCCCCAATAGGCTCATCTCAGGTTAAGTAAGGCGCCACATTCTTGTTTCAGGTTTCAGGTTAGGGATGGGCAAAATGGCTATTGGTGATGAGCATGAGCTCTCTCTGACGGTGGCTGACAGAAGTGTCACAGAGCCACAGGCCACGTCTCTGGGGGACGCCCCAGAGAACTCGGGAAACCGAGTAACAATAGTCTCCTAAACTCAGTGATATTTTGTTTTGGATTCAGTATTGTCAGCCCATCAGGTTTTCCTTGCTACTCAGTCCTGTTCTCAGTATTGGACGTCCATTGCCTGTCTTTATTGTCTTGTCTTGTCTGTGTCTTGTGTCATTGCTTTCACTATTGGTGTATCTTTCATATGGACAGAGCACTTTAATGCCTCTGTCCCTGAACCTTGATCACTGGACCAAAGTCTGCTTAAAGGCTCAGAATCTTCTTTTTTTCAGTAAAACGTCAGATCTGGAAGACTCCATGTGTCCCAGAATGACCCACCTTTGGAGTCGGATGGCCCCCAGAAGGATCTTTCTACTTCACACTAATTCAAAAACTCAGAGATATTGTCTTTCAGCCGGGGCCACATAGCCATCCTGATCAACAGCAATATATCTTTAGTTTGCAGGACCTCTACAAATCTCCTCTTCCATGGTTGAAGCCTTTCCTTGTCCCTGTCCCCGCTCCTACTGGTTCTCCCACTTTTCTATCTCTCAAACCCTCTGCTCCCCCTCCTCCACCCTCTGTTGTCCCTGATTCTCAAGACTCTACTGGACTCTCTTCCCCCTCCTTATGCCCTGCCCTTGTCCTCCAACCCCAAACACCCTCTAAGTGATTCCCCTGCTGCTGACTCAGACTCTCCACCATTGGAGGAATATAGGCCAGCCCAGCGCCCTCCAGGTGACTACCCCACGGCACACACAGCCCCTCCTTCCTTGGAGGTAGCTGGCCTGGCCAAAAGAACACAAAGTACTCGCCGGGGGGGTTAAACTTTGAAGTGGATACAGGGTAAGTATACTCAGCCCTTAATGCCCCATTGGGCCATCTATCAAACAAAAAGGACTCTAGTTCAAGGGGCTAATGGCAGTAAATATGGGGCTTAGACAACTAAGAGGACCATGGACCTGGGGAAAGAAAAAATCCATCACTCGTTCCTAGTAATCCCAGAATGCCCGACCCCATTGATGGGCACACATCTGCTCAAAAAGCTCCAGGCCAGAATAACTTTTAACCCTGAAGGCCCCCAAGTGAAATTTCTAAATTTTTCAGTAAAAACTCCTATAGTCACGGCTTTTACTATGTCAGTAGAAGATGAACATCAACTTGTCAAACCCCCCAAGACTGATCAAACAGGCAAGCTACCCCGGAAATGGATAACAGATTACACAGATGCCTAGAAAAAAAACTGCTGGGTTACACGTAGCCGTGAAACATCCTCCAATAACAGTGGAGTTAAAAACTTCAGCCCCCCCATCAATGTCAAAAAATATCCTCTGAGCAAAAAAGCTAAAGATGGGATAAGGCCCCATATTCAGAAATATCTGGCCTTAAGGGTCCTAAGGCCCTGTCATTTGAACTGGAACACTGCCCTGTTACCAGTATAAAAATCCATGAACCGGGGACTATCGCACCGTTCAAGACCAAAGAGAGATCTACAACAGAGTGCAGCACATTCACCCCACAGTACATAATCTGTACAATCTGCTTAGCACTCTGAACCATGAGCGGAAATGGTATACTGTTCTGGACTTAAAAGATGCTTTCTTTTGCTTGCCTCTGCATAAAGATAGTCAGTTGCTATTTGATTTCGAGTGGGTAGACCCAGAAACCGGGACGTCTGGTCAGCTAACATGGACTAGACTCCCACAGGGGTTCAAAAACTCCCCCACTCTCTTTGATGAAGCCCTCCACAGAGACCCCAACAACTTCAGAACTATGCACCCTGACGTCACCCTGCTTCAATATGTCGATGACCTGCAACTGGCAGCCAACACCAAGAAAAACTGTGAGTCTGGAACCCAATTATTATTATACGAGCTTGCTCAACTCTGGTATAGTGCTTCTGCCAAAAAAGCCCAAATTTGCCAGCAAGAAGTAATCTTCCTGGACTATTCCCTTAGGGGCAGTAAGCGATGGCTCACTGAGACCAGAAAACAATCCATTGAGCAGATACCACCCCCATCTAACAGCAGACAACTCAGAGAGTTTCTTGGGACTGCTGGCTTATGCAGCTTATGGATACCTGGGTTTGCGTCCTTATCTGCTCCTTTATACCCGCTGTTAAAGAGAGATGCCCAATTCTAATGGACCCCTGAGCACCAGCAAGCTTTTGATAACATCTAAGGACACTGACACTGAAACCCTCAACTTCACTGAGCCCAGCTTGCATTTTCAGAAAGCCCTAAACTAAGTTAAAAATGTACATCAACTCACTCACCTTGGTTCAAAGAAACTGCAGGCATTCCTGAAGGATCAAGAACAGAGTTTTCCACTAACCGACTCAGAGCGAAAGAAATAACTGAACGGGTAAAAAAAGCCTGCCGGGTCTGTCAATTGGTTAATGCTTACCCTTCCAACTTTCCTGCAGGAAAGCACCTACAAGAAACCAGACCAGGACAATTCTTGGAAGTGGACATTACTGAAATTAAGCCAGGAAGTTATGGACTTAAATATCTCCTAGTCTTTGTAGATACATTTTCAGGATGAATTAATTGAAGCCTTCCCCCCCACACACACACAAAAAAAAAAAAAAAAACAACAACAACAACAAAATAAATGGCACAAATGGTGGTCAAGAAGATCCTGAAAGATATTTTTCTAAGATACGGACTGGCTAAGGCAATAGGGTCTGATAATGGACTGGCGTTAATTGCCCTGGTAAGTCAGGGATTAGCCAGGACCCTAGGGATTAATTGGAAATTACATTGTGCTTATAGACCCCAGAGCTCAGTACAGGTAAAAAAAAATAATAATAGAACCATTAAAGAGACTTAACAAAATCAAGCTTAGAGATCGGCATAAAAGATCGATCTATTCTCCTGCTTTATGCACTGTTTCATGCAAGAAATACTCATACTCCTCTGTTTCCTTGTGTAACCTCACCCCCTATGAAATTCTCTATGGTCCCTCCTCCAGTAAGGGACCTAACCCAAACTCTAAGACCTAACGATCCCTTCCACACCCCCTTGCTTGACAGACTTAAAGCTCTTGAAAGAAATCAGCAATATCTGTGGAAACATCTGGCCACTGCCGACCAACCTGGGGACGAGGGGACTCCATATCGATACCAAGTAGGAGACTTCGTCTACATTAGACGACATCAGGTGTCATCCCTGGAACCCCACTGGAAAGGACCATATAAGGTGCTACATATACACCTACAGTGGTAAATGTAGACGGAATCACTTCATGGATCCATGTCTCTCATCTCTGGCCTGCGCCCTGTCCAAAATCTGACTGGAAACTGGAAAAGACTGGTAACACTTTCAAATTGCGTATTCGCCATGTGGATAAGGCTACAGACTCTCCCCTTGGCCAAGAGTAGTCCTAACCCTCATCAGCCTGTTCAGCAGTAATGGCTGATCACAAATCCTACTGTACAAGAAGTATGGTCTATCTTGCATACAGCCCCCTTAGGGACATGGTGGCCATCTCTCCACCCAGACATTTGTCAGCTGGCTATAGGTCTTTCCTATTGGGATATCCCTGATGAAGGGGATCCAACTAAAATTCCAATAAATCCTTTCCGTATCATAGGTAATAGAAACAAACATTATGGATGTAGGGACACGAGAGCCAGATGCAGGTTGGCTAGCCTAGATTACTATGTTTGCCCAGCGGACTATCAAAGCCACAAACAGACATGGCTGTGTGGGGAAAATGCCGACTTCTTCTGTAAGTCATGGGAATGTGAGCATACAGGGGTGCCTGGTGGAACCCAAACTCCTCATCAAATTCAATACACAGCATTGGCCATATTACCAATTACACAACCAATACCGATGGCCCCCAGAGGGGTCTCTAGATCCTAAAATTCTCCGTGACCTTTTTAACTTCGGCAAGTGCTCAAAGGGTGGAAGGAAATTCCCCTAAGTGGAGGCATTTTCCCTCCTTCGCTCACATCCTGAACTATGCTTATCCAATAGATCCTCAACCTCAGCTTTCTGCTCCAGACTCTCTGCTGTCACTCCCACCTCAGCAACCTGATTTCTTCCCTCCAATTACTAGATCAAAAACCCAAACCGCCGGTTCTCAGATTATTGCCCCCTTGCTGAGGTAGCAGGTACTGAGGTACCCATCCACCCACTCACTACTCTCTTCTCCTGTCAGTGCCCGCACCAGGTCCCACCAGGTCCTCTTACCAGCTAACCCAAAGCTCAAACCAGCTAAGGAGAGCCCTCAGACCCCTATCCAAGATGTAATGAAAATGGCCTTTAAAGTTGCTCTGTCATCACTGAAAACAGGTTACTAAGAATTTAAAGTCCCTCACAGGCTTTTTGGGATACAAACTCCCATCTTCCCCTCTGCTCTATCTGTTCTACTGCTCAAGTTTTGTTGCCTGGAAAATTCCAAACCCCTTTCCCATTATTCTTTTACATCTCTCCTTCCTCATGCTCAGACCCAAGGTGCTGCTCTCAGACCCGCCTTCCCTGTCTTCCCCGTCTATACCAGGCCCACAGAAAAGTCTTAACTGACCTTCTCCAGCAGTCTTCACCATGGCTGACTTTAGGACTTTCAGCCAAAGAGTCCCTATAAAAGAGTTCAATGTAGATAAACTTCCCCTTTTCGTGTTTCCCTGTTCTATTTGGCCACTGGCTGGAAAAATCAGCACTCCTAAGCTAGACTCCCCCTTACTAGTTTTTCACAAAACATGTGAACAAGGCCTCTGGCCTTGAGCTGGGGCTTCACAGACATGGTTACATTTCTAAGATAAATAAGTTACCAAATGAGCTCCGTTGTTACAGCTGGCAGTGAGAAAAAAAAAAGAGAAGAAAAAAGCTCTCCCCCTCCAGGTTTCCTTAAAATGTTAACTTGCCTAGAACAGATGAAAAAAACAATAGAAACGAAAACTTCTTTTTGTGAACTTATGCAGACTGTGAACTTCTGAGCCCCTTCCCTTACATGTTGGGTACAAAATTCGGAAACTACCTAAATTTGGAGATCAGGTGACTAATTGATTACAACATAAGCAATGCCCTCTAAATCCATTGCAACCAAATAGGTATGTTTCGCTGTCTTCGGTGCTATCTTAGGTGCCTTGACTTGTCCGTCCTTACAACAGTATAATTCTATATACTTAAACATTGTTTATGTTTTCATAAAATGGTCAACAGATGTGATTAATTATGTAATGTTCAGATGTTTCCCAGAATGCTCTATCATGAGGCAGGTTAATTTAAATATCAAATAGGGGGGCATACAACCCGGTTCCTCTGGGAACCTGTATCCCTCACTTTAGCCATCCTATTAGGAAAAGGAGCTGCTGCAGGTGTGGGCACAGGAATCACTGTCCTAGTCCATGTGACACAACAAATGACCCGATGAGAAGCAGCAATAGACCAAAATTTAAAGATATTAAAAACCTCCATCACAGTTTTATAGGAATCTTTAACCTCTCTCTCTGAAATTGTTTTACAGAACATGCGAGGGTTGGACCTCCTCTTCGTGAGAGAAGGGGGCTTTCGTGCTGCATTGAGGGAAGAAAGTTGATTTTATGCCGACCATACTGGAGTTGTAAAAAAATCTATGAGTAAATTAAGAAGACGCCTAGAAGAGCATCAACAAGAGAGAGATGCACAAAAAGGGTGGTTTGAGTCTTTGTTCACACAGTCCCCCTGGTTAACTACGCTTTTATCAGCCCTGGCCAGTCCATTAATAATCCTCATTTCATTGCTAATTGTAGGACCCTGTTTGCTCAACCATCTAGTTTCCTTTCTACAAGCTTAAATTGGATAAGTTAAACTTATGGTAATCAGACAACAATATACCTCACTAGAAGACATAAAATGTGAGACCCCGCAATGCTCATTTTTATGATTAAAATTAACCAGAATAAGAAGTGGGGAATGAAAGGTTCATAAAATATGTACTTTTAACTTCTTGTTTTTCTGTATGCTTAACAAAATACTGATGAAATCTTGAAAACTGTTTGCTAATCTTGTTCCCAGAATGTGCTGTCCCCAATTGCCAAACTGTTGAATGTACTCCCTCTCCCATTGGCATGCAAACCACTCACTCGACCTGACCCATCAATAAATTTCCCTCCCTGCTCTCACCACGTAAATTGCATAAGCTCTGCTTAAGCTGTTCTTAGGGCTCTCTTCTCTCTTCATGTGAGCTCTGAGCCCCAGCATGCTGGACCCCCAAAAACCCTTTGCTGTTGCATGAGACAGTCTCTTCGTGGTCTCTTTTCCGACGCTCGCCCGACCTTTACATTGGTACAATCATAAGTGTGAACATTCCTATGTGTGTCCAGAATATTACTATAATAAATAATATATGTAGATCAGGTAATAGGAGTTTTTCTTCCACCATTTCTGGGAGCAATATTTTGAAGATATATGAATTAGTATTTTGGGTAGAAATAGGTGTACCATTTGTCTATGAATACAGAGATAATGCATGAATAGACAATACTGTGAATTAATAATATTACTGGTTCCAACTTTAAATGATGGATTGAATTGATATCTGAAAATATACAGGAAACCTTATATTGATATACTACATTTAATCCTACCCGTTATACATCTGAATGAAATATTAGGGTTATGGATTTTCATGAAGAGTGTTTGAGTTTTGCTTCAAAAGTGATTATGGAAATTGAAAATAATGTGTTTGGAAAGAAGTCTCATGAAAAGACCAGTCCAGAAACCTGGAGGTATGCATGTGTTCTGAAGCAGAAAGTGATTTAAAGTGAAACAAACGCCTATATATTTGCTAACTTGTGGATGATAAATATATATGATGATGTGCAGAAATTGAAGAAATAGTAATGTACCAGTGTTGAATAAAAATGAACGTTAAAATACACATCATGTCCCATAGGAATCTACTTGAATTGATGTTAAACTGCGTCCGTTAATGTAGAAATATTAGAATTTGTATGCACCATTCACTGAAGTTAGTTTTCAGTACTAGGAAACAAATATGTATTTCAGGTAGATGAATATTTCTGAGAATAATCTTGTGAAAAGTTGATTATAAATCCACATACATGAACATGAATGAATTCAGGGAGTGTATAATAAGACTCATACATTTCATATTTTGAAAAATCTGGAGAGTATATATATATATATATATATATATATATATATATATATATATATATACACACACACACACACACACACACACACACAGAGACTATAAAAATAGCAATATATATGCCAATTGAAATTCACCATGAAATATACATCATCCACAGATTCAAAAATATTCATGTTACTAAAGATAGATTTATGTATAATGTTGTTTAACTAGGAAGTTTACCCATACATTGAATTTTCAGTTCCAACAGCATTTAGGAGGAGTAATCTCTTCTCACATTTTGTATCTGCCAAGTCAGCCACCTCACAAGAATGTACGTGTGATACCAGGTAGGATTCTATATGTGCATATAAAAATACATGTGCTGAATAGGCTACAGAGAGAGGGAGACAGGAATTCACATATTTGTTAACTTTAAAAACACATGGATAAATATTTCAACAGAAAATTGACTAGATTTATAACACCTACCCTTTTTTATGCAAAAGGCAAGTCCAACTATACACCATGCCTCCTCTGAACTGCTTGGATTTCTATTCTGATTGGGTTATATTTCTCCATCATATTAGGAGTAGTAGTCAGAGTCCAGTAGGTTATGAGTTAGTGTCAGGGATCAGTATTTCAAACGGAAAATAGAATAATGAATCAAATGTGTATGCAAATATATGCTACACAAAAATCTTCCCACTCTCATCCAGAACAAATCCTTGACATTACCTTCGCCTGAAGTAAGTCACAATTAGAATAGAAGAGTTAGAAAATCTGTGAATACATATCTTGAGTGGAAAATGCTCAGAGTTCAGAACCTTGGAGGTGGTAGAGGAGTTTCCAAAACTAAGGGACATGGTAAACACTCCTCTAACATGGAGGTCTGCTGGCGTAAAGACATCTTGAGAAACTGCCTCTGAGGTTGGGCACTTGAAACATACGTTATTTTCAGGAGCTTTAGCTTCCTTTGTAGTGAGACAATAAAATCTGGGTCTGCATCTATGTGACCTGGAGGATATGGTTTCTTATTTTCCAGTGAACATGAGGCAGCAGTGCTGAATTCACTCTTTGTAGGTAAACAGTGGCCACTGGGGTCTAATTGTCTCCCCATGTGGACTGTGGATCCATTTGGTCATCCTCCAATTTTCGTGGTGTTTCCTGCTGTTGCACTGGGAGTTTGGTATTTGCTTCACAAAATACAAGAAGTTCAACAGGGACACAGTGCTGGAGGCAGTTCTGTCACGTGTTGTGGGTCAGGGTCTGCAGGAGAATGCAACAACCAGGCTTCTTTCCCACATACCTTGCCCCCTTGTCCATAGCAACTTGATTCTGAACATGGCCCTGAATCCTCTCCATATAAAAACATGCTTTTACATATTCGGGTCTCCTGGCTGCACCATGTTAGTCACAAAAAATTTGGAAGCCAATGACAAATCCACATGGCCATAACACAGATGTATTATCACACAACTGCAGACCACTTCTCTAGGCCCAATACTCTGCAGGCTCTAACTTGCTTGCCCCCATGTCCATAGCAACTTGATTCTGAACATGGCCCTGAAATCTTTCAATATAAAAACATGCTTTTACATATACGGGTCTCCTGGCTGCACCATGGCAGTCACAATGAATTTGGAAGCCAATGGCAGAACCACATGGTCACAACACAGATGTATTATCACAAAACTGCACACCATTTCTCTAGGCCCACAACTCTGCAGGCTATAACTCAATGGCATCTCTGTTCTACACCATTTTCATGAAACCCAGTGAATTAAGGCAGGGTCTGTTACACTCAAGATCAGCAACAGGACATCCAAAGGTTCTCCAGTGCCACCTGGTCATGGGAATTTTAAAAATTTCATGTATTTATCTGGCCATTATTCAAGGATGAAGTTGGAGGCACTGTGGGTTTCAATTCATTCAGGAACCATTAAATGTTGAGGAAGTTCATTTCAAAGAAAGCTCTGGAGAACTCTCACATGCAAGGCTTCCAAAAGAGTGGCCAAAAGGTCACATGAAGCCAGGCGCATTGAGGTCTCCAATGTGAGGTCCATGTGTGTTTTGACTCAAAACTATCCCTGCCAAGTCTTTCAGAATAAAATCATGTGATATACTGGCTGAGATTCCCAGTACTCTTTGGAAAACCACCCTGGGCCTAGATCTCAGTTTCCAAGGGTGACTTTCATGCGTGGCCTCCTAAAATCCCAACACTTTTCATGGCAATACTTCTCTGAGGTCAATTCCAGAACGCAGTCTCTAAGGGGAATCAAACCAGAGTTCAAGCCCAGGTTGACCCAGTCATCTCTTCACACCGCCAATCAAATGAACACAATTAAAAACAAAACACTATCACATGGCCCCATCTTCTTCCTTATAGACACTCATCATAACCTCTGGTTGGAGCTTTCCATGAGGGGCACATTCCAAAAGAGTGTCCAAAATAAGCTCCCTTGCCCCTCATTTGGCTCAAGTCAGGGTGGGAAGGACACCCTTCCTGTGAACCAGGAGTGATCAAATAGGCCTGTCATTAATACTGCTCCGCTTTTCCAATTTGAGGCCTTCTGACTGTGGGGTTTAGATTCTTTATGTGAACTGGAGTCATGAGAAAAGACAAGCACCTCTGCAGAGATTTGAAGAACTCATTTGACCAAAAGGATCGCTATTCTCACTTGATAGATTTCAGGAACCTAACAGAGAAAGGCAATAGAATTCATTCACAATGACTGAAATTTTTTGCGAATTTGGTTTTGGTTTCACACATGGGATCTTTCTTTAGATCCATCAGGTGCTGAGAATCTAAGCCACAGCCTCACACAGGGCCAAGAGCCTGATTCAGACACATCCCTTTCCGAAGCAATTTAGCAAGAGCCACAGGTGATGCCCATTCATTTCCATTTGAAAACTGTTTTCTTCAGGCTTCACAAAGGGGTAGCCTGAGCCCAACATCTTCCTGACATTCAGGGCAACAGAACAATAGGTAAGCAAAAGGCCCAAAGCATGGTATCTCCACTGAGACTTTTCTGGTCACACTCATTTCTGAGTTTTCTGAGATACTGGCCATTCCCTTCAGGTATCCAGTACATGGACATGTCAAAGACCTTGGAGTTGGTACATATCTTGGACACAAAACAATGAGACTATTCTGGAGAGTTGCCAGAATTCAGGAAGAAAACAGGGACTTAGGAAGGTAGTAGGTTTTGCCAATCCATAAGGCAAGCTGCAGTCCATTCATAAATTGGGCAGGATGAATGCTGGGAATCTTTCTACTACACAGGACCCATCCATTGTTGCATTGTCTTTTCTCATGTCTACAACCACGGACACAGTGGGATACACAGACATAGAAACACTCACCTTGTCAAATGACTTACTAGAAATAGTTCACTGAAAACCAAACAAACCGCCTTTCCTACCTATTCTCAGAACAAGAGACAAAACCACACACCCACACTCACAATGGCACCTCCTTCCCCTAAGTAGGTCTGTGACTATCCGGAGTGTCCTCTGACTGGTGCGCAATACTATGTTCCCCCGAAATGGCCTGTATTCTCTCAGATCTGGTTTCCTTGGCCAACTATGTGAAGTTGTCAGGAAAAAGTGGTGAGCCACTACCTGCTTTCTCAGGAAAGGTCCCTCTTCAGAGCTCTCCTGGCATTTGGCCATCCTCACATCAGTAGGTACCAAGAAAGACTGACTCTGTCCTTGGTAAATCCAAACAAGTGAGCCCACCGGGACTGGGACTAGAACTGCATCTGGGTGCCTGGCTTCTTGGATACCAAGTTCAGAGAGTTCCATCACCAAGGAAATGAGGTATGACACTTTCTTTGGAACTGAATGAGGTCACTGCCTTGGCAACCACTTGGTCCTAACAGTTGCTTCCAAGGGCCCCATGAGATGGAGGCTGCCCCTTCTTCCTCTGACACTTTCACAATTTAGAATGGTATATCAACCATAGGCACACACACAGGCCTGGTTTGGTCCATCTTCTCCACAATAAGAAGAGAGAGGCTGATTCAGACACATCCCTTCATCCTGACCAGGTGGTTTGTCATCAAAGATGACTTTTGCTCTTTCAGGTCCTTCATACCTGTCTACAACTTCTCCAGGTATCATTTCTGCATGGACCTTTGAGGATCTCAGCAGGTGGAAGGTCCCCTACTTTTCTGTATTGTAAGAACAACTTTGTCCCTGCTCTTCTGTAAAATGAGATTGAGGGAACAGTGTATGTTTAGGGTTAATAACAGGTTTGATTTAGATTTGTGTTAGGAATCATTCTTCTGGATGAATAATGGTATTGGGAACCTGGTATATTTACAAGAATGTAGAGGTGAAACGTAAGTATGAAAACAGAAATCCAGGTATGATTTTAAACCCATAAGGGCATTGGGCCCTTGATTGGGATACTTAGCTTTGAATTATGTTCTGCACAGATGTCTCAGATAATTTGATATACAATGGCATAGGACCTTGTACCTTGGAAGATTGAATGTAGAAGAGAACATCCCTTCAAAAAGGGATAGTCGGTAGGATTAGGAAGATAGTCGGTCGTTTTAGGAAGAAGAGTGAGTATATGATTTGGAACAAAAGTTCTTTAGCAATAGGATTTCAGTTAGAGAGTGAATGTATATGTCAGCACATATGAAGAGCCAGTCACGATGATGAAGTGGGGAAAACATGTAGAAAAGAAGATATCAATAAAGATATTACAAAATCAGGGAAAGTATAAAGTGAGTGAGAGGATTAGACATTTTCAACAGGCTTGAGGTTGAATCTTAGAAAGAAACAAATATGAAGTCACCAATAATATTGACATTTGAGAGCATTAGGCACCCTGGACATGGATGTTTTTAGTAATCTATGTTCACTTTTCATTTAGGCTTTGCTTGGTTTAATCATAAGTGTAACATTTACATTTTTGTCCAGAATATTATTGTGATAATATGTATATGTAGATCAGGTGACATAAGTATTTCTTCCACCATTTTTGGTAGCAATATACTGAAGACATAAAATTAGTATTGGGCGTACAAAGAGGTGTACCCTATGTCTATGAATATAGAGATAAAGCATGAA
This sequence comes from Callospermophilus lateralis, assembly GCF_048772815.1. Lineage (NCBI taxonomy): Eukaryota > Metazoa > Chordata > Mammalia > Rodentia > Sciuridae > Callospermophilus > Callospermophilus lateralis. The sequence goes on from NW_027515613.1 coordinate 5,888,951, forward strand.
TAGACCATACTGTGAATAAGTAATATAACTTGTTCCAACTTAATATAATGGGATGAACTGATATCTGAAAAATTACTGGAAATCTTATATGCATATACAATCATTCATTCCAACCAGTTATTCATCTAATGTCAATATTAGTGTTTTGGTTTATCATGAAGAGTGTGTGAGTTTTACTTCAAAAGTGATTATGGAAATCGAAAATAATGTGTTTGGAAAGAGTCTCATGAAAAGACCAGTCAAGAAACCCTGACAATACATGTGTTGTGAAGTAGGAAGTGATTAAAGTTTAAAGAAATGTCTACAAATTTGTGAACTTGTGGATGAAATACATATCTTATGATGAGCAAAAACTGAAGAAATAATAATGTACCAGTGTTGAAAATAAATGAACATCATATTATATATCATGTCCCATTGGAATCTACTTGCATTGGTGATAGACTGGATCAGTTACTGTAGAATTATTAACATTTGTATGCACCATTCACTGAAGTTAGTTTTCAGTACTAGGAAACAAATATGTATTTAAGGTGGATGAATATTTCTGAGACTAATATTTTGGAAAGTTTATTATAAATCCACATGCATGAACATGAATGAATTTAGAGAGTGTATATAAGACACATATATTTCATATTTTGAAAAATCTGGAGAGTGTATATATATATATATATATATATATATATATATATATATACGCACACACACACACACACACACACACACACACACATACCCACACACACACATACAAAAAACACACACAGACATTTAAAAGTAGCAATATATATGCCAATCGAAATTCATCTTTAAATATATATCATCCACAGATGCAAAAATATTTATTTTACTGAACATGAGTTTATGTATAATGATGTTCTACTAGGAAGTTCCCCTATAGGTGGAATTTTCAGTTCCAACAGCAATTTGGAGTAGTGATCTCTTCTCACAATTTGTATCTGCCAAGTCAGCCACCTCACAAAAATGTACATGTGATACCAGGTAGGATTCTATAAGTGCATATGAAAATACATGTGATGAATAGGCTACAGAGAAAGGGAGACAGGAATTCATATATTTGTTTAATTTAAAAACACATGGTGAACTATTTCAATTAAAAATTGACTAGATTTATAACACCTACCATTTATCATGCAAAAGGTAAGTCCAAGTATGCAGCATGCCTCCTCTGAACTGCTTGTATTTCTATTCTGTTAGGGTATTTTTCTCCATCATATTAGGATTAGTAGTCAGAGGATAGTAGGGTATGGGATAGTGTCAGGGATTCAGTATTTCGAATAGAAAATTGAAAATGAATGCAATGTGTATGCAAATATGTGCTACACAAATATCTTTCCACTCTCATCCAGAGAAATGCCTTGACATTACCTTCGCCCCATGTATGACACAATTAGAGGAGAAGAGTTAGAAAATCTGTGAATACATATCTGCAATGGAAACTGCTCAATTTTCACAAATTTGGAGAAGGTAGAGGAGTTTCCAAAATTAAGGGACAATGTAAACTCTCCACAAACATGGAGCTCTGCTGGCCTAAAGAGTTCTTAAGAAACTGCCTCTGAGGTTGGGCACATGAAATATATGTTGTTGTCAGGAGCTTTAGCTTCCATTGTAGTGAGACCATCCAAGCTGGGTCTGCATTTTTGTGACCTTTGTGAGCACATGGTTTCTTGTTTTCCAATGGACATGAGGCAGCATTGCTAAATTCTCTCTTTGTAGGTAAACTGTGACCAATTTGGGCTAAGTGTCTCCCCGTGTGCACTGTGAACCCATTTGATCATCCTCCACTTTTCGTGCTGTTTCTTGCTGCTGCACTCGCAATTTGGCATTTGCTTCATGAAACAAGGAGTTCAACTGGGACACAGTGCTGGAGCGAGTTCTGTCACGTGTGGTGGGTCAGGGTCTGCAGGAAAATGCACCAACCATGCTTCTATCCCACCAGCATGCCTCCTTGAGCATAGCAACCTGATTATGAACATTGCCCTGAAACTCCTACATATAACAAGATGCCTTTTCAGAGAAGGGTCTGCTGGCTGCACCATATCAGTCATAATCCATTTGGAAGCCAAAGGCAGATCCACATGGCCAAACCACAGATTTTTTATCACACACCTGCCCACAACTTCTCTAGGTCCACTACTCAGCAGGCTCGAACTTACTTGCATCTCTTTTCTATACCATTTTCATGAAAACCAGTCAATCAAGGCACCTTCTGATATATTCATAATCAGAAACAGGACATCCAAAGGTTTTCCAGTGCAACCTGCTCATGGGAATTTTAAACATTTCATGGTATTTATCTAACCATTTTTAAAGGATGAAGTTGGAGGCACTGTGGGTTTCAATTCATTCAGGAACCATTAAATGTTGAGGAAACTCATTTTAATGAAAGCTCTCGGAAACTCTCACAGGCAAGGCTTCCAAAAGAGTGGCCAAAAGTTCACATGAAGCCAGGCCCATTGAGGTCTACAATATGAGGTCCATGTTTGTTTTGACTCTCAACTATTGCTGCCAAGTCTTTCAGAATAAAATCATGTGATATCCTGGCTGAGATTCCCAGTGCTCTGTGGAAAGCAACCCTGGGTCAAGACTCATTTTCCAAGGACTACCCTCATGCGTGGCCTCCTAAAATCCCAACACAACTCATTGCAATACTTCTCTAAGATCAGTTCCAGAATGCAGTCTCTAAGGGTAATTACGCCAGAGTTCCAGCCCACGTGGACCAATTCATCTCTTCCAACCGCCACACAAGTGACCACAATTAAAACCAAAACACTCCCACATGGACCTCATCTTCTTCCATATAGACACTCATCATTACCTCTGGCTGGAGGATTCTATGAGGGGCACAGCCCAAGACAATGTCCAAAAGAAGCTTCCTTACCCCTCATATGCCTAAAGGCCCGGACTCCCTTCCTGTGAACCAGGAGTGATCAAATAGGCCTGCCGTTAATACTGCTCCACTTCTGCAATTTGTGGCCTAGTGACTGTGGGGTTTAGATTCTTTTTGTAAATGGGAGTCATGAGAAAACCCAAGCACCTATGGGCTAGACTCTGCAGGGCTTTGAATAACTCATTTGACCCAAAGGATCCCTATTCTCACTTGATGGAGGCAGGAACATTACAGAGGAAGACGAGAGACTCCATCCACAATGACCGCTCTTTTGGCCATTTTGGTTTTGGATGCACACATGGGATCCTTCTTTAGACCCATCAGGTGCTGAGAATCAAAGCCACAGCCTCACACAGGGCCAAGAGGCTGATTCAGACACATCCCATTCTAAAGCAATTAAGCAAAGAGCCCAAGGTGATGCCCATTCATTTTCATTTGAAAACTGTTTTCTTCAGGCTTCAAAAAGGGGTGGCCTGAGTCAAAGAACTTCCTGACATTCAGGGAAACAGACAAATAGGTAAGCAAAAGACCCAAAGCAGGGTTTCTCCATTGAGATTCTCCTGGTCCCAATGATATCTGTGTTTTCTGACATGCTCTCATTCCCTTCAGCTATCCAGTACATAGCCATGTCACAGATCTTGGAGGTGGTTCATATGGTGGACATAAAATCATAAGCCTATTCTGAAGAGTGGCCATAATTCTACGAAGAAAACAGGAACTTTGGAAGATAGTAGGTGTTGCACATCCATAAGGCAATCCACAGTCCATTCATAAATTAGGCAGGATGAATGCTGAGAAGCTTTCTACTAGACATGACAAATCCATTGATGCATTCTCTTTTCTAATGTCTACAACCACAGACACGGTGGGATACACAGACATAGAAACACTTGCCTTTTCAAAGGACTCAGTAGACACAGTCCATTCCAAACCAAACAAACTGCCTTTTCTACCTATTCTCAGAACATGAGACAAAACCACAAACTCACACCCACAACCACAAAGGCACCTCCTTCCTCCAAGTAGGTATGTGACTATCTGGAGAGCCCTCTGACTGGTGGACCATTTTATGTTCCCCCGAAACGGCCTGTCCTGTCTCAGATCAGGTCTCTTTGGCTAACTCTGTGAAATTGTCCGGGACCAGCAGTGAGACACTACCTGCTTTCTCAGGAAAGGCCCCTCTTCAGAGCTCACCTGGCATTTGGCCATACTCACATCAGTATTTACCAAGAAACACGGACTCTGTCCTCTGTAAATCTAAACAAGTGAGCCCACTGGGACTGGAACTGGGACTGCCTCTGGGTGCCTGGATTCCAAGTTTAGAGTGTTCCTTCACCAAGAAAATTAGATGAGGTCACTTCTTTCTGGAACTGATTGAATTTGCTGCCTTTGCAACCACTTTGTCCTAACAGTTGCTTCCAAGGGTCTCATGAGATGGAGGCTGCCCCTATTTCCTGTTACAATTTCACAAGATAGAAAGTTATATCAACCATAGGCACCTGGGAACAGCTCTCTACATAGGCCTGGTTTGGTCCATCTTCTCTACATTAAGAAGATAGAGGCTGATTCAGACACATCCCTTCGTCATGACCAGGTTGTTTGCAATTGAAGATGACTTTTTCTCTCTCAGGTACTTCATAGTTCCCTATATCTTCTCCAGGGATTATATCTGCATAGACCTTTGAGCTTCTCAGCAGGTGAAAGTCTCCCTACATTTTTGTATTGTAAGACCAACTCAGTCCTGCTCTTTTGTAAAGATAGATTGAGGGAACAGTATATGGTTAGGGTTAATAACGGGTTCGATTTGTGTTAGGAATCATTCTGCTGGATGAATAAGAATATTGGGATCCTGTGGTATTTATAAGAATATAGAGGTGAAATATAAGTATGACAATGGAATTCTAGATAAGATTTGAAGCCCAGAAGTGCACTGGGCACTGGAGTGGGAAACTTAGCTTTGAACAATGTTCTGCACAGATATCTCAGATAAATCGATATATAATGGCAAAGGACCATGTACCTTGGTTGATTGAATGTGTAAGAAAACATCCAGTCAAAAAGGGATAGTCGGTAGGATTAGGAAGATAGTGTAGGTTTAGATAGAAGAGTGAGAATAGGATTTGGACCAAAAGTACTTTAGCAATAGAGTTTTGGTTAGAGAGTGAATGTAAATGTCAGCACATGTGAAGAGTTGGTCACAGTGATGAACTGGAAAAAATATGTAGGAAAGCATTTATCAATAGAAACATTAGGAAATCAGGCAAAGTATAAAGTGAGTGATAGGATAAGACATTTTCAACAGGTTGAGATTTAATATATAATCTTAGGAAAAAACAAATATGTAGTCACCGACAGGATAGACATTTGAGAGCATTAGGCAACCTGGACATGGATGGTTTTAGTAATCCATGCTCACTTCCTATTTAGGATTTGGTACAATCATAAGTGTGACATTTGCGTTTTGTGTCCAGAATATTACACTGAAAAAATGTATATTTATATCAGGTGACATGAGTATTTCTTCCACCATTTCTGGAAGCAATATGTTGAAGACATATAAATTAGTATTGGGGGTACAAATACGTGCACCCTGTGTCTCTGAATATAGAGAAAATGTATGAATAGACAATAGTGTGAATAAAGAATATAATTGGTTTCAACTTTAAAAAATGGATTGAAGTGATATCTGAAAATATAAAGAAAATTTTATATTGATAAACATACATTCATTCAAACCAATTATACATCTATTTGTAATATTAGGGTTATGGTTTATCAAAAAGGGTGTGAGTTTTGCTTCAAAATTGATTATGGAAATCGAAAATAATGTGTTTGGGTAGAAGTCACATGAAAAGACCAGTCAAGACACCTGGAGGAATACATGTGTTCTGAAGCAGGAATTGATTGAAAGTGAAACAAATGCCCATAAATTTGTGAATTTGTGGATGAAATATATATCCTATGATGTCCATAATATGAATAAATATTAATGTACCAGGGTTTAATAAAAATGAACGTCAAAATGCACAGCTTGTCATATCGGAATCGAGGTGCATTGATGTTAAACTTGGTCAGTTACTGTAGAAATATTAGTTAAATCTGTTTTTCTGGTGGATGAATATTTCTGAGAATAATCTTGTGAAAAGTTGATTATAAATCCAAGTCCATGAACATGAATAAATTTAGCGAGTGTAAATAAGACACATATATTTCATATTTTCAAAAATCTGGACAGTGTATATATATATATATATATATATATATATATATATATATATATATATATATTTACACAAAACACACACACAGACATTAAAAAGTAGCAATATATATGCCACTCAAAATTCATCTATAAATATATATCATCCAAAGATGCAAAAATATTTATTTTACTGAACATGAGTTTATGTATAATGTTTTTCTACTAGGAAGCTCCCCTATAGGTGGAATTTTCAGTTCCATCAACGATTTGGAGGAGTGATCTCTTCTCACAATTTGTATCTACCAAGTCAGCCAACTCACAAAAATGTACATGTGATACCAGGTAGGATACTATAAATGCATATAAAAATACATGTGATGAATAGGCTACAGAGAAAGGGACAGGAATTCATATATTTGTTAATTTTAAAAACACATGGAGAACTATTTCAATTGAAAATTGACCAGATTTATAACACCTACCATTTATCATGCAAAAGGCAAGTCCAAATATACAACATGCCTCCTCTGAAATGCTTGTATTTCTATTCTGTTTGCGTTACTTTTCTCCATCATATTAGAATTGATGGAGAATATTTCTGAGAATAATCTTGTGAAAAGATGATTATAAATCCACATTCATGAATATGAAAAATTTAGGATGTGTAAAATAATACACATATATTTCATATTTTGAAAAATCTGGAGAGTGTATATATATACACACACACACACACACAAACATTCACAGACATTAAAAAGTAGCACTATATGCCAATTTAAAATCACCATGAAATATATATCATCCACAGATCCAAATAAATTCATTTTACTGAACATCGATTTATGTATAATGTTGTTCAACTAGGAAGCTCACCCACAGGTTGAATTTTCAGTTCCAACAGCGTTTAGGAGGAGTGATCCCTTTTCACAATTTGTATCTGCCAATTCAGCCACCACACAAGAATGTACGTGTGGTAACAGGTAGGATTCTAAATGTGCATATAAAAATACAGGTGCTGAATAGGCTTCAGAGTAAGGGAGACAGGAATTCACATATTTCTTAACTTTTAAAATACATGGAGAACTATTTCAAAAAAAATTGACAAGATTTAAAACTCCTACACTATATAATTCAAAAGGCAAGCCCAACTATCCACCATGCCTCCTCTGAACTGCTTGTAGTTCTATTCTTTTGGGGGTATTTTTCTCCAACATATTAGGATTAGTAGTCAGAGTCTAGTAGGGTATGTGTTAATGTCAGTGATTCAGTATTTTGAATGGAAAATAGGAAAATGAATCCAATGTGTATGCAAATATGTGCTTCAGAAAAATCTTCCCACTCTCATCCAGAACAATCCCTTGACATTACCTTCGCCCCAAGTAAGACACAATTAGAGGAAAAGAGATAGAAAATATGTGAATACATATCTGAAATGGAATTTGATCAGGAGTTCACAACCATGGAGGTGGTAGAGGAATTTTCAAAAGTAAGGGACAGGGTAAGCACTCCACAATCACAGAGCTCTGCTGGCCTAAAGACTTCTTGAGAAACTGCCTCTGAGTTTGGGCACTTGAAATATATGTTGTTTTCAGGAGCTTTTGCTTCCTTCTAGTGAGACAATCAAAGCTGGGTCAGCATCTATGTGACCTGGAGGACATAAATTGTAATATTCCAATGAACATGAGGGAGCAGTGCTGAATTCTCTCTTTGTAGGTATACTATGGCCACTTGGGGCTAAGTGTGTCCCCGCGTGGACTGTATATTCATTTGTTCCTCTTCCACTCTTCATTGTGTTTCTTGCTGCTGCACTGTGACTTTGGTATTTGCTTCACGAAATACATGGAGTTCAACTGGGACACAGTGGTCTAAGTGTCTGCCCGTGTGGACTGTGAAGCCATTTAGTAATCCTCCACTTTTCCTGGTGTTTCTTGCTGCTGCACTGCGAGTTTTGTATTTGCTTCATGAAATACAAGGAGTTCAACTGGGACACAGTGCTGGAGAGAGTTCTATCACATGTGGTGGCTCACACATGAGCATTCATGAAACCGGCCTCTATACCACATAGCTTGCTCCCTTGACAATAGCAACCTAATTCTGTAAATTACCCTAAAACCTCTCCATATAACAAGATGTGTTTACTTATAATGGTCTCCTGGCTGCACCATGTCCGTCTCATGATATTTGGAATCCAAAGGCAGATCCACATGGCCCCATCACAGATATTTTATCACACACCTGCCTACCGCTGCTCTAGGCCCTCTACTCATCAGGCTGCAAATTACTGGCATCTCGGTTCTACACCATTTTCATTAAACCCAATCAATCAAGGCACTGTCTGGTACACTCATGATCAGAAATAGGACATCCAAAGGTTCTGTATGCCACCTGTTCATGGGAATTTCAAAAATTTAAACTATTAATCTAGCTATTTATCAAGGATGAAGTTGGAGGCACAGTGGATTTCAATTCATGCAGGAACCATTAAATGGTGAGTATGATCATTTCAATGAAAACTCTGGAGAACTCTCACAGGCAAGGCTTCCCAAAGAGTGTCCAAAAGGACACCTGAAGCCAGGCTCATTGAGGTCTACAATTGAGATCCATGAGTGTTTTGATCTCAACAATGGCTGCCAAGTCTTTCAGAATAAAATCTTGTGGTATCCTGACTGAGATTCCCAGTGTTCTGTGGAAAGCTACCCTGGGCCTACATCTCAGGTTCCAAGGGCGACTCTCATGCATGGCCTCCTCAAATCCCAACACAACTCATGGCAATACTTCACTAAGCTCAGTTCCAGGACACAGTGTCTAAAAGGAGTCACACCAGAGTTCAGGCCCAGGAGAACCCAGTAATCTCTTCCAGCTACCACACATATGACCACAATTTAAATCAAAACACTCCCACATGGGCCTCATCTTCTTCTACACAGACACGCATCATAACCTCTGGCTGGAAGTTTCCATGAGGGGTGCAGCCCAAGACAGTGTCCAAAATAAGCTCCATTGCCCCTCATTTGCCAAAAGTCAGGGTGGCCTAAACACCCTTCCTTTGAACCAGGAGTGATCAAATAAGCCTGCCTTTAATACTGCTCTGCTTCTCCAATTTGAGGCCTAATGACTGTCAGGTGTAGATTTTCTATGTGATTTGGAGTCATGAGAAAACCCAAGCACCTATGGGCTATCCACTGTAGGGCTTTGAAGAACTCATTTGACCCAAATGATCCCTATTCTCACTTGACGGAAGTCACGAACTGAAAAGGTCGGGCGAACTTCGGAGGAAAAGACCACCAAGAGACTGTCTCATGCCACAGCAAAGGGTTTATTGGGGGTCCAGCATGCTGAGGCTCAGAGCTCACTTCAGAGGAGCAAAGAACAAAGAGCCCCGAGAACAACTTGAGCAGAGTTTATATACATTCTTTAGAGAGGGCAGGGACTTTACATACATCATAGCCTCCTTTAGAAAATCATCATATACCGCGGGAAAATCAAATAATAACTCTAAAACATGATTAGCACATTCATTGGCGGGAACAGGTTGGGCAGCGGGTGATTGGTCAGCCGTGAGAAGGAGTATACATTTAAACTGATTGGTTGAAGCACTGAGATGTATACGTGCAGATCTGCATGGTTTCTGGGAAGGGGTGGTTAAGTAACGAGGTGGTCAGGGAAGATTTCAACACACATCTAATGGGAAGATCCGGGAATTGTCTTAAGTGCCACAGGAATTTCAGGTTCTGAGTGCAGCTTGGAAAATGTACAAAACCTGGTTCTTTACGTTTCCATTTCAATTTCTTTTATTCTTTCATTTCCCACCCCTTTTTCTGACTACTTTTAATCTTAAAAGTAATGAATCAAAATTATTGTGGGGTTTCACATTGTATTCCTACCAGTGCAGCATATTTCTGTCTGATTATCATGAGTTTCACCTGCCTAATCTGAGCCTGGAGAAAGGAAACTATGTGGTAAAGCAAACAAGGTCCCACAGTTAGCAACACCATAAGGATGATCAGGGGTCCAGCTAAGTCTGATATTAGTGTAGTTACCAGGGGTACTGGGTTAACCATGACTCAAAGCACCCTTGTTGAATCTCCCATTCTCTCTGGCGCTCTTCAAGGTATTTTCTTAATTTACTCATGAATTATTTTGCAACTCCAATATGGTCAGCATAAAAACAACATTCTTCTCTCAGTGCAACACAGAGGCCCTCTCCCTTATCAAGAGGAGGTCTAATCCTTACCTGTTCTGTAAAACAACTTCAGAGAGAGAGGTTAAGGATTCCTGCAAAGCTGTGATGGAGGTCTCTAACGTCTTCAAGTCTTGATTTATTGCTGTTTCTAATTGGGCCATTTGTTGTTAACCACGCATCATAGAAGCTGTTCCCATACCCACTCCTGCAGCAGCTCCTATCCCCAATAGGATGGCTAGAGTAAGGGACAATGGTTCCCCTTGATATCGGGTTGTTTGTCCCCCTAGTAGACCTTCAAATGATTAGGCATTATGATAGAGTACCCTGGAGAGTATCTGCACCATTACACAATAATTTACAGGGCTGTCAAAGACCTGGGCTGAAATACAAGGAGTTCTGACTGTGTGGAGTTCAGTACCATAAAGGTTCCTTTAATTAGTTCCCAGGGGGAGGAGTCAGATGTACTCTGGACTGGGGAAGTAGGCAAAGACGGAATCCAGGAAGTATTAGATGGTAGAGGGGTTCTGGTAGATCTAGGCATGGAAGGTTTAGGAGGCTTAATTCCTGGCTTGAGGGGATTGGGTCCTATTGCTGTGGGATTTTCTTTCTTTTTAAGCCAGACGGTGAACCAGAGACCAAATTCATCACCTGGGCCATAAATATAGAATCGCATTCCCCACGTATTTCCCATAGGCCAGGTTTTTCTGAGGTAGCCCCTTCCTTTGGAAGTGAAAGTTATATTGAGGGGGTAACATAGAGTATTCTTTCCACAGCGAGTTTTTGACACCACTGGGCTAGCAGCACATTTCTTGGGATCAATCCAGGTGTCATTTCATCCTACCGGAATCATACCTTTCTGGGGAGTTTGGGTTCCACCATGCAGCTTTCGTTTGTTCACAACCCCAAGATCTACAATAAAAGTCACTGGGTCCTCCACAGGTTTGGGCCTGTTTTATGACTTTGAAAATCAGGTGGGCACACATAATAGTCAAGACTGGCTAGTTTACACCTGAGCTGGGGGAGATGACATCCATAATTCATGGGTTAAGGTGGTCTATGTTGCCCTGGTTAGGGTTTGAGTGGGATCTGTGTGGGGTCCTCTATGTCAGGGAGATCCCAGTCAGGGAAGCCTATGGCAAGCTGACAAATGTCCGGGTGGAGAGATGGCCACCAAGTCCATAAGGTGGCTGTTTGTGAAATAGATCACACTACTTGCCCATTAGGATTCATTACTTGCCCTTGTTGCTGAGCACGCTGATGGGGATTAGGGCTGCTGCTGGTCATGGGAAGAATCCATAGCCCTACCCACATGACGGACACGCAACTTGAGATGGTTACCAGTCTGTAGAAGTTTCCAGCCAGAGTCTGTACAGGGCTCAGGCATGAGATGGGAGGCATTGTTCCAGGAAGTGATCCCATCCACTTTCACCACTGTGGGTGTTATAAGCAGCACCTGGTATGGTCCTTTCCAGTGGAGTTCCAGGGATGACACCTGACGCCATCTCACGTAGACGAAGCCTCCCACTTGATATCAATGTGGTGTTCCCTCGTCTCCAGTCTGATAAGCAGAGGCCAAATGTTTCCACAGGTATCGCTGGGTGCTGGGTTTGTTAAAGGGCTTTAAATCTGTCAAGCAAGGGGGTGTGAAAGGAATCATTAAGTCTCATAGTTGGGATTAGGTCCCCTACTGGAGGAAGGGCACCATTGAGAATTTCATAAGAGGTGAGGTTACACAAAGAGGCGGAGGGGGTATTTCTTTCACAAAACAGTGCATAAGGTTGGAGCATAGTCCAATTTTTTATGCCAGTATCCAAGCTTAATTTTGTTAAGTACTCTTTGATGGTTCTATTCATCCTTTCTACCTGTCCAGAGCTCTAGGGTCTATAAGCACAATGTAACTTCCAATTAATCCCCAGGGTCCTGGAAAATCCCTTACTTTCCTGGGGCATGAATGCCGGTCCGTTAGCGGACCCTATTACCTTAGGCAGGCCGAACCTTGGAAAAATGTCTTCTACGATCTTTTTGACTACCATCTGAGCTGTTTCTTTCTTCATGGGGAAGGCTTCGACCCATCCTGAAAAAGTATCTACAAAGACTAGGAGATATTTAAGTTCATACCTTGCTGGCTTAATTTCAATAAAGTTCAATTCCCAGAATTGTCCTTGTCTGGTTCCTTGTAAGCGCTTCCCTGCAGGAAGCTTGGATGGGTAAGCATTAACTACTTGGCAGACTTGACATGCTCTAGTCACCTGCTCAGCTATTTCTTTCCTCTGTGAGTCAGTCAATAATAAGTCCTTTCTCCGGTCCTTTAAGAGTGCCTATATCTTCTCTGAGTCTAAGTGGGTGAGCTGGTGTACGTCTTTGACATAAAGGTGGGCTTTTTGAAATTGTAAACTTGGCTCTGTAGGATCCCAGAGTTCTGTATCTGTCTCCTCAGATGATAAGTTGCCTGAATGTTCTGGTGCGGCCAAGTCTCCTGATTGTTGTTCCCCCTGGTGTGGAAAAAGTTAACACAGTCACTGCATTTAGGGCTGCCAATTAAGCTTCCTCATCTGCCCTTCTTTTTTCCAACCGCCACGGGTTCGTTTCCCTTCTGGTGCCCTGGACAGTGCACTATAGCTAGTTCCTTAGGGCCCTGCACTGCTGAGAGAAGTTGGAGGATCTCATCTTTGTTCTTTATTTCTTTCCAGGTGGAGGTTAATAACCCCCTTTGCTGGTAAATAGCCCCGTGCACATTTGCAGTGGCAAATGCATAGCGGCTATCAGTGTATATGGTGGCCCTTTTGCCTGTTGCTAGTTCCAATACTTTCGTAAGGGCAATCAGTTCTGCTTTTTGGGCTGATGTCAGTTCTGGGAGACCAGAGGAACAGATGACATTAATTTTGCTAACTACTGCTTCTCCAGCCCACCGCTTACCATCTTGGAGGAAGCTGCTGCCATCCATAAACCATACAACTTCAGGGCAAGGCAGTGGCTGATCCTTCAAGTCTCGTCGTATACTGGTTTCCTCTGCCAGTATGTGTTGACACTCATGAGCGACGGGTCTTGATGATTCTTCTGGCAGCAGTGTAGCCGGGTTGAGTGGAGCAGCGGGTCCCAGCGTGATTCTGTCTTTGTCAAGCAAGAGGTTCTGGTAGTGGGTTATTCTAGAGTTTGATAGCCACATCTCTGGAGGCTGACAGATGATGCACTCCAGGGCATGGGGGACTATAATCGTTAGCTTCTGTCCCAACGTTAATTTATCAGCATCTTTTATTAGAAGGGCTGCCGCTGCTATAGCTCTTAAGCAATGGGGCGACCCACTAGCCACTGGGTCCAGTTTATTTGATAAGTATTCTACCGACCTTTTCCAAGGTCCCAAAGTCTCAGTGAGCACAACCCGTGCTATTCCTTTCTTTTCCTCGATGTAGAGACTGAAGGGTTTTTCTATATCTGGGAGTGCTAAGGCCGGAGCAGATAGCAGCACCTTTTTTCTGACATTATCAAAAGCTTGTTGGTGCTCAGGGGTCCATTGGAAGTGGGCATCCCCCTTTATCAGCGGGTATAAAGGGGCAGCCAGAGACGCGAACCCAGGAATCCATAACCTGCAAAAGCCGGCAGTCCCAAGAAACTCCCTGAGTTGTCTCTTATTAGATGGGGGCAGTGTCTGCACAAAGTTTTGTTTTGTGGGCTCAGTGAGCCATCCTTTGCCACCCGTAAGAGAATAACCCAGGAAGATTACTTCTTGCTGACAAATTTGGGCCTTTTTGGCAGAAGCCCTATATCCAAGCCGAGCAAGCTTGGAAAATAATGCTTGGGTCCCAGACTCATAGTTCTCTTTGGTGTCGGCTGCCAGTAGCAGACCATCCACATATTGGAGTATGGTGACATCGGGGTGTGCAGTTTTGAAGTCATTGAAGTCCTTGTGGAGGGGTTCATCAAAGAGAGTGGGAGAGTTTTTGAACCCCTGTGGGAGTCTAGTCCAGGTTAGTTGGACAGATGTTCCTTTTTCGGGGTCTATCCACTCAAAAGCAAACAGCAACTGACTGTCCTTATGTACGGGCAAGCAAAAGTGAGCATCTTTTAAGTCTAGCACAGTGTACCATTCCTGCTCCAGATTCAGAGCGCTAAGCAAATTATATGGATTCGGTACAGTGGGGTGAATGTCCTGCACTCTGTTGTTGATCTCTCTTAGGTATTGAAGCGTCCGGTAGTCCCCAGTTCCTGGCTTTCTTACTGGTAGCAGGGGGATATTCTAGGACAAATGACAGGGCCTTAAGACCCCAAGAGCCAGGTATTTCTGAATATGGGCCCTTATCCCATCCTTAGCTTCTTTGATTAGAGGATATTGTTTAACACTGATTGGAGAGATAGAGGCTTTTAATTCTACTACTATTGGAGGTTGTTATATGGCTAGACCTAACCCAGCAGTTTCTGCCCAGGCATTAGGATAATCTTTTATCCATTTCTGGGGTAGTTTGCCTGTTTGATCAGTCCTAGGAGGCGCGAAGTGTTGATGTTCTTCTTCTACGGATGTTGTCAAAGCCATGACTATGGGAGTTTTTACTGAAGGCTTTAGAAACTCCACTTGGGGACCATCAGGGTTAAAGGTTATTCTAGCCCAGAGTTTGGTAAGCAGATCCCAGCCCATCAATGGGGCTGGGCATTCTTGGATTCCTTGGAAAGCGTGGTGGACTTTTCCATTTCCTAGGTCCATAGTCCTCTTAGTTGTCCCAGCCCAATATCTACTGCCATTAGTACCTTTAACAGGGGACCATTTATTTGATAGGGGGCCCAGTGGGGTCTTAAAGGTTGATTATACTGCTCCTGTATCCACTTCAAAGTTCACTGGGGTCCCCTCCACTTTAAATGTTACCCTGAGCTTGGAGAGGGGATCCGAGCCCCGACTTTCCTAGTCCTCTTCTAGAGTCAGCACGGCGGACTGGCATCTCTACTTCTTTTGGGGGCACTCTTTGGCCTAGTGTCCTGTTTTCTTTACAGTAGGCACACTGATCTGAGGCCAGGGGCAGCCATTGGCGGGGGCCCAGATATCCCTTTCTGTCTCCCTGCTTTTTAACTTCTGGCATATTTGGTGCTCTGACCAGAACCTTAGTCAATGCTTTAGTCTGCCTTTTGCTCCTTTCATCCTCCTTTTGTTCCCTTTCCGTCTCTCTCCTCTGTTCCCTTTCCTCCTCAGTTTCTCTCTTATAATATACTTTCTCAGCATCTCTTACTAAATCTCTCAAGGTCTTATCTTGTAATACATCTAGACGTTGTAACTTTCTCTTAATATCTAGGGCAGCCTGCTCGATAAAGGCCATTGCAACAGATGCTTGTTCATCCTCTGCCTGAGGATCAAAAGGAGTATATTTCCTATATGCTTCCATATTTCTCTCCAGAAACATAGAGGGAGACTCATTAGGCCCTTGGATAATCTCTCTTACCTTGGCCAAATTAGTCGGCCCTCTGGCGGCCACTCGGAGACCCGCTATTAGAGTCTGGCGATAAGTGGACAGATGCTACCTACATTTAAAGGTGTTTGGGTGCCAGTTGGATCGGTTCATTGGCCCGTAGGGACGGAAGGGAAGCATCATAGGGGCTTCCGAGTTTTCTATTATCCGTCACCGGCGGGTTCCTTTAGGTGGCCCAGCTTCCTCCAGGGGAGGAGGGGTTGCTGCTGCTGCAGAGAAGTCCCCTGGAGTGCTTGGGTCTGGCCCAATTGCCTCTAGCGGCGGAGGGGCTGAGTCAGCGGCGAGAATATCATCTGGAACGTGTTGGGGGTTGGAGAGCAAGGGTAGAGGATAAGGAGGGGGAGGAGTGTCCAGTCTTGTGACTCAGGGAGAATGGAAGGAAGAGGGGGAGGAGTGGAAGGTTTGAATGATAGGATGCTGGGGGAAGGGGTATATGGCTGTTGATCTGGGTGGCCACGTGGCCCCGGCTGAAAGACAATATCTCTGACTTTTCAGATTAGAGGGAAGTAGAAGGATCCTTCTGGGGGGCCACCTGACTCCGAGAATGGGCCATTCTGAAGCACAGAGAATCTGCCAGGTATGGCATTTTACTGAAAAAGAAAGATTCTGGGCCCTTGAGCGGACATCAGTTCAATGATCAAGTGTCAGGGACAGAGAAGTGGAAGTGCTTTGTCCCATAATGAGAGTTACTCAAACAGGGACAGTGAAGACACAAACGCAACACAGACAAAGACAAACAGTAAACGTTTAACATGAGTCCAAGACAAAGATTAGAACTGAGTAACTGCCAAAACCTGATGGGTTAGACAATAAAGACAGCCCGTAAACTCAACATGAGTTGAGAACAATGACCAAAACTGAGTAGCCGGCAAAACCTGATGGGCTGGCCAACCAAATCCTGAAGCAAAATATAAACGAGTTGAGGAAATTAGTATTCCTTGATTTCTCTAGTCCTCTGGAGTGTCCCCCAGGAACGTGGCCTGTAGCTCTGTGACACATGTGTCAGCCACCATCAGAGAGAGCTAATGCTCTTCACTAACAGCCACTTTGCCAATCCATAACCTGAAACCCAAAACCAGAAAGAGGTGCCTTACTTACCCCGAGAGGAGTCCATTGGGGTCTTTCGTCCGCCGCTGCCGGATATCTCACCTGGGGCCTCCAGATGAATAGGTGGGGCGAACGTCAGAGAAAAAGACCACCAAGAGGCTTTCTCATGCAACAGCAAAGGTTTTATTGGGGGTCCAGCATGCTGGGGCTCAGAGCTCACTTTAGAGGAGCAAAGAACAAAGAGCCCTGAGAACAACTTGAGCAGAGTTTATATACATACTTTAGAGAGGGCAGGGACTTTACATACATCATTGCCTCCTTTAGCAATTCATCATATACCATGGGAAAATCAAATAACAACTCTAAAGCATGATTAGCACTTTCATTTGCGGGAGCAATTCGGGCACGGGGTGATTGGTCAGCCCTAAGAAGGGGTATACATTTAAACTGATTGGTTGAATACCTGAGATGTATACTTGCTGAGCTGCAGGGATTCTGGGAAAGGGTTGTTAAGTAACTAGGTAGTCAGGGAAGATTTCAACACACATCTAATGGGCAGATCCGGGAATTGTCTAAACTGCCACAGGAAAGTGCAGCTTGGAAAGTTTACAAACCTGGTTCTTTACATTTCAATTTCAATTTCAATTTCTTTTATTCTTTCAGAACCTTACAGAGAAAGGCAAGAGACTTAATCCACAATGACTGCTCTTTTGGCCATTTTGGTTTTGGATGCACACATGGGATCTTTCTTTCGATCCATCTGGTGCTGATAATCTAAGTCACAGCCTCACACAGGGCCAAGAGGCTAATTAAGACACAACCATTTTCAAAGCAATTACTACTCTGAGGTCAGTTACAGAACTCAGTCTCTGAGGAGAATCACACCAGTGTTCAAGGCTAGGTGCACCCAGTCATCTTTTCCAACCACCACATAAATGACCACAATTAAAACCAAAACAATCCCACATGGCCCTCATCTTCTTCCATAGAGTCACTCATCATAACCTCTGGCTGGAGGATTCCTTTAATGGCGCAGCTCAAGAGAGTGTCCAAAATAAGCTTCCTTTCCCCTCATTTGCCTAAACTCAGGGTGGCCTGGACACCCTTCCTGTGAACTAGGATTGATCACATAGGTCTGCCGCTAATACTGCTCTACTTCTCCAATTAGAGGCCTACTGACTGTCAGGTATAAATTCCTTATGTGATTTGGATTCGTGATTAAACCCAAGCACCTCTGAAGAGCTTGGAAGAACTCATTTGACCCAAAAAATCCCTATACTCCCTTAAAGAAGGTCAGGAACCTAACAGAGGAAGGCAAGAGACATCATCCACAATGACTTATGTTTTTGCCATTTTGGTTTTGGATGCACACATTGGATGTTTCTTTAGATCCATCAGGTGCTGAAAATCTAAGCCATAGCCTCTCACAGGGCCAAGAGGCTGATTCAGACACATGGCTTTCCAAAGCAATTAAGCAAAGAGCCACAGGTGATGCCCATTCATTTCCATTTGAAAACTGTTTCCTTCAGGCTTCACAAAGGGGTGGCCTGAGGCAAAGACCTTCCTGACATTCAGGGCAAAAGATCAATAGGTTAGCAAAAGGCCCAAAACAGGGTTTCTCCACTGAGGCTTTTCTGGTCACACTGATATCTGAGTTTTCTGAGATGCTCCAATTCCCTCCAGCTATCCAGAACATAGCCATGTCACAGAGTTTGGAGGTGGTACATATTTTGGACACAAAACCATGAGCCTATTCTGGAGAGTGGCCAAAATTCAGGAAGAAAACAGAAACTTAGTAAGATAGTAGGTGTTGCCCATCGATAAGGCAACCTGCAGTCCATTACTAAAATGGACAGGATGAATGCTGGGAAGCTTTCTACTAGACAGGACACATCCATTGATGCATTCTCTTTTCTAATGTCTACAACCATGGACACAGTGGGAGACACAGACACAGAAACACTTGCCCTGTCAAAGTTCTTTCTAGAAATAGTCCACTCCAAACCAAACACACCGCCTTTCCTACCTATTCTCAGAACATGAGGCAAAACCACAAACTCACACACACACTCAAAAAGGCACCTCCTTCCCCCAAGTAAGTCTGTGACTATCCAGAGTGTCCTTTGACTGGTGGGCCATTTTATGTTCCCCCGAAAAGGCCTGTCTTGTCTTAGATCTGGTCTCCTTGTCAAACACTGTGAAGTTGTCAGGAGCCTGTTCTGACCACTACATGCTTTCTCAGGGAAGGCCCGTCTTCAGAACTCTCCTCGCATTTGGCCATCCTCACATCAGTAGGTACCAAAAAAGACAGACTCTGTCCTTGGTAAATCCAAACATGTGAGCCCACTGGGTCTGAGACTGGGACTGGCTCTGTGTGCCTGGCTTCCTGGATCCCAAATTCAGAGAGTTCCATCACCAAGGAAGTGAGGTAGGTCACTTATTTCAAGAATTTAATGAGTTCACTGCCTTGGCAACCACTTTGTTATAACAGTTGCTTCCAAGGGTCCCATGAGATGGAGGATACCCTACTTCCTCTGACACTTTCACTAGTTAGAATGGTATATCAACCATATGGAACCAGAAACAGCTCTCCACATTGTCCTGGTTTGGTCCATATTCTCTCCATTAAGAATAGAGAGGTTGATTCAGACACAACCCTTCATCCTGACAAGGTTGTTTGCCATGGAAGATGACTTTTGCTCTCTCAGGTCCTACATAGCTGCCTAATACTTCTCCAGGGATCATTTCTGCTTGGACCATTGAGTTTCTAAGCAGGTGGAAGATCCCCTACATTCCTGTATTGTAAGACAAACTCTGTCCCTGCTCTTCTGTAAAGGTAGATTGAGGGAACAGTGTATGGTTAGGGTTAATAACAGGTTCGATTTTGGTGAGGAGTCATTCTGTTTGATGAATAATGGTATTGGGAACCTGCGATATTTACAAGAATATATAGGTAAAATATAAGTATGGAAACAGAAATCTAGGTATGATTTGAAGCCCAGAAGGACATTGGGACCTTCATTGGGATACTTAGCTTTTAATTATGTTCTGCACAGATGTCTCAGATAAATCGATATACAATGTTATAGGACCTTGTACCTTGGATGATTGAATGTCGAAGAGAACATCCAGGATAAAAGGGATAGTTGGTAGTATTAGGAAGACAGTTTGTAAGTTTAAAAAGAAGAGTGAGTATAAGTTTTGGACCAAAAATTCTTTAGCAATAGGGTTTCGGGTAGAGAGTGAATATGAATGTCAGAACGTGTGAAGAATCAGTCACAATGATGAACTGGGGAAAATATGTAGGAAAGCAGATATCCATAGAGACATTAGGAAATCATGCAAAGTGTAAAGTGAGTGATTGGATTAGACATTTTCAATATGATTGAGTTTCAATATATAATCTTAGGAAAAAACAAATATGTAGTCCCCAAAAAGATTGACAAGTGGGAGCATTAGGCAGCCTGGACATGGATGTTTTTAGTAATCCATGTTCATTTTCCATTTAGACTTTGGTACAATCATAAGTGTGATGTTTGCATTTTCTGACCAGAATATTACTGTGATAAAATGTATATGTGGATCAGGTAACATGAGTATTTCTTCCACCATTTCTTGGAGCCATATTTTGAAGATGTATAAATTAGTATTGTGGGTAAAAATAGATGTACCCTGTGTCTATGAATATAGAGATAATGCATGAATAGAGCGTAGTGTGAATAAATAATATTACTTGTTCCAACTTTAAATAATGGATTAAATTGATATATAAAAATATTCAGGAAATCTTATATTGATATACATACATTCATTTCAACCAGTAATACATCTAATGGTAATATTAGGATTGTGGTTTATCCTGAAGTGTGTGTGAGTTTTGCTTCAAACTGATTATGGAAATCAAATATAATATTTTTGGAAAGAAGTCTCATGAAAAGACCAGTCAAGAAACATGGAGGAATACTTGTGTTCTGAAGCAGGAAGTGATTGACATTGAAACAAATGTCTAAAAATTTGTGAACTTGTGGATAAAATATATATCCTACGATGTGCATAAACTGCAGAAATAGTAATGTACCATTGTTGAATAAAAATGAACGTCAAATTATATGTCATGTCCCATAGGAGTCTACTTGCGTTGATATTAAACTGGGTCAGTTACTCTAGAAATATTAGGATTTGTGTGCAGCTTTCACTGAAGTCAGTTTTCAGTACTAGGAAACAAATATATATTTCAAGTTGATGAATAATTCTGAGAATAATCTTGTGAAAAATCGATTATAAATCTAAATACATCAACATGAATAAATTTAGGGAGTATATATAAGACACATATATTTCATATTTTGAAAAATCTGGAGAGTATATATATATATATATATATATATATATATATATATATATATACACAAAACATACACACAGACTAAAAAAAGTAGCAATACATATGCTAATCGAAATTCATCATTAAATATATATAATTCACATATGCAAAAATAATTATTTTACTGAACATGGATTTTTGTATAATGTTTTTCTATTAGGAAGCTCACCCATAGGTTGAATTTTCAGTTTCAACAGCGTTTAGGAGGAGGGATCTCTTCTCACAATTTGTATCTTCCAAGTGAGACAACACAAAAAAATTAACCTGTGATACCAGGTAGGATTCTATATGTGCATATAAATATACATGTGCTGAATAGTCTATAGAGAAAGGGAGACAGGAATTCACATATTAGTTAATTTTAAAAACACATGGAGAATTATTTTAACCAAAAATTGACTAGATTTATAACACCTACCCTTTATCATGTAAAAGGCAAGTCCAAATATACACCATGCCTCCACTGAACTGCATGTATTTCTATTTTGTTTTGGTTATTTTTCCTCCATCATATTAGGATTAGTAGTCAGAGTCTAGTAGGGTATGGGTTAGTGTCATGGTTTCAGTATTTTGATTGGAAAAAAAGAAAATGAATCCAATGTGTATGCAAATATGTGCCACACAAAAATATTCCCACTCTCATCCAGAACAATGAATTGCCAATACCTTCACCCCAAATAAGACACAATTAGAGGAGAAGAGTTAGAAAATCTGTGAATACATATATGGAATGGAACATAATCAGGAGTTCACAACCTTGGAAAAAACTGGAGAATAATATATATATATATATATATATATATATATATATATATATATATATATATATATATATATATATATATATATATATATACATACACACAAAACCCACACAGAGCAATTAAAAAGTAGCAATATATATGCCAATCAAATTTCATCGTGAAATTTATATGATCCACATATCCAAAAATATTTATTTTACTGAACATGGATTTATATATAATGTTGTTCAACTAGGAAGCTCCCCCATAGGTTGAATTTTCTGTTCCACAATTTGTATCTGTCAAGTTGGCCACCTCACAAGTATGTACGTGTGATACCAGGTAGGATTCAATATGTGCATATACAAATACATGTGCTTAATAGGCTACAGAGAAAGGGAGACAGGAATTCACATATTTGTTAACTTTAAAAACACACGGAGAACTACTTCAATTAAAAATTGACTAGATTTATAACTCCAAACCTATATATTGCAAAAGGCAAGCCCAACTATACACCACCCCTCCTCTGAACTGCTTGTATTTCTATTCTGTTTGAGTTATTTTTCTCCATCACATTAGGATTAGTAGTCAGAGTCTAGCAAGCTATGGGTTAGTGTCAGGGAATCAGTATTTCGAATGGAAAATTGGAAAATGAACACAATGTGTATGCAAATATGTGCTACACAAAAATCTTCTTATTCTCTTCCAGAAAAATTTATTGTAATTAACTCCGCCCCAAGTAATACAGAATTAGAGAAGAAGAGTTAGAAAATCTGTGAATACATATCTGGAATGGAATATGCTCAGGAGTTCACAACCTTGGAGGTGTTAGAGGAGTTTCCCAAAGTAAGGGACACAGTAAACATTTCTCAAATGTGGAGCTCTGGTGCCCTAAAGACTTCTTGGGAAACTGCCTATGTGGTTGGGCACTTGAAATATATATTGTTTTCAGGAGCTTTTGATTTCTTTCTAGTGAGACCATCAAAGCTGTGTCTGCATCTATGTGACCTGGAGGACATGGATTCTTATTTTCCAATGTACATGAGGTAGCAGTGCTGAATTCTCTCTTTGTAGGTAAACTGTGGCCATTGTGGGCTAAGTGTCTCCCTGGGGCACTGTGAAGCCATTTGGTCATCCTCCAATTTTCATGGTGTTTCTTGCTGCTGCACTGGGACTTTGGTATTTGCTTCACGATATACAAGGAGTTCAAATGGGACACAGTGGTGGAGGGAGTTCTGTCTTGTGCGGTGGGTCAGGGTTCTCAGGAGAATGCACCAAGCAGGCTTCTATCCCTCATAGCTTGCCCCCTTGTCCATAGAAACCTGGTTCTGAACATTGCCCTGAAACCTCTCCATATAACAATATGCCATTTCATTGAACATTCTGCTGGCTGCACCATGTCAGTCACAAGCAATTTGGAAGCTAATGGCAGATTGACATGGCCTCACAAAGATGTTTTATCATACACCTTCCACCTCTGCTCTAGGCCCACCACTCAGTAGGCTCCAACTTACTGGTATCTCTGTTCTACACCATTTTTATGAATCCCAGTCAATCAAGGCACTGCCTGATAGATTCATGAAAGATGTAGGACATCCAAATGTTCCCAGTGCGACCAGGTCATGGGAAATTCAAAAATTTCATGGTATTTATCTAGGCATTTTTCAAGGATGAAGTTGGAGGCACTGTGGGTTTTAATTCATTCGGGAACCCTTAAATGGTGAGGATGCTCATTTCAATGAACGCTATCGAGAACTCTCACAGGCAAGACTTTCCAAAGAGTGGCCAAAAGGTCACATGAAGCCAGGCTCATTGAGGTCTACAATGTGAGGTCCATGTTTTTTTTGATTTTCAACTATGGCTGACATGCCTTTAAGAATAAAATCATGTGATATCCTGGCTGAGATTCCCAGTGCTCTGTGGAAAGGTACCCTGGGCCTATATCTCAGTTTCCATGGGCGACTCTCATGCGTGTCCTCCTAAAATCCCAACACAAGTCATGGCAATACTTCTCTGAGGTCAGTTTCAGAACTCACTCTCTAAGGGGAATCACACCACTGTTCAAGCCCAGGTGGACCCAGTCACCTCTTCCAACCGCCACACAAATGAAAACAATTGAAACCAAAAAAAAATCCCACATGGCCCTCATTTTATTTCATATAGACACTGAACATAACCTCTTGCTAGAGGTTTCCATGAGGAGCACAGTACAAGACAGTATCCAAAATAAGCTCCCTTGCCCCTCGTTTGCCTAAAGTTTGAGTGGCCTGGACACCCTTCCTGTGAAACAGGAGTGATCCAATAGGCCTGCATTTAATACTGCTCCACTTCTCCAATTTGAGGCCTACTGACTGTGGGATTTAGATTATTTATGTGTATTGGAGTCATGATAAAACCCAAGCACCAATGGGCTAGCCTCTGCAGGGCTTTAAAGAACTCATTAGACCCAAAGGATCCTTATTCTCACTTGATGGAGGTCAGGAAACTTACAGAGAAAGACAAGAGAATTCACCCACAATGACTGCTCTTTTGGCCATTTTGGTGTTGGATGCATACATGGGATCTTTCTTTACATCCATCAGGTGCTGACAATCTAAGCCACAGCCTCACACTGGGCCAAGAGCCTGATTCAGACACATCCCTTTCCAAAGCAATTAAGCAAAGAGACACAGGTGATGCCCATTCATTTCCATTTGAAAACGGTTTTCTTCAGGCTTCACAAACGGGTTGGCCTGAGGCAAAGTCCTTCCTGACTCAGGGGAAAAGAACAATTGTTAAGCAAAAGGCCCAACCACGGTTTCTCCACTGAGATGTTAGTAGTCACACTGATATCTGAGTTTTCTGAGATGCTCGCCATTCCCTTCAGCTATCCAGTATATGGCCATGTGACAGAGCTTGGTGGTGGTACATATCTTGGACACAAAACCATGAGCCTATTCTGGAGAGTGGCCAGAATTCAGGAAGAAAACTGGAACTTAGGAAGATAGCAGGTGTTACCCATTGATTATGCAAGCCCTGGTCCATTCATTAATTGGGCAGGATGAATGCTCGGAAGCTTTCTAATAGACAGGACACATCCATTGATGCATTCTTTTTTTCTAATGTCTACAACCACGGACACAGTGAGATACACAGACATAGAAACACACGCCCTGTGAAACGACTTAGTAGAAACATTTCACTCCAAACCACAAAACCGTCTTTCCTACCTATTCTCAGAACATGAGACAAAACAACAAACCCACACCAACACCCAAAAAGGCACCTGCTTCCCTCAAGTAGGTCTGTGACTATCCAGAGTGTCCTCTGACTTCTGGACCATACTATGTTCTCCCAAAATGGCCTGTCCTTTATCAGATCTGGTCTCCTTGGTCAACTCTGTGAAGTTGTCAGGAGCTAGTGGTGAGCCACTACCTGCTTTCTCAGGAATGGCCCCTCTTCAGAGCTTTTCTGGTATTTGGCCATTCTCACATCAGTAGGTACCAAGAAAGATTGACTCTGTCCTTGGTAAATCCAAACAAGTGAGCCCACAGGGACTGTGACTGAGACTGGCTTGGATGCCTGGCTTCCTGGATCCCATGTTCAGAGAGTTCCATCACCACGGAAGTGAGGTGAGGTCACTTCCTTCAGGAACTGAATGAGTTCACTGGCTTGGCAACCACTTTGTCCTAACAGTTGCTTCCAAGGGTCACATGAGATGGTAGCTGCCCCAACTTCCTGTGACACTTTCACAAGTTAGATTGGTATTTCAACCATAGGAACCTGGGAACAGCTCTCCACAGAGGCCTGGTTTGGTCCATCTTCTCTACATTAGGACGAGAGAGGCTGATTTGGACACAACCCTTCATCCTGGCCAGGTTGTTTGTCATGTAAGATGACTTTTACTCTCCCAGGTCCTTCATAGCTGCCTACGTCTTCTCCAGAGGACATTTCTGCATGGACCTTTGAGGTTCTCAGCAGGTGGAAGATCCACTACATTCCTGTATTGTAAGACTAACTCTGTCCCTCCTCTCTGTAATGTTAGATTGAGGGGAAAGTGTACGGTTAGTGTTAATAACATTTTCGATTTGGGTTAGGAATCATTCTGCTGGATGAATAAAGGTATTGGGAACCTGTGATATGTATGAGAATATATAGGTGAAATACATGTATGAAAACAGAAATCTAGGTAAGTTTTGAAGCCCAGAAGAGAATTGGGCCCTTGATTGGGATACTTAGCTTTGAATTAGGTTTTGCACAGATGTGTCAGATTAATCAATATTCAATGGCCTAGGACCTTGTACCTTGGATGATTGAATGTAGAAGAGAACATCCAGTCAAAAAGGGATAGTCGGTAGTGAAAGGTTAATAAAATAGGTACTTGTCACTTCCTGTTTCTCTGTATGCTTAAAAAAACACTTTTGAAATCTTGAGAACTCTTTGCTAATCTTGTTCCCAGAATGTGCTCTCCCCAACTGCCAAACTGCAGAATGTACTCCCTCACCCGTGTGCACGCACACTGCCCACTCACCCGGACCCATCAATAAACTTTCCTCCCTGCCCTCTCCAAGAAAATTATATAAACTCTGCTTAAGGTGTTCTCAGGGCTCTCCTCTCTTTTCAATTGAGCTCTGAGCCCCAGCATGCTGGACCCCCAATAAACCCTTTGTTGTTGCATGTGACAATCTCTTTGTGGTCTCTTCCTCCAAGGCTTGCCCGACCTTTTCATATGGAGGTTCCACTGAAATCCAGCAGCGGCGAATGTGAGACCCCATGTGTCGTGGCTTTCACTATTTGTGTATCTTTCATTATGGGACAGAGCACTTCAATGCCTCTGTCCCTGACCATTGATCACTGGCCCAAAGTCCACATAAGGGCTCAGAATCTTTTTTATTTAGTAAAACACTGGACCTGGAAGACGCTCTGTGCCTCAGAATGACCCACCTATCGAGTCGGATGGCCTCTAGAAGGATCTTTCTACTTCCCACTAATTTAAAAAGTTAGAGATATTGTCTTTTAGCTAGGGCCACATAGCCATCTGGATCATTCCGCCATATATCTTAACTTTGCAGGACCTCTGCAAATCTCCTCCTTCATGGGTGAAGCCTTTCCTTACCGCTGCCCCTGCTCCTACTCCTTCCCCCATGATCTCTCAAACCCTCTGCTCTTCTTCCTTCTCCACCCTCTGTTCTCCCTGAGTCACAAGATTTGACTCAACTGGATTCTCCTGCCCCTCCTTATCCCCTGCCCTCTTCCCCCAATCCCCAACACCCTCTAAGTGATTCCCCTGCTGCTGACTCAGCCTCTCTGCAATTGGAGGAGCACAGCACCCTCCAGATAGCTCCCCAGTGGCACACACAGCCCTTCCTTCCCTTGAGGAAGCTGGCCCGGCTATAGGAACTCGCCAGCAGTGAATAGTTGAAAACACTGGAACTCCCATGATGCTCCCCCTCCATCCCTATGGGCCATAGATTGACGACGGCCATGGGGGAAAAAATGCAAGCCTACCAGTTTTGGCCATTCTCCTCTTCAGACGTACATAATTGGAAATATAACAATCCCCCTTTTTCTGAGCACCCCACCTGGCACACAGGTCTGGTTGAGTCATTGATGTTTTCACACTAGCCTACTTGATATGACTGCCAACAACTCATAGGGACTGTCTTCATGACAGGGGATCAAAATAGAATACTCCTGGAAGCTGGAAAAAAATATCCTCTGACTAGATGTGTGACTGACACAACTTCCCAAGATAATCAAAGCCAGCTTTCCTTTGAACCAACCCAACTGTGGCCCCCAAATCTTTGAAGGTAGGGAGCATCTGTTCACTTATCACCGGGCTCTAATAGTGGGTTTCCGTGCGGCCGCTAGGCGACCAACTAATTAGGCCAAGGTAAGAGAGATTATTCCAGGGCCTGAAGAACCTCTCTCTATGTTTCTAGAGAGAATTATGGAGGCATATAGAAGATATACTCCTTTCAATCCTCAGGCAGAGGATCAAAAGTCATCTGTCACGATGGCCTTTATTGGTCAAGCTGCCCCGGATATTAAAAGAAAGTTAAAATGCTTAGATGGATTACAAGATATGACTTTGAGAGATTTAGTCAGAGAAGCCGAGAAGGTATACTTTAAGAGAGAAACTGAGGAAGAGAAGGGAACAAAGGGAGGATAAAAGAAACAAAAGACAGACTAAGGCGCTGACTAAGGTCCTGGTCACAACAACAAATAGGCCAGAAATTAAGAAACAGGGAGACAGGAAGGGATACCTGGGCCCACGCCAGAGGCCACTCCTTGCCTCAGATCACTGTGCCTACTGTAAAAAAAACGACACTAGGCCAAAGAGTTCCCTAGAAAGAGACAGCCACTCCTGCCAGCCATTCTGACTCTTGAGGATGACTCCAGAAGTCGGGGCTAACATCCCCTCCCGGAGCTCAGGGTAACTTTTGAAGTGTAGGGGACCCCGGTAAACTTTGAAGTGGATACGGGGGCAATATACTCAGCCCTTAAGGCCCCATTGGGCCATCTATCAAATAAAAGGTCTCTAGTTCAAGGGGCAAATGGCAGTAAGTATCGGGCTTGGACAACTAAGAGGACCATGGACCTGGGAAAAGGAAAATCCATCAATCCTTCCTAGTAATCACAGAATGCCTGGCCCCATTGATGGGCAGAGATCTGCTCACCAAGCTCTGGGCCAAAATAACTTTTAACCCTGAAGGCAACAAAGTGGGATTTCTAAATCCTTCAGTAAAAACTCCTATAGTCATGGCTCTAACTATGTCAGTAGAAAATGTACATCAACTCACTCAACTTTGTTCAAAGAAACTGCAGGCATTCCTGAAGGATCAAGAACAGAGTTTTCCACTAATCAAATCACAGCAAAAGGACTGAATGGGTAACAAAAGCCTGTCGGGTCCATCAATTGGTTTATGCTTATCCTTCCAAGCTTCCTGGAGGAAAGCACCTAGGAGGAAAAAGACCAGGACAATTCTGGAAAGTGAACTTTACTGAAATTAAGCATGCAAGGAATGGACTTAAATATCTCCTAGTCTTTGTAGATACATTTTCAGGATGGATTAAAGCCTTCCCCACCAAAAAAAAAAGAAAGAAAGAAAGAAAGAAAGAAAGAAAGAAAGAAAGAAAGAAAGAAAGAAAGAAAGAAAGAAAGAAACAGCACAAATGGTGGTCAAGAAGATCCTGGAAGATTTTTTTCCAAGATACGACCTGCCTAAGGTAACAGAGTCTGATAATGGACCTGCATTCATGACCCAGGTACATTAGGGGTTAGCCAGTACCCTGGGGATTACATTGTGCTTATAGACCACAGAGTGCAGGACAGGTAGCATGAATGAATAGAACCATTAAAGAGACCTTAATGAAATTAAGCTTAGAGACCGACATAAAAGATTGGACAATGCTTCTGCCTTATGCAATGTTTCATGCAAGAAATTCTCTCTCTGTTTCTTTGTGTAACCTCACCCACTATGAAATTCCCTATGGGGCCCCTATTCCAGTAAGGGACCTAACCCCAACTCTAAGACCTAACGATCCCTTCCACACCACCATGCTTGACAGACTTACAGCTGTTGAAAGAACTCAGCGATACCTGTGAAAACAGCTGGCCACTGCCTAAAAACCTGGAGATGAGGGGACTCCACATCAATATCAAGTAGGAGACTTTGTCTATGTAAGACAACATCAGGTGTCATCCCTGGAACCCCACTGGAAAGGACCATACCAGGTTCTACTTATAACACCTACAGTGGTAAAGGTAGACAGAATCACTTCCTGGATCCTGGCCTCTCATCTCAAGCCTGCACCCTGTCCAGACTCTGCCTGGAAACTGGAAGAGACTGGTAACCCTTTCAAATTGTGTATTCGCCAGGTGGATGAAGCTATAGAGTCTCTCCTTGACCACCAGTAGTTCTAACCCTCATCAGCCCTTTCAGCAGCGATGGCTGATCACAAATCCTACTGGAGAAGAAGTATAATCTATCTCACATATAGCCCACTTTGGGACCTGGTGGCCATTTCTCCACCCAGACATTTGTTAGCTGGCTATAGGTCTTTCCTATTAGGATATCCCTGATGAAGAGGATCCCACTAAAATTCCATTAAATACCTTTTGTACCATAAATAATGGAAACAAACATTATGGATGTCGGGACAGGTAAGCCAGGTGCAGGTTGGCTAGCCTAGATTACTATGTTTGCCCGGCAGACAATCAAAGCCACAAACAGCAACAGCTGTGTGGAGGAAAAGCCAATTTCTTCTGTTAGTCATGGGGATGTGAGCATACAGGGGCTTCCTGATGGAACCCGAACTCCTCATCAAATTCTGTACACAGCATTGGCCGTATGACCAATTAGATAACCAAAACCCATGGCCCCCAGAGGGGTCTCTAGATCCTCAAATACTGTGTGACCTTTTTAACTTCTGCAAGTGCTCAAAAGGGTAAAAGGAGATTCCCCTATGTGGAGGCCTTTTCCCTCCTTCGCTCACATCCTGAACTATGCTTCTCCAATAGATCCTCACCCTCAGCCTTCTTCTCCAGACTATCTGCTGTCACTCCAAACTCAGCAACCTGATTTCTTCTCTTCAATTACTAGATCAAAAACCCAAACCAACACCGGTTCTCAGACCATTGCCCCCTGGCTGAGAAGCAGGTACTGAGGTACCCCTCCACCGACTCACTCCTCTCTTCTCTTGTCACTGCCCGTACTGGGTCCCACCAGGTCCTCTTTCCAGCTAACCCATAGCTCAAACCAGCTGAGGAGAGCCCTCAGACCCTTATCCAAATGTAATGAAAATGGCCTTTAAAGTTGCTCTTTCATCACTGAAAACAGGTTACTAAAAATTTAAAGTCCCTCACAGGCTTTGTGGATACTCACTCCCTTCTTTCCCTCTGCTCTACCTGTTCTACTGCTCAAGTTTTGTTGCTAGGAATATCCCAAACCCCTTTCCCATTATTCTTTTACATCTCTCCTTTCTCATTCTCAGATCCATGAAGCTGCTCTAAGCCCCGACTTCTCTGTCTCCCCCCTCTGTACCAGGCCCACAGAAAAGTTTTCACTGACCTTCTCCAGGAGTCTTCACCATGGCTGACTTTAGGACTTTCAGCAAAAAAGTCCCTATAAACGATTTCAGTGTAGATAACCTTCCTCTTTTAATGTTGCCCTGTTCCACTTGGCCACTGGCTAAAAATAATCAGCATTCCTAAGCTAGATACCCCCTTACTAGTTTTTCACAAAATATGTGAACAATTCCTCTGGCCTTGAACTGGGGCTTCACAGAGATGGCAACATTTCTAAGATAAAGAAGTTACCATCTGGGCTCCATGGTAACAGCTGGCAGGGGGAAAAAAAGAAAGGGAAGTAAAAGCTCTCCCCCACCCAGTTGTCCTTGAAAAGTTAACTTGCCCAGAACAGAGAAAAAAAAAAACAGAAACAAAAACAGCTTTTTGTGAACTTCTGCAGAGTGTGATCTTCTGAGCCACTTCTCTTACATGTTGGGTACAAAATTCTGAAACTACCTAAACTTGGAATTCAGAAGATTAATTGATTACAACCGAAGCAATGCCCTCTGAATCTGGGTGCAACCAAATAGGACTGTTTCACTGTCTTTGGTGCTATCTTAGGTGCCTTGCCTTGTCCGTCCCTACAACAGTATAATTCTATATACTAAAACATTGTTGATGTTTTCATGAAATGAAAAACGGATGTGATTAATTGTGTAATGGTGCATATGTTACCCAGAATGCTCTATCATGACGCAGGTTCATTTGAAGATCGAATAGGTGGGACATACAACCCGGTTTCACTGGGAACATATGTCCCTCACTTTAGCCATCCTATAAAGAATAGGAGTTGCCACAAGGGTGGGCACAGGAACCACTGCCCTGGTCCATGGGACACAACAAATGACCCAGTTAGAAGAAGAAATAGACCAAAACTTAAATATATTAGAAACCTCCATAACAGCTTTGCAGGAATCTTTAACCTCTCTCTCTCTGAAGTTCTTTTACAGAACAGTTGAGGGTTGGACCTCCTCTTCATGAGTGAAAGGGACCTTTGTGCTGCATTGAGGGAAGAATGTTGTGTGAAGTTGTCAGAAGCCAGTGGTGAGCTACTACCTGCTTTATCAGGAAAGGCCCCTCTTCTTAGCTTTCCTGTCTTTTGGCCATCCTCACATCAGTAGGTACCAAGAAAGAAAGACTCTGTCCTTGGTAAATCCAAAAAAAGTGAGACCACTGGGACTGGGACTGGGACTGGGTGTGCTTGCCTGGCTTTCTGAATCCCACGTTTAGAGAGTTCCATCACCCAGGACGTTATGTGAGGTAACCTCAATCAGGAAGTGAATGAAGTCACTGCCTTGGCAACCACTTTGTCCTAAGAGTTGCTTCCAAGGGTCCCATGAGATGGAGGGTGCCCCTACTTCCTGTGACATTTTCACACGTTGGAATGGTATATCAACCATAGGCACCCGAGAACAGCTCTCCACACAGGCCTGATTTGGTCAATCTTCTCTACATTAAGATGAAAGAGGCTGATAAAGACACATCCCTTCATTCTGACCAGGTTGTTTACCATGGAAGTTGAGTTTTCCTCCCTCAGGTCTTTCATAGCTGCCTACAACTTCTCCAGAAATCATTTCTGCATGGTCCTTTGAGGATCTCAGCAGGTTGAAGATCCCCTACATTCCTGTAGTGTAAGACCAACTTTTTCCCTGCTATTTTGTAAAGTTACATTGAGGGAACAGTGTATGGTTAGGGTAATAACAGGTTTTATTTGGGATAGGAATCATTCTGCTGGATGAATAATGGTATTGGGAACCTGTGATATTTACAAGAATATATAGGTGAAATATAAGTATAAAAACAGAAATCTAGGTAAGATTTGAAGCCCAGAAGAGCATTGGGCCCTTGATTGGGATACTTAGCTTTTAAATATCTTCTAAACAGATGTCTCAGATAAATCGATATACAATGGCATAGGACCTTGAAAATTGGATGATTGAATGTAGAAGAAAACATCCACTTATATAGGCATAGTTGGTAGGATTAGGAAGATAGTCAGTAGGTTTAGGAAGAAAAGTGAGTATAGGATTTGGACAAAAAGTTCTTTAGCAATAGGGTTTGCGGTAGAGAGTGAATGTAAATGTCACCACATGTGAAGAGTCAGACACAATGATGAACTGGGGAAAATATATGGGGAAGCAGATATCAATGGAGATATTAAGAAATCAGGCAAAGTATAAATTGAGTGATAGGATTAGACATTTTCAACAGGGTAGAGGTTGAGTATAAAATCTTAGAAAGAATCAAATATTTAGTCACCAATAGGATTGACATTTGAGAGAATTAGGCAATCTGGACATGGATATTGTTAGTAATCCATGCACACTTTCCATTTAGGCTTTGGCACAGTCATAAGTGTGAACTTTGCATTTTGTTTCCAGAATATTACTGTGATAAAGTGCATATGTAGATCAGGTGACATGAGTATTTCTTCCACCATTTCTGTGGGCAATATTTTGAAGGTGTATAAATTAGTATAGGGTGTACAAATAGGTGTTCCCTGTGTCTAGGTATATAGATAAAATGAATGAATAGACCATACTGTGAATAAATAATATTACTGGTTCCAACTTTAAATATTGGATTGAATTGATATTTACAAATTTACAGGAAATCTTATATTGAGATACATACATTCATTACAACCATTTATACATCTAATGGTAATATTAGGTTTATGGTTTATCATGAAGAGTGTGTGAGTTTTGCTTTAAAAGTGATTATTGAAATCTAAAATAAAATGAAGTATCATGAAAAGACCAGTCAAAAAACATAGAGGAATACTTGTGTACTGAAGCAAGAAGTGATTAAAAGTGAAACAAAAGCCTATCAATTTGCAAAATTGTGAATGAAATATATATCCTATGATGTGCATAAACTGAAGAAATAGTCATGTAACAGTGTTGAATAAAAATGAAGGTCAAAATACACATCATGTCCCATAGGAATCTACTTGCATTGATGTTAAAGTGGGTCAGTTACTGTAGAAAAATTAGGACTTCTATGCACCATTCACTGAATTTTGATTTCAGTACTAGGATACAATATGTATTTAAGGTGGATGAATATTTCTGAAAATAACTTTGTGAACATTTGGTTATAAATCCACATTCATGAATATGAATGTATTTAGGGATTGTATAATAAGACACATATATTTTACATTCTGAAAAATCTGGAGAGTGTGTGTGTGTATATATATATATATATATATATATATATATATATATAGAGAGAGAGAGAGAGAGAGAGAGAGAGAGAGGCATTAAAAGGTAGCAATATATATGCCAATCGAAATTCATCATGAAATATATAACATCCACAGATCCAAAACTATTCATTTTACTGAACATGGATTTATGTATTATATTGTTCAACTAGGAAGCTCACCCATAGTTTTAATTTTCAATTCCAACAACGTTTAGGAGGAGTGACCTCTTCTAAAAATTTGTATCTGCCAAGTCAGCCATCTAACAAAAATGTACATGTGATACCAGGTAGGATTCTATATGTACATACAAAAATACATGTGCTGAATAGGCTACAGATAAAGGGATATAGGAATTCACATATTTGTTAACTATAAAACACATGGAGAACTATTTCAATTTAAAATTGACTAGATTTATAACACATACCCTTTATCGTGCAAAAGGTAAATCCAACTATACACCATGTCTCTCTAAACTGCTTGTATTTCTATTCTGTTTGGGTTCTTTTTCTCCATCACTTTAGGATTGCTGCAATCTGGCTGGGCACAATTCAGGAGCCACTTGTCAAAAGAAACTAACCTTACTTTTAGAACCACACATGACTAAAAATTAGCTCCTCGGGAAAAACCCTCAGAGCCCAACTGCCACTACTGGCTTCCCACAAGCTCTCAACCTCCACACTCCTTCTCTTGAGGTCGATTGGCTGGGTCGTGTGGGCAGAGCCCAAAAAGTCCCACAATGACCAGCTCTGTTGTCTGAAAGGGTGGGGAAACAGCCCAATGGCATTACCACAGAGGAGCCAATCAGCTAGATATTGCTGGGGCTGCTGTGAGCCAATCATCAGCTTGCAGTCTGAAAGGGTGGGGAAACTGCTCAATGAGCATCTCCAATGAGCATCACCGCAGAGGAGCCAATTAGCTTGATGTTGCTGGGGCCGCTGTTAGCCAATCATCAGCTGGCAGTCTGAAAGTTTGTTTGGCCCCTTGGCCTGTGCCTCTCAACACCTCCCCCTCTCTGTTTAAACAACAAGCATGTGGCTTAGGGACCATGCCTGCCTTAGGTTGTCCAATAGTACATATGGTGCTTACCCATTATCGAATGAGCTGACCTCAAGGTATCAGCCTCCAGTCTTAGATTGGTACCATTGCAATTGGATCTTACCCTTCACTAGCTACAGGTCCAGTATACAGTCACACCTGTGGAGAGGTCTTTGTACCAGCGGGGGGTGAGGTTCTTTGTCTCACCTCTGTTGGCCCCCAAATTTTAGCTGAACGACCATGACAGCAGAAGGGAGGAAGATACACCAAGCCAATTGACGGCTCCTTTTGGAAAAATTGTACCACCGATGACATCATCAGCAAAAATACCCCAACACTACCACAAGTCAATTCACCAACATATTGTTCACAATGCATGCAGGTGAGTTCACAATGCATACAGGTGATACATAGTCCAGGCAAGTTCTGCAAGCAGTTCAGTGATGGCTATTGCAGAAGCTGTAGATTGGTTTTATCTTTGTCTTTACAGGCACTGGGATGAAGATAGGAATTTTGGCAATAATGGCCAAAGAAAAATTATGTAACATTCCAGAAGGTACTAAAAGAAAACAATTTTCTTAACAATTTACATTGTCTTGAAGAGAATTATTAAATATAATGAAAAGAAAAGGTGAAAGTAAACAAACAGATCTGTTAACCTCCTTTTTTGTACACATTTTAAAACAATCCTCAACAGGTGTTTACGCAATTTAAATTAAAACATTTACATCAAGTGTATAAAAATATATTTGGATCCATTTTTTTCATGAGCGCTCATCATATATGATATATGGACATACGTACATTCAAACATATAACAAAAAACACAAGTGTGCACACGTAATATAATACATACAACACATAACATAAGAGTAAAGGCCTTATAACATTTTACAGGTGAAATCTCCATTGCAATGTCTAAAAACTCTATAGTCCAAAAATAGAACTGATCAGCAAAACATTAACCTAGGTTTGTATGACCTCAAAAAACAAAATAGAACTTCATGACATGGGAAAGGGTAATAATAAAATAGATATTGAAAAAAGCATCCTGGATTTGTCACAGATGTAAGAATAGCCAAACTGGAGTTCTGGATATCAGCTGTTATGGATTTGAGCCAAATCATATTCTTTTAATCTGTAGAAAGCGCTTTAGTTAGTCTCTCTGGAATCCAAATCGGCTGCTGTTCTCCCTGTGGAAACACACAAACAGACCTCCAACTCCAGACAATTACTGGGTCAGGACATTTCCATTGTCCTGTTAGAATATCCTTCCAAAGTACCTTGGGCTTATGTACATTTTTTGGACACATATGCCTTTCCACAGGACTAAGCCCTGATGAATCCAAATTTAAAAAGTTTAGAGTAAAAAGGGTTATTTTAAGTTTATCTTTGGGGAATACATACCCCTTCCCAATTCCTTTTTTTTGTTTAATTAGTACGTTTTAATAGTTTGATGAGCTCATTTAACTATGCCTTGTCCCTGCGGATTGTTTGGGATTCCTGTTATATGAGTAATGCAAAATGATGAGCAAAATTCTTTAAAAGAGGTAAAAGTATAACCAGGGGCAACATCTGTTTTTAACTGTTTTGGAATGCCCACAGTGGCAAAATTTTGTAAGCAATGAGCTATAACATCTTTAGTTTTTTTTCTCCGGCATGAAGGGAGTCCATCAAAAATCCAGAAGAAGTATCAACTGTAACATGCAAATATTTTAATTTTCCAAATTCTGGCAAGTTTGTGACGTCCATCTGCCAAATATGGTTAGGTATCAATCCTCTAGGATTGACTCCAAGATTAACTTGTGGTAAAATGGTCACACAATTTTGACATTGTTTTATTATTTGTCTAGCTTGTTCCTTAGTTATTTTAAAGCGCTTATGTATAGTATTAGCATTGACATGGAATTTTTTATGAAAATTTGTAGTTTCTTCTACTGTAGAGAAAATATGTATGTCATGCGTAGTTTTATCTGCTAAATCATTACCCAAACTAAGGGCTCCAGGCAATCCTGTATATGTCCTGATATGCCCTATAAAGGACGGATCTTTTCTGTCCCAGATTAGACTTTGTATAGTGGAAAGAAAAGAGAAAACTGGAGAGGAAGGGGAAATTTGTTTCTTCCTAAGATTATATATTCAAACTCAACCCTGTTGAAAATGCATAATCATATCACTCACTTTATACTTTGCCTGATTTCATAATGTCTCTAAAGATATGTGGTTTCCTGCATATTTTCGCCAGTTCACCATTGTGACTGACCCTTCACATGAACTTATGTTCACTTTCACTCTCTAACCACAACCCTAATGCTCCAGAACTTTTGTTCCAAATCCTATACTCACTCTTCTTCCTAAACCAACTCTGTACCTAATTCTACCTACTATCCTTTTTTGACTGGATGTTCTCTTCAACATTCAATCATCCAAGCTACAAGGTCCGATGCCATTGTATATCTATTTATCTGAGACATCTGTACACAATGTAAATCAAAGTTAAGTGTCCCAATCAAGGGCCCAATGCCCTTCTGGGCTTCAAAATTACCTAGATTTCGGTTTTCATTCATATATTTAACCTCTATATTTTTATAAATATCTCAGGTTCCCAATACCATTATTCATCCTGCAGGATTATTCCTAACTCAAATCAAACATTTTATTAGCCCTAAGAATACACTGTTCTATCAACCTAAATTTAAAGAAAAGCAGGGACAGAGTTGGTCTTACAATACAGGAATGTAGGGGATCTTCCACCTGCTGAGAACCTCCAAAGTCCATGCAGAAATGAATCCTGGAGAAGATATAGTCAGCTATGAAGGATCTGCGAGAGCAAAAGTCATCTTCCATGGCAATCACCCTGGTCAGGATGAAGGGATGTGTCTGAATCAGCCTCTCTCTTCTTAATGTAGAGGAGATTGACCAAACCAGGCCTGTGTGGATAGCTATTCCCGGGTTCCTAAGGTTGACATACCATTCTAACTTGTGAAAGTTTCAAAGGAAGTAGGGGAAGCCTCCATCTAATGGGACACTTGGAAGCAACTATTAGGACAAAATGGTTTACAAGGCAGTGAATTTATTCAGTTCCTGAAGGGAGTGACCTCACCTCACTTTCTTGGTGATGGATCTCTCTGAACTTGGGATACTGGAAACCAGGCACATAGAGCCAGTCCCAGTCCCAGTCCCAATGGGCTCACTTGTTTGGATTTACCAAGGTCAGAGTCAGTCTTTCTTTGTACCTACTGATGTTAGGATGGCAAAAGCAAGGAGAGCTCTGAAGAAGGGCGTTTCCTGAGAAAGCAGGTAGTGGCTAAACACTAGCTTCTGACAACTTAACAGAGTTGGTCAAGGAGAACAGACCTGAGACAGGACAGGACTTTGCAGGGGAAAATTGTATGGCCCACCAGTCAGAGGACACTCCCTAGAGTCACAGACCTACTTGGGGGAAGGAGGTGCCAAAATGGGTGTGGTTTGGGGTTTATGATTTTGTCTCATGTTCTGAGAATAGGTAGGAAAGGTGGTTTGTTTTTTGGGGTTGAACTGTTTCTAGTAAGACGTTTGACAAGGCGAGTGTTTCTATGTCTGTGTATCCCACTATGTCCGTGGTTGTAGACATTAGAAAAGAGAATGCATCAATGGATTTGTCCTGTCTTGTAGAAAGCTTCCCAGCATTCATCCTGCCCAATTAATGAATGGATTGCAGCTTTCCTTAAGGATGGGCAACACCAACGATCTTAGTAATTTCCAATTTTCTTTCTGAATTCTGGCCAATCTCCAGAATAGGCTCATGGTTTTGTGTCCAAGATATGTACCACCTCCAAGCTCTGTGACATGGCCATGTACTGGATAGATGAAGGGAATGGCGAGCATCTCAGAAAACGCAGATATCAGTGTGACCAGTAAACTCTCAGTGGAGAA
Organism: Callospermophilus lateralis; assembly: GCF_048772815.1. NCBI lineage: Eukaryota > Metazoa > Chordata > Mammalia > Rodentia > Sciuridae > Callospermophilus > Callospermophilus lateralis. Next base: position 5,928,096 of record NW_027515613.1, read on the forward strand.
ACCCTTCTTTGAGCCTTTTGCTTACATAATGTTCTGTTGCCTTGAATGTCAAGAAGTTCTTTGTTTCGGACCACCCCTTTGTGAAGCCTGAAGAAAACAGTTTTCAGATGGAAATGAATGGGCATAACCTGTGGCTCTTTGCTTAATTGCTTTGGAAATGGATGTGTCTGAATCCAACTCTATGCCCTGTGTGAGGCTGTGTCTTAGATTCTCTGCAACTGATAGATCTAAAGAAAGATCCCATGTGTGCATCCAAAACCAAAATGGCCAAAAGAGCAGTCATTGTGGGTGCAGTTTCTCTCTGTCCTCTGTTAGGTTCTTGACGTCCATCAAGTGAGAATTGGGATCCTTTGGGTCAAATGAGTTTTTCAAAGCACTGCAGATGTGGTTGGGTTTTCTTATGACTGAAATTCACATAAAGAATCTACACCTGACAGTCAGTAGGCCTCAAATTGCAGAAGAAGATCAGTATTAATGGCAGGTGTATTTGATCAATCCTGGTTCACTGGAAGGGTTTCCAGGCCACCCTGACTTTAGGCAAATTAGCGGCAAGGGAGCATGTTTTGGACACTGTCTTGGGCTATGCCCCTCATGGAAACGTCCAGCCAGAGGTTATGATGAGTGTCTATATGGAAGAAGATGAGGGCCATTGGGGAGTGTTTTGGATTTAATTGTGGTCATTTGTGTGGCATTTGGAAGAGATGACTGGGTCCACCTGGGCTTGAACTCTGGTGTGATTCCCCTTAGAGACTGAGTTCTGGAACTGAGCTCAGAGAAGTATTGCCATTAATTGTGTTGGGATTTTATGAGACCACGCATAAGAGTCACCCTTTAAACTGAGATCTAGCATTGAAGTGCTCTGTCCCATAATGAAAGATCCACAAACAGTGAAAGCAACGATACATGAAACAGACAAGACAAGACAATAAAGACAGGCAATGGACGTCCAACACTGAGATCAGGACTGAGTAGCCGGCAATAACCAATGGGCTGGCAATACCGAATCCAAAACAAAATATCACTGAGTCGAGGAATCTATTATAACTAAATTTCCCAAGTCCTCTGGGGCGTCCTCCAGGAACGTGGCCTGTGGCTCTGTGACACGTCTGTCAGCCACTGTCGGAGAAAGCTCACACTCTTCATCAATAGCCATTTTTCCAAGTCCTAACCTGAAACCTGAAACCAGGAATAGGAGACTTACTTACCCCAAGAGTAGCCCGTTGGGGTCTCTCATCCGCCGCTGCCAGATATCAGTGGAAACTTCATGTGTAAAGGTCGGGCGTGCATTGGAGGAAGAGACCACCAAGAAACTGACTCATGAAACAGCAAAGGGTTTATTGGAGTTCCAGCATGCTGGGGCTCAAAGCTCACTTGAATACAGCAGAGAGCCCTGAGAAGAGCTTGAGCAGAGCTTATATACTTTCCTTGCCGAGGGCAAGGAGGGAAGTTTATTGATGGGTCAGTGGGAGTGGGCAGTTTGCATGCAACCAGGTGAGAGAGTAAATTCTGCAGTTTGAAAATTGGGGACAGCACATTCTGGGAACAAGATTAGCAAACAGTTCTCAAGATTTCAACAGTGTTTTGTTAAGCATAGAGAAAAACAGGAAGTGACAAGTACCTATTTAATTAACCATTCAATAACAACTATACCTTTTTAAATGAATGTTCTCATCTACATTCAATCTTCCAAGGTACAGGGTCCTATGACATTGTATATCAATTTACCTGAGACATCTGTGCAGAACGTAATTCAACGCTAAGTATCCCAATTAAGGGCCCAATGCCATTCTGGGATTCAAATCTTACTTAGATTTCTGTTTTCCTACATATATTTCAACTATATATTCTTATACATATCGCAGCTTCTCAATAGAATTATTCATAAACAGAATGATTCCTAACCCAAATCAAACATGTTATTAACCCTAACCCTACAGTGTTCCCTAAATCTAACTTTAAAGAAGAGCACGGACAGAGTTGGCCTTATAATACAGGAATGTAGGGGATCTTTCACCTGCTGAGAACCTCAAAGGTCCATGGAGAAATAAGCCATGGAGAAGATGTAGGCAGCTATGAAGGACCTGAGAGAGCAAAAGTCATCTTCCATGGCAAACAACCTGGTCAGGATGAAGGGATGTCTCTGAATCTGCCACTCACACCCTGTGAACTGCGCCACTTCACAGGTGAATAACGAGTTAGAACTACAAAAAATTATCTTGTTAGGATCTTACAGAAAAATGGGTGTGCACCGAAACCTAGAAGAATGATTTCCACCAATGAGGTCCGGTAATTGAGTCTCAAACACGAGCCAAATGTGCGACCGGAGATCCGGGCTGACAAATCTGTGTGGCCTGCCCCGTGGCTAGAGACAGCAGGGCACCACCTAGAAGCGACCAGCCGGCAGGGAGAAACGTTGCTGCAGATTCTGTGGAATCCTGCTGACTGACCTCCAACTGAGCCCCGGGCTGAGTTTGGGATTTCAAACGGGGAAGGAAGTGCTACAGTTCTATCCCCCCACAATAAAAACTCCACCAAGGAAACCAACGGCCACCATCTTGGAGAGCAGAAGTAACCACCGCCACTCTCCAACAGATTGCAACAATAAAACAGGTTTGTGTTACTCAGCTCATCTCCCATACAGCAGGGAATTCACATAAAATCTCTCTTAGGCTTTCCATTGGAGAGATTATCAGAGAGAGCCTGCATAAAGACGTCGGGAAAACTAGAGGCACCTGACCTTCAACTTCCCCTCCCATCAGCGGCGAAAACGAAACCTGTCTAGCCAGAGCTGGGAGAGGGGCAAGAGGAAAAAATCAAAACAATAGAGTGCCGGGGTTCCCCATAGACACCATCCACACCCAAGAAACGGCAGGCCCAGAGGACAGTATGAGCTGCCGAGAGGCATCACTCAGGGGAAATCTGGTCTAGCATGAGAAACCAGGACTAGCAGGAGATAACAGGGGACTAGAGGCCAGGCCAGCGTGACTGGGCGGCTGGAGAACGCCCGCCCACTGGTCACAAACAGCCCGCTGCTGGTGCGACTGGGTGGCTGGTGCCCGCCTGCCTACCAGCGACCATTCGCCCGCTGGCTGCACGTGCAACTGGGTGGCTAGAGATCTCCCGCCCACCAGTGACAGCCCACCCGCTGACTGTGTGACTGGACAGCTGGAGACCGCCCGCCCGCCGGCGACCGGGAGTTGAAAACAAACAGAGACAGATCAGTCCCAGCCCACTCCCATTTGAACCCCTGGCAAGGAGCCTGGGGCCCACCATAGCAGACAGGTGACATCACTGGAGCTCGGCCATCGCAATTCCTTCCAAGCTGAATTCACTTTAGCAGGCATAGTCTACCAACACAAAGGAGAGACAACAGATATATTAAACCAAAACAAATCTATAGAATAGAGCAGAAAAACAGCAATCAAATAGAGATGGAAAACAACATGAACATCATGAAAAAACAAAGGAAAAAAATGTGTACAAACAATGCAGGACAACTTAATTCTACAGGAGGACCTAGAATCATCAGAAACAGGGATAGGGAAAAAAAACTCAAGGCTTACCTAACTCAGATGGAAAGGGATATTAGAGAATACATGAATCAGCAAGTCCTAGCAATAAAAGTATATTTTGAAAATGAATTAAACAAATTCAAATGGCAAAGAACAAGCATTACCAGGAGATAGAGATCTTAAAAAAATCAAACAGTAATCCTAGAAATGCAGGAAACTATTAATTAAAACTCAAACGAGAATATTACAAATAGACTAGATCAAATAGAAGTCAGAACATCAGATAATGACGACAACGTTTATCAACTTGAAAAGAATATAGTCAACACAGAAAAGATGCTTAAGTCCCAAGAGCAGTCTATTCAAAAGATATGGGATGTCATAAAAAAAACAAATTTCACGGTCATCGGGATAGAAGAAGCCATAGAGATTCAAACCGAAAGAATGGACAACATATTAAATGAAATAATTCTAAAAAACTTCCCAGAGATGAAAGATGGAATGGATTGCCAAATCCTTGAAGCCTACAGGACCCCAAACATTCAAAACCATAATAGACCAACTCCAAGACATATAATTATGAAGATAGCCAACATACAGAACAAGGAGAGAATATTAAAAGCTACGAGAGAAAGGAGGCGGATTACATTCAGGGGTAAACCAATTAGATTAACGACTGATTTTTCATCACAAACTTTGAAAGTGAGAAGATCCTGGAACAATGTATTTCAAACACTGAAAAATAATGAATTCCAACAAAGAATACTGTATCCAGCAAAATTAAGCTTCAGATTTGACAATAAAATTAAAGTCTTTCACAATGAATAAAAACTAAAAGAATTCACACCCATAACACCAGCACTGCAAAGGATTTTGGGCAAAATACTACAAGAAGAAGAATTGAAAAATAGTGCCCCAAACTAACAGTGGGAGGTATCTCAGTAAAGGGGGAGGAAAATAACCAAAAAGTAAAAACTAGCCAAACTAAAATAAATAAATAAATTAACATGAATGGATGTACAAATCATATTTCAATTGTAAACTTAAATGTTAATGGCCTAAACTCACCATTCAAGAGACATAGGGTAGTAACCTGGATCAAAAAAACAAATCCAACAATATGCTGCTTTCAGGAGACTCATATGATAGGTAAAGACATACACAGGCTGAAAGTAAAAGGTTGGGAAAAATCATACCACTCACAGGGCACACGGAAGCAAGCAGGAGTGGCCAAACTCATATCAAATACAATCAACTTCAAACCTACGTTAATCAAAAGGAATAAAGAAGGACACTATATAACGTTAAAAGGAACCATCCACCAACATAACATAACAATTACCAATTTGTATGCAGCAAACAAATGAGCTGCCACACTCATAAAACAAACTCTTCTCAAGTTCAAGAGTCAAATAGACTACAACATAATAATTATAGGTGACGTCAACAGACCGCTCTCACCATTAGACACAACCTCTAGACAAAAACTGAATAAAGAAACTATAGAACTCAACAGCACAATCAATAACCTAGACTTAACCGACATATATAGAATATATCAACCATCATCAAGTGGATACACCTTCTTATCAGCAGCAGATGGATCCTACTCAAAGATAGACCATATATTAGGTCATAGGGCAATTCTTAGTAAATATAAATGCGTGGAGATAATACCATGCACCATATCAGATCATAATGAAATGAAACTGGAAATCAATGATAAAAGAAGGAAGGAAAAATCCTACATCACATGGAAAATGAACAATATTCTACTGAATGATCAATGGGTTACAGAAGACATTAAGGAGGAGACAAAAAAATTCTTAGAGACAAATGACCATAGAGACACAACCTACTGTAATCTATGGGACACAATGAAAGCAGTTTTAAGAGGAAAATTCATTTCTTGGAGTTCTTTCCTCAAAAAAAAAAAAAAAAAAAAACAACAACAAATAAATGAACTCACACTACACCTCAAAAACCTAGAAAAGGAAGAGCAAAACAACAGCAAATGTAGTAGACGACATTAAAATAAGAGCAGAAATCAACGAAATTGAAACAAAAAATCATTGAAAAAATTGATAAACTAAAAGTTGGTTCTTTGAAAAAATAAATAAGATTGACAGGCCCTTAGCCATGATAATGAATAGAAGAAGAGGGAGAACTCAAATAATTAACATAGGGGGTGAAAAATGCAATACCACAACAGACACTACAGAAATATAGAAGATAATTAGAAAGTATTTTGAAACCCTATATTCCAATAAAATAGAAGATAGTGAAGATATCAATAAATTTCTTAAGTCATACGATCTGCCCAGATTGAGTCAGGAAGACACACACAATTTAAACAGACCAATGACAAAGGAAGAAATAGAAGAAGCCATCAAAAGATAACCAACAAAAAAAAGCCCTGAACCGGATGGGTAAACAGCGGAGTTCTACAAAACCTTCAAAGAAGAATTAATACTGATTCTTTTCAAGCTCTTTCAAGAAATAGAAAAAGAAGGAGCTCTTTCAAATTCATTCTATGAGGCCAAAATCACCCTGATCTTGAAATCAGACTAAGACACTTCAAAGAAACAAAACTACAGACCAATATCTCTAATGAACTTGGATACAAAAATTCTCAATAAAATCCTGATGAATCGAATACAAAAGCATATCAAAAAAAATTGTGCACCATGATCAAGTAGGATTCACCCCTGGGATGCAAGGCTGGTTCAATATACGGAAATCAATAAATACTATTCACCACATCAATAGACTTAAAGACAAGAACCATATGATCATCTCGATAGATGCAGAAAAAAACATTTGACAAAGTACAGCATCCCTTTATGTTCAAAACACTAGAATAACTAGGGATAACAGGAACTTACCTCAACATTGTAAAAGCTATATATGCTAAACCTCAGGCTAGCATCATCCTAAATGGAGAAAAACTGAAGGGATTGCCTCTAAAATCTGGAACAAGACAGGGATGCCCTCTATCACCACTTCTATTCAATTTAGTTCTTGAAATTCTAGCCAGAGCAATTAGACAATAGAAATTAAAGGCATAAAAATAGGAAAACAAGAACTTAAATTATCACTATTTGTGGATGACATGATAATATATATAACAGACCCAAAAGGGTCTACAAAGAAACTGCTAGAGATAATAAATGAATTAAGCAAAGTGGCAGGATATAAAATCAACACGCATAAATCAAAGGCATTTATGTATATCAGGAGCAAAACTTCTGAAATGGAAAGGAGGAAAACCACTCCATTCACAATATCCTCAAAGAAAATAAGATACTTGGAAATCAACCTAACAAAAGAGGTGAAAGATTTATATAATGAAAACTACAGAATCCTAAAGAGAGAGATAGAAGAAGATCTTAGAAGATGGAAAAATGTACCCTGTTCATGGATAGGCAGAACTAACATCATCAAAATGGTGATATTACCCAAAGTTCTCTACAGGTTAAAATGGATGCCAATCAAAATCCCAACGGCATTTCTTGTAGAAATGATAAAGCAATCATGAAATTCATATGGAAAAACAAAAGACCCAGAATAGCAAAAGCAATTCTAAGCAGGAATTTGAATCTGGAGGTATAGCGATACCAGAGTTCAAACTGTACTACAAAGCAATAGTTATAAAAGCAGCGTGGTACTGGTACCAAAACAGGCAGGTGGATCAGTGGTAGAGAATAGAGGACACAGAAATCAATCCACAAAATTACAACATTCTTATATATGATAAAGAGGCTAAAAGCATATTGGGAGATGGATAGCATCTTCAACAAATGGTGCTGGGAAAATTGGAAATCCATATGCATCAAAATGAAACTGAATCCCTTTCTCTCGCCATGCACAAAATTTAACTCAAAATGGATCAAGGAGCTAGTGATGAAATCAGAGACACTGCATGTGATAGAAGAAAAAGATGGCTATGATCTACATACTGTGGGGTCGGGCTCCAAATTCATTAATAGGACACCCATAGCCCAAGAGTTAATAACAACAATAAACAAATGGGACTTACTTAAACTAAAAAGTTTTTTCTCTGCAAGAGAAACAATAAGAGAGGTAAATAGAGAGTCTACATCCTGCTAACAATTTTTTACCCCTCACACTTCAGATAGAGCTCTAATATCCAGAATATACAAAGAACTCAAAAAATTAAACAATAAGATAACAAATAACCCAATCAACAAATGGGCCAAGGACCTGAACAGACACTTCAGAGAGGAGGACATACAATCAATCAACAAGTACATAAAAAAATGCTCACCATCTCTATCAGTCAGAGAAATGCAAATCAAAACCACCCTAAGATACCATCTCACTCCAGTAAGATTAGCAGCCATTATGAAGTCAAACAACAATAAGTGTTGGCGAGGATGTGGAGAAAAGGGTACACTTGTACACTACTGGTGGTACTGAAAATTGATAAGGCCAATTTGTAAAGCAGTATGGAGATTTCTTGGAAAGCTGGGAATGAATGCACCATTTGACCCAGCTATCACCCTTCTCGGACTAGAGGGTCTTAACAGAGCGTACTATAGGGATACTGCCACATCAATGATCATAGCGCCACAATTCACAATAGCTAGACTGTGGAACCAACCTAGATGTCCTTCAATAGATGAATGGTTAAAAAACTGTGGCATCTATACACAATGGAGTATTACTCAGCACTAAAAAATGGCAAAATCATAGACTTTGCAAGGAAATGGATGGCATTAGAGCAGATTATGCTAAGGTAAGCTAACCAATCCTTAAAAAAATGCCAAATGTCTTCTTTGATATAAAGAGAGCACCTAAGAACAGAACAGGGAGGAAGAGCATGAGAAAAAGATTAACATTAAACAAAGACGAGTGGGGGGATAGAAAGGGGGAGAGAAGGGAAAGCATATGGAAATGGTAGGAGACCCTCAATGTTACACAAAATTACATATAAGAGGTTGTGAGGGGAAATGGGGGGAAAACAATGGAGAGAATTGAACAACAGCAGATGAGGTAGAGAGGAAAGATGGGAGGGGAGGGGAGGGGGGATAGTAGGGGATAGAAAAGGTAGCAGAATACAACATCACTATTATGCCATTATGTACAAATGTGAATGTGTAACCAATGTGCTTCTACAATTCGTATTTGGGGAAAAATGGGAGTTCATAACCCAAATGAGTCAAATGTATGAAAGATAATATATCATGAGTTTTGTAATGTTTTGAACAATCAATAAAAATAAAAAAATAAATAAAGGTTTAAAATTGAGTGGCAAGAAATCAGCTAAAAAAGTGTTGAGATGCATTCATTTTGCTAAGCAGAAACTTTGTTTTGTGTAGTTGTATCTATCACAAATTTATTTTACCAGAAAACTGGCTTTTGAAAATACACTTAATTGAGATTAAATGATAATCCACCTACCTTCATGAAAAATTCATAGCATTTCCTATATTTTTCATATTTCAATTTTTGGTAAATATTTTGTCATGGACCAGGTCTAGTCTTAGGCTATTCTTTCAGAATACTGCCTCATCTGATAAGTTGGTACAATGTGTTGGATTGTTCTTTTCATCTTTTATTTAATAGTTTCTAGCTGATAATGTGTATTTTTCATTATCTTTATTTGGACATACATACCCAACGATATCTTTGCATTTTATGTTTTACTGGGAAGAGACTCATCAAAAGCTCTGTATTATATATATCAACAATCAAACATTTAGAGCATGCAATTATTCTTAATTTTGCATGAAAATATCTTTGTACCATTTACTTATAAAAATTTAGAACTATTAATTATGTCCCTACTGTAATAAGTAACTAATTACCAGAAAAATTAAACAATTCACTTTATATCAATTATGAATATGAAAAGTACTAAAATAAGTATTTGGCAATTAATACATAATTGATAGAAATTGAAATCATAAGAAAGCCATTTAAAATGTCAGTGCATATGGTCCTTAAATAATAGGTTGTTCAAAAAAATTTCTCTAATTCATAAGATATAATATGCCATATTACAGCGTAACGTGATAAAAAACATTAAATTATCAATATTGATAATAAAGAATGATACCTTTTTTCTTAAATATGTTTATTTGATTTTCATTGTAAGATGTTAATTCTGGAAGACTTCAGAATTAAGAAAGTCTTGGTGTATATTATTTCTAACAGGCTAATCAAAGTACTTTTAAATATATATATATAATATATGTAATGCATATGCATGAATATAGACACATATGTATAATAAATGTATTGTAATATATCTATCAGGTGATTATAATTACTAAATTATTTTTAAAAAAATAGTGACTATAAAAAACAGTCTCAAATTTAAATTTCATAGCATACAACTGTTTGTTATGCCATGAGAGAAAAATAGATATGGAGAAAAAACGAAAAAGGAAGAGAGAGAAGGGGAAAAATGAGGAAGAAAGTGAGTAAAGAAGAGGGAGAGGCGTGTTCGATGTTAAGACAAAAGTGGAGCGGCTGGGTTTGTGATTCAGTGTTAACATGTTTGCCTAGTATGTGTGAGGAACTGGGTTCTATTCTCAGCACCACATCGAAATAAACAAAATGAAGATCCATCAACAACTTAAAAAATAAAAAATAAAAAACTAGAAATATTACTAAAATCCCAAGCATTTATGAATGTTAAATAATAAAATATATGTTACATAGCCTTATGTAATTTCTAGACTCCCCAAAAAAGTCATTAAATGTTAGATTATTAGTGCTATAACTAAAAATCCATTGCTCTTTCCTCTACATTCTGTAGCATTCTAGTGCTAAAATAAATTGTAGTATAACACCAAAAAAAAAAAAAAATCCTAATATTTCTACAGTAACTGTCCCAGTTTAACATCAATGCAAGTAGATTCCTATGGGACATGATATGTACTTTGAAGTTTATTTTTATTCAACACTGGTACATTTCTATTTCTTGAGTTTATGCACATTATAGGATATATATTTCATCCACACGTTCACAAATTTATAGGCATTTATTTCACTTTCAATCACTTCCTGCTTCAGAAAACATGTATTCCTCCGTTTCTGACTGGTCTTTTCTTGAAACTTCTTTCCAAACACATTATTTTCGATTTCCATTATCACATTTGAAGCAAAACTCACACACCCCTCATAATAAACCATAACCCTAATATTACTATTAGATGTACAACTGGTTGGAATGAATGATTGTATATCAATATAAGATTTCTTACTTAGTTTCAGATATCAATTCAATCCATTATTTAAAGTGGAACCAGTTATATTATTTATTCACAATGTGGTATTTTCATGCATTATCTCTATATTCATAGACACAGGGTACACCTCTTTGTACCCCCAACACTAATTTATACGTCTTCAAAATATTGCTCCCAGAAATGTTGGAAGAAATACCCATGTCACCTGATCTACATATGCATTTTATCACTGAAATATTCTGGACACAAAAAGCAAAGGTCACACTTATGATTGTATCAAAGCTAAATGAAAAGTGAACATGGATTACTAAAAACATCCATGTCCAGGTTGCCTAATGCTCTCAAATGAAAATCCTATTGGTAACTACAAATTAGTTTCTTCCAAAGATTATATATTCAAACTCAACCCTGTTGAAAATGTATAATCCTCTCACTCACTTTATACTTTGCCTGTTTTTGTAATGTCTCTATTGGTATCTGCTTTTCCACAGTTCATCATTGTGACTAAATCTTCACATGTTCTGAAACTTACATTCACACTCTAATCGAAATCCTATTGCTAAAGAACTTTTGGTCCAAATCCTATATTCACTCTTCTTCTTAAAACCTACCTACTATCTTCCTAATCCTACCGACTATCACTTTTTGACTGGAGGTTCTCTTCTACATTCAATCATCCAGTTACAAGGTCTTATGCCATTGTATATCGATTTCTCTGAGACATTTTTGAGAATGTAATTCAACGATAGGTATCCCAATCAAGGGCCCAATGATTTCTGGGCTTCAAATCTTACTTAGATTTCTGTTTATGTACATATATTTCACGTCTGTATTCTAATAAATATCACAGGTTCCAATAACATTATTCATCCAGCAGAATGGTTCCTAACCAAAAATGAAAATGTTATTAACCCTAACCATACACTGTTCCCTCAATCTAACTTTACAGAAGAGCAGTGACAGTGTTGGTCTTACAATACAGGAATGCATGGGATCTTCCACCTGCTGAGAACCTCAAAGGTACATGCAGAAATGATCCCTGGAGAAGATGTAGGCAGCGATGAAGGACCTGAGAGAGCAAAAGTCATCTCAATGGCAAACAACCTGGTAGAATGAAGGAATGTGTCTGAATCAGCCTCATTCTTCTTAATACAGAGAAGATAGACCAAACCATGCCTGTGTGGAGAGCTGTTCCCTGGTCCCTATGTTTGATATACGATTCGAACTAGTGAAAGTGTCACAGGATGTAGGGGCATCCTCCATCTCATGGGAACCTTGGAGACAAATGTTAGGACAACGTGGTTTCCAAGGCAGTGACCTCATTCAGTTCCTCAAGGAAGTGACTTCACCTCACTTCCTTGGTGATGGAAGTCTCTGAACTTGGGATCCAGGAAGCCAGGCACCCAGAGCCATAACCCGTCCAAGTCCCAGTGGTCTAACTTGTTTGGATTTACGAAGGACAGAGTCAATATTTCTTGGTACCTACTGATTTGAGGATGGCCAAATGCCAGGAAACCTCTGAAGAGGGTCCTATCCTGATAAAGCAGGTAGTGGATCACCGCTGGCTCCTGACTACTTCACAGAGTTGGCAAAGTAGAGCAGATCTGAGACAGGACAGGCCATTTTCGGAGAACATAGTATGGCCCACCAGTCAGAGGACACTCCGGATATGACAGACCTACTTGGGGGAAGGAGGTGCCTTTGCGGGTGTGGGTGTGGGTTTGTGGTTTTGTCTCATGTTCTGAGAATACGAAAGAAAGGCGGTTTGATTGGATTGTAGTGAACTGTTTCTAGTAAGTCGTTTGACAAGGCGAGTCTTTCTATGTCTGTGTATCCCACTGTGTCCGTGGTTGTCGACATTAGAAAAGAGAATGCATCAGTTGATGTGTTCTGTCTAGTAGAAAGCTTCGCAGCATTCATCCTGCCCAATTGATGAATGGACTGCGGCTTGCCTCATGGATGGGCAACACCTACTATCTGCCTAAGTTCCTGTTTTCTTCCTGAATTCTGGCCACTCTCCCGAATAGGCACATAGTTTTGTGTTTAAGATATGTACCACCTCAAGCTCTGTTAAATGGCCATGTACTGGACAGCTGAAGGGAATGGGAGAATCTCAGAAAACTCAGATATCAGTGTGACCAGGAAAGTCTCAGTGGAGAAACCCTGCTATGGGCCATTCTCTTACTATGTATCTGTTTCCCTGAATGTCAGGAAGTTCTTTGCCTCAGACCACCCTCATGTGAAGCCTGAAAAAAAGAGTTTTCAAATGAAAATGAATGGGCATCACCTGTGGCTCTTTGCTTAATTTCTTTGCAAAGGGATGTGTCTGAATCACCCTTTGGCCCTGTGTGCGGTTGTGGCTTAGATTCTCAGCCCCTGATGGATCTAAAGAAAGATCCGATGTGTGCATCCAAAACCAAAATTTCAAAAAGATCAGTTATGATGGATGAAGTCTCTTGCCTTTCTTTGTTAGGTTCCTGAACTACATCAAGTGAGAATAGGGATCCTTTGGTTCAAATAAATTTTTGAAAGCCCTGAAGAAGAGATTGGGTTTTCTTATGACTCCAATTCACATAAAGAATCTATACCTGACAGTCAGTAGGCCTCAAATTGGAGAAGCAGATCAGTATTAACTGCGGTCTTATTTTATCACTCCTGGTTCACATGCAGGGTGTCCAGGCCACCATGACTTTAGGCAAATGAGCGGCAAGGGAGCTTATTTTGGACACTAACCCATACCCTACTAGACTCTGACTAGTAATCCTAACATGATGGAGAATAATAACCCCAACAGAATAGAAATACAAGAAGTTTTGAGGATTCATGTTGTATAGTTGTACTTGCCTTTTGCATTATATAGGGTAGGAGTTATAAATTTAGTCAATTTTTAATTGAAACAGTTCTCCATGTGTTTTTAAAGTTCACAACCATGTGAATTCCTCTCTCCCTTTCTCTGTAGCCTATTCAGAACATGTATTTTTATATGCACATTTAGAATCCTACCTGGTATCACATGTACATTCTTGAGAGGTTGCTGACTTAGCAGATACAAATTGTCAGAAGAGATCACTCCTCTGAATGCTGTTGGAAGTGAAAATTCAAACTATGGGTGACTTCCTAGTTGAACAACATTAGACATAAATCCACGTTTAGTAAAATTAATATTTTTGGATCTGTGGATTATATATATTTCATGATATATATATATATATATATATATATATATATATATATTGCTACATTTTAATGTCTGTTTGAGTGTGTGTGTGTGTGTATAGATAGATAGATAGATAGATAGATATACACTCTCCAGATTTTTGAAAATATGAAACATATGTGTCTTATTATATACTCCCTAAATTCACTCATGTACATGTATGTGGATTTATAATCAACTTTTCACAAGATTATTTTCAAAAATATTCATCCACCTGAAATACATATTTGTTTCCTAGTACTAAAAACAAACTTCAATGAATGGTGCATACAAATCCAAATATTTCTACAGTAACTGTCCCAGTTTAACATCAATGCTTGTAGATTCCTATGGGACATGATGTGTATTTTGACGTTCATTTTTTAACAAGACTGGTACATTATTATTTCTTCAGTTTATGCACATCATAGGATATATATTTCATTAACAAGTTCACAAATTTATAGGCATTTGTTTCGCTTTCAATAACTTCCTTATTCAAAACTCTTGTATTCCTCCAGGTTTCTTGTCTGGTATCTTCATGAGACTTCTTTCCAAACTCATTATTTCTGAAATCCATAATCACCTTTGAAACAAAATTCACACACTCTTTATGATAATCCATAAGCCTAATATTAAAATAAGATGGATACCTGGTTGGATTGAATGATTGCATATCAATATAAGATTTCCTGTATATTTTCAGATATCAATTCAATCCATTATTTAAATTTAGAACTTGTTACATTGTTTAATCAAAGTTTTGTCTATTCATGCATTATCTCTATATTCCTAGACACAGGGTACACCCATTTGTAACCCCAGTACTAATTTATATATCTTCAAAATATTCCTCCCAGAAACAGTGGAATAAATACTTAAGTCATCTGATCTACATATACATTTTATCACAGTAATTTTCTGGACACAAAAAGCAAAGTTCACACTTATGATTTTACCAAAGCCTTAATGGAAAGTGAGTATGCATTACTAAAAACATCCATGTCCAGGTTGCCTAACGCTCTCAAATGTGAATCCTATTGGTCACTACATATTTGTTTCTTCCTAAGATTATATATTTTACCTCAAGCCTGTTGAAAATGTCTAATCCTATCAATCACTTTATCATTTGCCTGATTTACTAATGTCTCTATTAATATCTGCTTTCCTACATATTTTCCACAGTTTATCATTGTGACTGACTCTTCACATGTGCTCACATTTTCATTCACTCTCTACCCGAAACCCTATTGCTAAAGAACTTTTGGTTTAAATCCTATACTCTCTCTGCTTTCTAAACCTACTGACTATCTTTCAAATAATACCGAGTATCCCTTTTTGACTAGAAGTTCTCTTCGACATTCCATCATCCAAGGTACAAGGTCCTATGCCATTGTACATCGATTTATCTGAGACATCTCTGCAGAATATAATTCAAAGCTAAGTATCCCAATCAAGGGCCCAATACCCTTCTGGGCTTCAAATCTTACCTAGATTTCTGTTTTCATTCTAATATTTCACTTTTACATTCTTGTAAATATTACAGGTTCCCAATACAATTATTCATCCTGCAGAATGATTCTTAACCCAAATCGAACCTTTTATTAACCCTAACCATACACTCTTCCCTCAATCTAAGTTTACAGAAGAGCAGGGACAGAGTTGTTTTTACAATACAGGAATGTAGGTCATCTTAAACCTGCTGAGAACCTCAAAGGTCCATGCAGAAATGATACCTGGAGAAGATGTAGGCAGCTATGAAGGAGTTGAGAGAGCAAAAGTCACCTTGCATGGCAAACCACCTGGTCAGGATGAAGGGTCGTGTCTGAATCAGTCTCTCTATTCTAAATGTAGAGAAGGTGGACCAAACCAGGCCTTTGTTGAGAGATGTTCCCGGGTGCCTATGGTTGATATACCATTCTAACTTGCGAAAGTGTCACAGGAAGTAGGGGCAGCCTCTATCTCATGGGACCCTTGGAAGCAACTGTTAGGACAAAGTGGTTGCCAAGGGAGTGAACTCATTCAGTTCTTGAAGGAAGTGTCCTACCTCACTTCCTTGGTATTGGAACTCTCTGAAATTGGGATCCAAGATGCCAGACACCCAGAGCCAGTCCCAGTCCCACTCCCACTGGGCTCAGTTGTTTGGATTTACCAAGGACAGAGTCAGTCTTTCTTGGTACCTACTGCTGAGAGAATGGCCAAATGCCAGGACAGATATGAAGAGGGTCTTTCCTGAGAGAGCAGGTAGTGGCTCACCACTGGATCCTGACAACTTCACAGAGTTTGCCAAGGCAACCAGAACTGAGACAGGACTGGCCATTTCGGGGAACATAGTTTGGCTCAACAGACAGAGGACACACTGGAGAGTCAGAGACTTACTTGTGGGAAGGAGATGCCTTTGTGGGTGTGGGTGTGAGTTTGTGGTTTTGTCTCATGTTCTGAAAATAGGTAGGAAAGGTGGTTTGTTTGGTTTGGAATGGACTGTTTCTAGTAAATCGTTTGACAAGGTGAGTGATTCTAGTTCGGTGTATCCCACTGTGTACGTGGTTTTGGACATTAAAAAACAGAATGCACCAATGGATGTATCCTGTCTAGTAGAAAGCTTCCCAGCATTCATCCTGCTCAACTGATGGATGGACTGCGGTGTGTCTTATGGATGGGGAACACCTACTATCTTCCTAAGTTCCTGTTTTCTTCCTGAATTCTGGCCACTCTCCAGAATAGGCTCATGGTTTTGTGTCCAAGATATATACCACCTCCAAGCTCTGTGCCATGGCCATGTACTGGACAGCTGAATGGAATGGGAGAATCACAGAAAACTCTGATATCAGTGTGACCAGGAAAGTCTCAGTGGAGAAATCCTGCTTTGGCCATTCTCTTACCTATATTTCTGTTGCCCTGAATGTCAGGAAGTTCTTTCCCTCAGCCCACCCCTTTGTTAAGCCTGAAGAAAACAGTTTTCAAATGGAAATGAAAGGGCATCACCTGTGGCTCTTTGCTTAATTTCTTTGGAAAGGGATGTGTCTGAATCAGCCTCTTGGCCCTGTGTGCGGTTGTGGCTTAGATTCTCAGCACCTCATGGATCCAATTAAAGATCCCATGTGTGCATCTATAACCAATATGGCAAAAAGATCTGTTATGGTGAATGAAGTCTCTTGCGTTCCTTTGTTAGGTTTCTGACCTACATCAAGTGAGAATAGGAATCCTTTGGTTCACATGAATTCTTCAATGCCCTGAAGAAGTGGTTGTGTTTTCTCATGACTCCAAATCACATAAAGAATCGTTACCTGACAGTCAGTAGGCCTCAAATTGGAGAAGCAGAGCCGTATTAACTGCAGTCCTATTTTATCACTCCTGGTTCACATGCAGGGTGTCCAGGCCACCATGACTTTAGGCAAATGAGGGGCAAGGGAGCTTATTTTGGACACTAACCCATACCCTACTAGACTCTGACTACTAATCCTAATATGATGGAGATTAATAACCCAAACAAAATAGAAATACAAGCAGTTCAGAGGAGTCATGTTGTATAGTTGGACTTGCCTTTTGCATTATATAGGGTAGGAGTTATAAATCTAGTCAATTTTTAATTAAAATAGTTCTCCATGTGTTTTTAAAGTTAACAAATATGTGAATTCCTCTCTCCCTTTTTGTGTAGCCTATTCAGCACATGTATTTTTATATGCACATATAGAATCCTACCTGGTATCACATGTTCATACTTGAGAGGTTTCTGACTTGGCAGATACTGCCGCGGTCCAGTTGCAGCAAAATAACCGGGGGGTGGGGGTTATGAATAACATGTGTATGTTGATATAGCAGGAGTGGAAGCCATTTATTGTAGGACAATAGAGGTATTTATACATTCCACCCAGCTTATCTAATTAACATAAACTAGATACTGCAGTCAACCAATCAGGAATCTCCACACTTAATGGCTCGCTTTTGTTACATCTCAAACCACTCCCTCTGGCATTTTGCCAGGCATCATCCAGACTTGTTTACACACTCTAACATTCCCCTGGCAAAATGCCAGGTGTTATTTTGACATGTTTACAGACTCTAACATTTCCCCCTTTTATTTAATTTAAATAAAGACCACAGTGGTTTTTACAGAAACACCATAAATAACCTGCTACAAACAGAAAGGGAGGATACAAAATGTCACAATACAAGCCAATTGATGAAGCACTTGGAGAAATAATATCAGCAATGACACTGTTAGCAAAGACACCGAGTTAAAATTTGTTATAGATTACAGTTTGTTGTCTCAGTCCAGGTAAAGCAGTGTCTCAATAGATTAACTCACAGTTCAGGTAAACCACAGTCCAGGTATGTTCTGCAGGCAGCTAGCTTAAATCACAGTCCTGGTAAGTTCTGCAGGCAGCTAGCTTAAATCACAGTCCATGTAAATTCTGCAGGCAGCTAGCTTAAATCACAGCCCAGGAAAGTTCTGAAGGCAGCTAGCTTGATCCAAAGTCTCCTCCGTTTCTCAGCCGAAGTCTCCTCCGGTTTTCAGCAACACTGGAAATTCTTCCACCCTTGTCCTCACCGGAACTGGGATGAAGGCAGGAACTCCTACCACTGGCTAAAGAAAATCCTATAGTATTCCACCAGGTGCTAAGAAAACAACCTTCTGAAAAATTTAGTACATTATCTCAAGGTTTTTTACATTTGAAAAAAGCCTTAATAGTGCTTATTATTTATTATCTTCCGGGAGTGGGAGAACCATTGTAGCTTAGTTATTGGCATTGAAAATGACCAAACATCAGGGAGCCAGTAGCATCTATGGCTGGCTGTAGCATCCTGGGCAGCCACAGATGGCCCTGGGGAGTGTGCAGGACTCAAACTGCCAAGGGGCCCCGCTCCCCAGGCTGGGGGCGGGGAATTGCCGGCTGCCACTGCTTGAAAAGCCCTTGCTGCACAGTGACTGGCTTGAGCATGTGGCAGCCGAGGCGCCTATTCACACACACTTCAGAAACGAAAAGTATTCAGTAACAGCCTTTTGCTGAAACTTTTTTCCTGATAATCCTTCTTCTTCTTAACTTTCTTTTTCTTTCTGATTAGACTTCCTGTGCTTCCATCAACACATGCCCTAATTGCTCTTGTTTCCACTGGAGTGCCTCTTTCCATTATCAATTTACTTCTCACCCCTTCCTTATTTTCATCACAAAGACAATACAATACACTGAGATAAAACAAGACACAATCATACTGTATCAATCTTCTCCATTTTTTGAAATGACCGTTTTTCCTCTCCCAATATCTGCCTAGGGATGAGCAGATTTGCTCCCATCCTATCTATGGATGGGCAGCTTTTATTCGTCACTTACCCCCAAGTGTCCCAGGGCTCCCTGTATGGGCCACCATCTGCAGCAGTCCCACTGCAGCAAAATAACCGGGGCAGGGGGTGATGAGTAACTAGTGTATGTTGATACAGTAGGAAAGGCGTGATAGGTAGGAAAGGCTATTTGTTTGGTATTGAGTAGACTGTTTCTAGTAAGTTGTTTGACAAGGCAAGTGTTTCTATATCTGTGTATCCCACTGTATCTCTGGTTGTAGACATTAGAAAAGATAATGCATCAATGGATTTGTCCTCTCCAGGAGAAAGTTTAACAGCATTCATCCTGCCCAATTAATGAAAGGACTGTGGCTTGCCTTATGGATGGGCAACACCTACAATATTCCTAAGTTCCTGTACTCTTCCTGAATTCTGGCCACTCTCCACAACAGGCTCATGGTTTTGAGTCCAAGATATGTACCACCTCCAAGCTCTGTGACATGGCCATGTACTGGATAGCTGAAGGGAATGGCGAGCATCTCAGAAAACTCAGATAACAGTGTGACCAGTAAAATCTCAGTGGAGAAACCCTGCTTTGGGCCTTTTCTTACATAATGTTCTGTTGCCCTGAATGTCAGGAAGGTCTTTGCCTCAGGCCAACCCTTTGTGAAGCCTGAAGAAAACAGTTTTCAAATGGAAATGAATGGGCATCACCTGTGGCTCTTTGCTTAATTTCTTCGAAAAGGGATGTGTCTGAATCAGCCTCTTGGCCCTGTGTGAGGCTGTGGCTTAGATTCTCAGCACCTGATGGATCTAAAGAAAGATTCCTTTTGTGCTTCCAAAACCAAAATGGCCAAAAGGGCAGTCATTGTGGTTGAAGTCCCTCGCCTTCCTCTGTAAGGTTTCTGACCTACATCAAGTGAGAAGAGGGATCCATTGGGTCAAATGAGTTCTTCAAAACCCTGCAGAGGCTAGCCCGTAATTGCTTGGGTTTTCTCATGACTCTAATTCACATAAAAAATCTATACCAAACAGTCAGTAGGCCTCATATTGGAGAAGCTGGGCAGTACAAATGGCAGGCATATTTGATCACTACTGGTTCACAGGAAGGGTGTCCAGGCCACACTGATTTTAGGCAAATGAGGGGTAAGGGAGCTTATTTTGGACACTGTCGTGAGCTTTGCCCCTCATGGAAAACCCCAGCCAGAGGTTATGATGAGTGTCTATATGGAAGAAGATGAGGGTCATGTGGGAGTGTTTTGGTTTTAATTGTTGTTCATTTGTGTGGTGGTTGAAATAGATGACTGGGTCCACCTGGGCTTGAAGTCTGGTGTGATTCCCCTTACAGACTGAGTTCTGAAACTGACCTCAGAGAAATATTGCCATGAGTTCTCTTGGAATTTTAGGAGGCCACGCATTAGAGTCGCCCTTGGAAACTGAGATCAAGTCCCAGGGTGGCTTTCCACAGAGCATCGGGAATCTCAGCCAGGATATCACATGATTTTATTATGAAAGACTTGGCAGCCATAGATGACATTCAAAACAAACATGAACCTCACACTCTAGACCTCAATGGGCCTGGGTTCATGTGATCTTTTGACCACTCTTTGGGAAGCCTTGACTGTGAGAATTCTCCAGAGCTTTCATTGAAATGAGCTTCCATACCATTTAATGGTTCTTGAAAGAATTGAAACCTACAGTGCCTCCAACTTCATCCGTGAAAAATGCTAGATAAATACCAAGAAATTTTTGAAATTCCCATAAACAGGTGTCAGAGGAGAACATTTGGATGTCCTGTTGCTGATCAGGAGTGTTCCAGACAGTGGTTTGATTGACTGGGTTTCATGAAAATGGTGTAGAACTGAAATGCCAGTATGTTGGAGCCTGCTGAGTATTGGGCCCAGAACTGTGGTGTGCAGGTGTGGGATAAAACATTTGTGTTGGGGCCATTTGGATCTACCATTGACTTCCAAATGGCTTGTGACTGACATGGTGCAGCCAGCAGACCCTTATACGTAAAGGCATCTTGTTATATGGAGAGGTTTCAGGGCAATGTTCCGAATCAGGTTGCTATCTTCAAGTGGGCAAGCTATGTGGGATAGAATCCTGGTTGGTGCATTCTCCTGCAGACTCTGACCGACCACACGTGACAGAACTACCTTCAGCACTGTGTCCCAGTTGAACTTCTTGTATTTCTTAGAGCAAATACCAAACTCCCAGTGCAGCAGCAAGAAACACCATGAATAGTGGAGGATGACTAAATGGGTACACAGTCCACACAGGGAGACACTTAGCCTTCAGTGGCCACAGTTTACCTACAAAGAGAGAATTCAGCACTTTGCCTCATTTTCATTGGAAAATAAGAAACCAATTTCTTCAGGTCACATAGATGCAGAGCCAGCTTTGATGGTCTCACAACAAAGGAAGCTAAAGCTCCTGAAAACAACATATATTTCAAGTGCCCAACCTCAGAGGCAGTTTCTCAAAAAGTCGTTAGGCCAGCAGAGCTCCATGTTTGTGGAGTGTTTACCTGTTAGACAAGGATGCAAGAAAAGACCACTGACTCCAATTAAAATCAAATTAAACTAAGCTTATTATTTTCACCAGCCAGGCTAACTCTCCCTCCCAAAACGGCCGGAACAAGACAGCAACCCCAACTTACCTACAGCCCAGCTTTAAAGCCCAGAAAGTTACACAAAAGGGGGGTTAGAGATAACAGAACTCGGACAAGCATCACACTAATGGTAGTTTATATATATATATATATATATATATATATATATATATATATATATATATATATATATATATATATTTTTTTTTTTTTTTTTTTTTTTTTTTTTTTTTTGCTGGCCCCAACATCAGAATTTGTGAGGACCATTAGACCCTCAGAGATGGTCATTGTCTGTCCAGGGAAGGACAATATTTATGATGTGTCGCTAATGTTTCACATAGTGCTGCTATCTGGTCAGAGAGCCAGACATGGGTGAGTTCAAGGCATGGGCAGGCATTCCAAGCAGGTTCAGAATTTGCAGTAATTTATAGTAAAGCCAAAATTATCTTATCATGGCTTTGTGGCAAGATGGCTCCCAATTTTAATAAAAGATCAGGTTGGGCCTATCATTCCCCCCTTTTCTTATGTGTTCCTTTCAAATCTTTGATAGATTAAGAGAAGTGCACTGAGGAAATTTAAATCCCTCAGGTAACAGTCTCCAAATTTCTAGAACTCACCCAAAACGGGTCTCCCTGATTTTACCTGACTTAATTAATTACGTATATTGATAGTCTATTTATTTTTGGCTCCATTGTTGTAAGAAGGGAGGCCTCACGCATTTTGGATTCTTCTGCGCTGAGAGAGGGTGACGTAAGGGTCATGGCATGAGGGACATGAGTTGCCTTTTAGAATTTAGTTGAGGGACATGAGTTGCCTTTTAGATTTCAGCTTGGTTTGAAGTCTGGTTGGGGAAGAACAGGTTGTAAAGTCATCTGGGAATGGGTTCTTCTATGAGAGTAACAAAAACCATGAGTAATGAATAAATGTTGCAGCAGCTGGAACATGTCACCGTATAGAAGTTCCCTCACCATTCTTTAATATCCTCAGTTATCAGGACTGTCAACTTAATATTTAATTTTTTGTTTTACAGTTGTCCCTCCCCATAAGATACAGTTTATTAATTTAATGTCATCTGATCTTGCAAAATCCTTTTTCTAGTATGACCTCTGTGTCTAATAGAGAAACCTTTAATTCTGTTACTCAGTGCTGGATAATCGTACTAGCAAACACCAAGCCTACCTCTGTAGGTTAGGAATATCTGTAGGCCCTAAACTAAATTTTCTGCCTCTGGCAGCTCCTCTTAATAGTCTCTTTTTATAGTTATCAGGCATTCCTGTCTGAGAATCCTTCTTTGTAACCTCCAGTCTTACTTATTTTGGGAGGCTAACATAAAGTGTATACCTTAAAATATTAATATTTGTTTTCTTGGCCGATTCATTTAACTTTAATTTTAAATCCTAATCTTAAACATCCAGCAAATAAATTTTAACAGCCTTATATTGAGAGTACTGGGCTTTAATATCTATAACTTAATTATTATTTATCTTTTCATTAATTGGGATATGTATTATTCTGTCTGTCTTGTAGGTGATGACTTATTATCTTAAATTAACCCATGTTGTGTTATTAAAGCAACACTTCTGTAAAAGACTAACAGGGAATCTTTAGATCACTTATAAGCAAATTAAAAATAAAATTTTTTAACAAGAGTAAAAATACTTAGTTTCTGTAATAGCTACCCTGAATTTTTTGGCTGAGTTATACATTATATGCCCTGTTTGAGATCCTAGTAATCTTCACAGAAAAACAAAAGAACTTTTCAACATAACTTTAAATGAAATAAAATCTGACCTACTCCTTTTGTAGTCATTCTCACATGTAGTAAGATGGGACACAGAGCCTTATCTCAGGTAAGGCAGGCCTCTTTATAAATATTAAGTGTTTTAGTTCTAAAGCTGATCATTGTTTTTTAAATATCATTTTACAAAGTTTACATAAATTGTTTGAGGTCACATGAACATTATCTAACATCATATGACATCACATTTAAAACATGGATTAAAGAAAGGCTGAAAGATTTTAACCTTTACATATATTAGGCTCTGATTAACTTAAAAATACATTTAAATTGTTCCTCAATGAAAAAAGTAACATAAAACTTTACATATCTTATTGATAACAGGTAAATAAATCCCCAGTATATTTTTTTACCATACAACTTCAGAATACCAGCTTGATATAATGCTCTTTAAATGTTTCTAACTTACAGACTTGTATACCTGGAAGATATGAGCACATTAATAGCATCAAAATTACATGGATATTTCTAGATTAACCAAGTTTAGCTTTTAAAGAAATGGCAGTAGAGTGCTCTAAAATAACAGTTCTTATTTAATCAGTTGTTTAATTTTTATGGTTGCTTGCTCTAGAAAAAATAAAATTTAATAAACACAATGTTATGGGTAAACTTATGTTTTCAGAAATTTTTGTCTCTTTAACACATGACTGATTTTTACAATCTGATACAGACCTTAGTAAATCAATCGGGTATCTAACAAATGTACTCAAGAATGAGAAATTCCACATCAAATTTACTTTACTTATTTATTAAAATATTAGACAAATGTATTGAACAGTGTAAACCATTTTTTTGTTGAAGGAAAAGTCCTAGAATCAAGGCATTTTAGACATTTTGTAGATATTAATATTTTATTAGATTTTTGAACACCTATAAAAACTTGTAAGCTTAAATTTAAAAACATTTATTTTTATCTGTTTATCCAATTTAAATTGAACAATTTTAATCACGTGAATTAAAGATCTTTGGATCCACTTTTTTTAAATTAATTTTTATTGTAGGTTGTTCAAAACATTACATAGTTCTTGATATATTATATTTCACACTTGATTCAAGTGGGATATGAACTCCCGTTTTTACCCCATATACAGATTGCAGAATCACATCAGTTGCACAACCATTGATTTACATATTGCCATTCTGGTGTCTGTTGTATTCTGCTGCCTTTCCTATCCTCTACTATCCCCACTCCACCATTCCCTCCCCTCTTCTCTCTCTACCCCCTCTACTGTAATTCATTTCTCCCCCCTCATATTTTTCCTCCTTTCCCCTCACTTCCTCTTGTATGTAATTTTGTATACCCCTGAGGGTCTCCTTCCATTTACAGGAAATTTCCCTTCTTTCTCCCTTTCCCACCCACCTCTCATCCCTGTTTAATGTTAATCTTCTTCTCATGCTCTTCGTCCCTACTCTGTTCTTAGTTACTCTCCTTATATCAAAAAAGACATTTGCCATTTGTTTTTGAGGGATTGGCTAGCTTCACTTAGCATAATCTGCTCTAATGCCATCCATTTCTCTCCAAATTCTATGATTTTGTCATTTCTTAATGCAGAGTAATACTCCATTGTGTAAAAATGCCACATATTTTTTATCCATTCGTCTATTGAATGGCATCTAGGTTTTTCTTCCACAGTCTTGCTATTGTGAATTGTGCTGCTATGAACATGGATGTAGCAGTGTCCCTATAGTGTGCTCTTTTTAGGTCTTTAGGGAATAGACCGAGTAGGGGAATAGCTGGATCAAATGGTGGTTTTATTCCCAGCTTTCCAAGAAATCTCCATACTGCTTTCCAAATTGGCCGCACCAATTTGCAGTCCCACCAGCAATGTACAAGAGTACCCTTTTCCCCACATCCTCGCCAGCACTAGTTGTTGTTTGACTTCCTAATGGCTGCTAATCTTACTGGAGTGAGATGGTATCTTAGGGTGGTTTTGATTTGCATTTCTCTGACTGCTAGAGATGGTGAGCATTTTTTCATATACTTGTTGATTGATTGTATGTCCTCCTCTGAGAAATTTCTATTCAGGCCCTTGGCCCATTTGTTGATTGGGTTATTTGTTATCTTATTGTCTAATTTTTTTGAGTTCTTTGTATATTCTGGATATTAGGGCTCTGTGTGAAGTGTGAGGAGTAAAGATTTGTTCCCAGGACGTAGGATCCCTATTTACCTCTCTTATTCTTTCTTTTGCTGAGAAAAAACTTTTTAGTTTGAGTAAGTCCCATTTGTTGATTCTAGTTATTAACACTTGTGCTATGGGTGTCCTATTGAGGAATTTGGAGCCCAACCCCACAGTATGTAGATCATAGCCAACTTTTTCTTCTATCAGACGCCATGTCTCTGATTTGATATCAAGTTCCTTGATCCACTTTGAGTTAACTTTTGTGCATGGCAAGAGAAAGGGATTCAGTTTCATTTTGTTGCATATAGATTTCCAGTTTTCCCAACACCATTTGTTGAAGATGCTATCCTTCTTCAATTGCATGCTTTTAGCCCCTTTATCAAATATAAGATTGTTGTAGTTTTGTGGATTGGTTTCTGTGTCCTCTATTCTGTACCATTGGTCCACCCACCTGTTTTGGTACCAGTACCCTGCTGTTTTTGTTACTATTGCTCTATAGTATAGTTTGAAGTCTGGTATAGCTATCCTGCCTGATTCACAGTTCCTGCTTAGCATTGTTTTTGCTATTCTGGGTCTTTTATTTTTCCATATGAATTTCATGATTGCTTTCTCTATTTCTACAAGAAATGCCGTTGGGATTTTGATTGGCATTGCATTTAACCTATAGAGAACTTTTGGTAATATCGCCATTTTGATGATGTTAGTTCTACCTATCCATGAACAGGGTATATTTTTCCATCTTTTAAAATCTTCTTCTATTTCTCTCTTTAGGTTTCTGTAGTTTTCATTGTACAAGTCTTTCACCTCTTTTGTTAGGTTGATTCCCAAGTATTTTATTTTATTTGAGGATATTGTGAATGGGGTGGTTGTCCTCATTTCCATTTCAGAGGATTTGTGGCTGATATACAGGAATGTCTTTGATTTATGTGTGTTGATATTATATCCTGCCACTTTGCTGAATTCATTTATTAGCTCTAGTAGTTTCTTTGTAGACCCTTTTGGGTCTGCTAGGTATAGAATCATGTCATCTGCAAATAGTGATAATTTGAGTTCTTTTCCTATTTTTATGCCTTTAATTTCTTTCGTCTGTCTAATTGCTCTGGCCAGTGATTCGAGAACTATGTTGAACCGAAGTGGTGAGAGAGGGCATCCCTTAAAATTTGTTTTTATGAGTGCTTTTTTTATTATGAGCGCTCTTTATATATGTTAATTTCTGTATCATATATATGATTAAGAATATATATATATATATAGACATACAACAAATAACAAAAGTGTGCACACATAATAATAGTAAAGGCCTTGTAGCTTTTAGCAGGTGAAATCTCCATTGCCATGATTTAAAAACTCCACAGTTGGTCAAAGATAGAACTGATCAGAAAAACATTTACCTAGGTCTGTAGGATCAAAATTATGAGTTAGAAAAATTAAAGGATCTAAGGAAAAAAATAAGAGTCCTAGAGAAAATAACTGACCAGTAATTAGTAAATACCATACTATTTACTTTTTTTTTCCTTAAGCCTCATATCAGTCTCCTACTGATCTTGCAGGCTTCTTTCATTTGCATTTCAATCTAAGTCCTGGCTGAGGTCTGGAAGGAGCAGGAAAAAACTGCTATTCTGAGCAGACACCTCAGGCCTAACGCATTTTAACCATAATTTTCCAGATAGGATGTTGAAAATTTTGATACAAGTTTAAGACAAAATTTACAAAATTTTATATCTTTACATCTTGTGTTGTCAACAGATACCATACTATGATTTACTATCCTTGTCCAAATTAATGCACTGGTACACACAGTGACATTTTCCCAGGCTACCCAATTAAAAATTGGTGAAAAAAAAAGACTGAATGATTGGAAAATTTCTTGCCAACTTGGAAGTAGAGTTCTTTAGTTTTCCATCCTAAGTATTTAAGTTCTCTGGCATGAATTATCTGAAATCATAAACTAAACAATTATCTCAATCTGACTTTTAATGGCAAGATTCTGCAATGCTTCAAAAACCCAATAAGCTACCAGATTGTTACAATAAAACATCATCATTTAGACACACATTCAGGTAAAATCATTCCCAAGAAACAATATATAATATCAACACGTTATTGCACATGTCTTAAAGTGCCAGAAACAAAGACACACGACAGACAGAAAGGAGCTCCAGACTATGACTGACAGACAGAAGCCTTTAAAACAGAGCAGATAAGAGAAAAATCTCCTACACCAGTTGCACCACAGATGTCTCCACAAGGGGACCAGATGTTTTCACAGAGGAGCATCCTGAAATGTAAAATCAAGGGTCTCCATAGTGACTTTCCTGCATTTAGTGTCCCCTTTTTTTCCCTCTTTTTTAAGATGACAGAGGTGGCATTATCGTTAAATTGCAGGGAAAGACCTAGGGAATTCTCTGAAAAAATAAGGCTTCAGCAGCTGCTGGGAGTCCCTCAGTCCCTCCTTTTACTTACAGGATTTGCTCCTCTGTTTCAGTTCCACCACAAGCATGCTCCATCTCCTAACATTTCTGTAGTCAGCTCTCAAAAAGTTCCAGGGTGCGGGTGGGTTATCAAAATTTGTAACTTAAAGTTGGGTTCCTGAACTTGAAGCCAATTAATGCCAATTTAAAAATGAGGACAGGGTTTTGAGAAAAAGAAAAACGAAGGTTTATTGCTTTGCTAACAAAGATAAACACAGGGACTCTGCCAAAAGGTTGTGATTCTCTTTATCTGGAGGGACAAGGGATTTTAAAGGAGTTTCACTTATTAACCTGGGAGATACTCAGTTCTTAGGTCCCCCGCAGGCACTGCCCTCTGCAGTGAGTGTGCTCCAGGCAGCCAGCTAGGGGCTTCTCTCATACTGCTTAACAAACGGGTGTAAAGTTCATTGCAGTTCCTTTAAACTCAGTCCAAAGGGTGTCAGGCTTACTTGCTTGATTTTCATGTCCGATATCCTTAAGTTTTCACCACAGAAATCACACAACAAAATGCACAAAAACAAACAAACAAAAACCATATAGAACACAGAACAAAACAACAACAAAAAAAAAAAAAAAAAAAAAAAACAGAAATCCGGCGCCGAAACAGGAAAACAGAGGAGCAATGCAATGTCTTCCTAAAGCTCCCCGTAGGAGCACATGCGTGCCCGTTGGCACTTCTCTACCCTTCCAGATGAATTCCCTAGAGAACAGAACAGATGACAGAATGATTCTTGTTACTGTCCCAGACAGGAGTATATGTGAGCCTCCTCAGTCCACCTCTCTGTCATCAGAAGAGATCTCCCTTAACCGGATATCAGATGTTATAAAGGCACCAATTACCTATGGATGCCTCCTCCACCAGGTGCTTGCTAATAGTTTTAATGCGGTGGTTCACTGCAGTGCTCCCTGAACTGAAGTCTAACTCCAAGGCCTTGGACCATCTCAAGTTGCACAAACCCTAGAGTTGCTCTCAAGCTTGGAGCCCTGGAAGGAAAGCCAACTTCAGAATTTACAGCAGTCTGGTCTTGTGATCTTGTCCGGCAGGGTCATCTCACTGGGGAACTCCAAAATATTAGACCAGGAACGCATGTAAAGACCACTGACTCCTAGTAAAATCAAATTAAGGCAAGCTAATTATTTCAAAGGGAAAGGCTACCTCTCCCTCCCAAAATGGCGGGAGCAAGACAGCAAACCCACCTTTCCTATAGCCCAGCTATATAGCCCAGAAAGATGCACAAAAAGGGGGTTACAGATAACAGAACTTTAACAAGCATCACACTAACGGTAGTTTACATTTTTTTTAAGCTCACCCCAACATCAGAAATTATGAGGACCATTAGAGCCTCAGAGACTCGTTGTCTGGCCAGGGAAAGAAAATATTTATGAGGTGTCACTAAAGTTTCAGAGAGGGCTGCAATCTGGTCAGAGAGCCAGGCATGGGTGAGTTTAAGGCATGGGCAAACATTCCAAGCAGGTTCAGAATTTGCAGTAATTTATAATAAAGCCAAAATTATCTTTTCATGGCTTTCTGGCAAGTGGGCTCCCAATTTTAATAAATGATCAGGTTGGGTCTATCAACCCTGTCCCTTACTTTTGGAAACTCCCCTTCCAAAACCAAGCTTGTGAACTCCTGAGCATTTTCCATTCCAGATATGTATTCACAGATTTTCTAACTCTTCTCCTCTAATTGTGTATTACTTGGGGCGAATGTAATGTCAAGGCATTGTTCTGGATGAGAATGGGAAGATTTTTTGCATACACATTGGATTCATTATCTAATTTTTCATTCGAAATACTTAATCCCTGACACTAAAACCTACCCTACTGGACTCTGACTACTAATGCAAATATGATGGAGATAAATTACCCCAACAAAATAGAAATACAAGCAGTTCAGAGGAGGCATGGTGCATAGTTGGACTTGCCTTTTGCATTATGTAGTGTAGTAGTTATAAATCTAGCAAATTTTCAATTTAAATAGTTCTCCATGTGTTTTGAAAGTTAACAAATATTTGAATTCCTGTCTCCCTTTCTCTGTAGCCAATTCAGCACATGTATTTTTATATGCACATATCAAATCCTACCTGGTACCACACGTACATTCTTGTGAGGTGGATGAATTGGCAGATACAATTTGTGAGAATAGATCACTCATTCTAAATGCTGTTGGAACTGAAAATTCAACCAATGGGTGAGCTTCCTAGTTGAACAACATTATACATAAACCCATGTTCAGTAAAATGAATATTTTTGGATCTGTGGATGATATATATTTCATGATTAATTTAGATTGCCATATATATTGCTACTTTTTAATGTCTGTGTGTGATATATATATATATATATATATATATATATATACTCTCCAGATTTTTCAAAATATGAAATATATGTGTCTTATTATACACTCCCTAAATTCATTCATATTCATATATGTGGATTTATGATCAACTTTTCACAAGATTATTATCAGAAATATTCATCTACCTGAAATACATATTTGTTTCCTAGTACTGAAAACAAACTTCAGTGAATGGTGCACACAAATCCTAATATTTCTACAGTAACTCACCCAGTTTAACATCAATGCGTATAGATTCCTATGGGACATGAAGTGTATTTTGACGTTCATTTTTATTCAACTCTGGTACATTACTATTTCTTCAGTTAATGCACATCATAGGATAAATATTTCATCCACAATTTATCAAATTGATAGGCATTTGTTTCACTTTCAATCACTTCCTGATTCAGAACACATGTACTCCTTAATGTTTCTTGACTGCTCGTTTCATGAGACTTCTTTCCAAACACATTATTTTCAATTTCCATTATCGCTTTGAAGCAAATCTCACAACCCGTCTTGATAAACCATTAAAGTAATATTACCATTATATGTATAATTGGTTGGAATTAATGATTGTATATCAATATAAGATTTTCTGCATGTTTTCAGATATAAATTCAATCGATTATTTATTGTGTAATCAGTTATATTATTTATTCACAGTATGGTCTCTTCATGCATTATCTCTACATACATAGACACAGGGTACACCTCTTTGTACCCCCAATATTAATTTATATGTCTTCAAAATATTGCTCCCAGAAATGGTGGAAGAAATACTCTGTCAACTGATGTACATAAACATTTTATCACAGTAATATTCTGGACACAAAATGCATAGTTCACACTTATGATTGTACCAAAGACTAAATGGAATGTAAACATGGATTACTAAAAAAATCCATGTCCAATTTGGCTAATGCTCTCAAATGTCAATCCTATTAATGATTACATATTTGTTTCTTCCTAAGATTATATATTCAAATTCAACCCTGTTGAAAATATCTAATACTATCACTCACTTTATACTTTGTCTGATTTCATAATGTCTCTATAGATATCTGCTTTCCTACATATTTTCCCCAGTTCATCATTGTGACTCATTCTTCACATGTGCTGACATTGACATTCACTCACTAACCGAAACCCTGTTGCTAAAGAACTTTTGGTCCAATTCCTATACTCACTCTTTTTTCTAAACTTACTTACTATCTTCCTAATCCACCTACTGTCCCCTTTTGACTGGCTATTTTCTTCGACATTCAATCATCCAAGGTACAAGGTCCTATGCCATTTTATATCGATTTATCTGAGACATCTGTGCAGAACATAATTCAAAGCTAAGTGTCACAATCAAAGGCCCAATTCCTTTCTGGGCTTCAAATCTTACCTAGATTTCTGTTTTCATACTTACATTTCACCTATTTATTCTTGTAAATATCGCAGATTCCCAATACCATTATTCATCCTGCAGAATGATTCCTAACTCAAATCGAATATGTTATTAATCCTAACCATACACTCTTCCATCAATCTAACTTTACAAAAGAGTAGGGACACAGTTTGTCTTACAATACAGGAATGTAGGGGATCTTCCACCTGCTGAGAACCTCAAAGGTCCTTACAGAAATGATCCCTGGAGAAGATGTTGACAGCTATGGAGGACCTGAGAGAGAAAAATTCATTTTCCATGGAAAACAACCAGGTCAAAATGAAGGGATGTGTCTGAATCAGCCTCTCTCTTCTTAATGTAGAGTAGTTGGACCAAATCAGGCATGTGTGGAGAGCTGTTCCCGGGTGACTATTTTTGATATACAATTCTTAGCTTGAAGTGTCACAGTAAGTAGGGGCAGGCTCCATCTCATGGGAACCTAGGAAGCAACTTTTAGGACAAAGTGTTTGCCAAGGCAGTGACCTCATTCAGTTTCTGAATGAAGTGACCTACCTCACTTCTTTGGTGATGGAACTCTCTGAACTGGGGATCCACGAAGCCAGGCACCCAGAGTCAGTCCCAGTCCCAGTCCCAGTGGGCTCACATGTTTGTATTTACCAAGGACAGAGTCAGACTTTCTTGGTACCTACTGATGTGAGGATGGCCAAATGCCAGGAGAGCTCTGAAGAGGGCCAGTTCATGAGAAAGCAGGCAGTGTCTCACCACTGGCTCCTGAAAACTTCACTGAGTTGGCCAAGGAGATCAGATCTGAGAGAGTTTCCCAATACTATTATTCATCCCGAAGAATGATTCCTAACCCAAATTGAACATGTTATTAACCCTAACATACACTATTCCCTCAATCTAACTTTACAGAAGAGCGGGGACAGTGTTGGTCTTACAATACAGGAATGTAGGGGATCTTCCACCTGCTTAGAAACTCAAAGGTCCATGCAGAAATCATTCCTGGAGAAGATGTAGGCAGCTATGAAGGACTTGAGAGAGCAAAAGTCATCTTCCATGGCAAACAACCTGGTCAGGATAAAGGATTGTATCTGAATCAGCCTCTCTCTTATTAATGTAGAGAAGATGGATCAAACCAGGCCTGTGTGGAGAGCTATTCCTGAGTGCCTATGGTTTATATACCATTCTAACTTGTGAAAGTGTCACAGGAAGTAGGGGCATCCTCCATCTCAAGAGACCATAGGAAGCAACTGTTAGGACAAAGTGGTTGCCAAGGGAGTGACCTCTTTCAGTTTCTGAAGGAAGTGACCTCACGTCACTTCCTTGGTGTTGGAACTCTCTGAACTTGGGATCCAGGAAGCCAGGCACCCATTGCCAGTCCCAGTCCTACTCCTAGTGGGCTCACTTCTTTGGATTTACCAGGGACAGAGTCAGTCTTTCATGGTACCTACTGATGTGGGGATGGTCAAATGCCAGAAGAGCTCTGAAGAGGGGCCTTTCCTGAGAAAGCAGGTAGTGGCTCATGCTGGCTCCTGAAATCTTCGCAGAGTTGGCCACGAAGACCAGATCTGAGACAAGACAGGCTATTTTTGGGGAACATAGTATGACCCACCAGTCAGAGAATACTCCAGATAGTCACAGATGTACTTGGGGGAAGCAGGTGCCTTTGTGGGTGTGGGTGTGGGATTCTTTTTTTGCCTCATGTTCTGAGAATAGGTTAACCAGTAACCTGGTTATTAATTGGTAGTTACATTATGCTTATAGACCCCAGAACTCAGGACAGGTAGAAAAAATAAATAGAACCATTAAATAGACCTTTACGAAATTAATCTTAGAGACCTGCATAAAAGATTGGACTATGCTCCTGCCTTATGCACTGTTTCATGCAAGAAATACTCCCTCTGTTTCTTTGTGTAAGCTCACCACCTGTGAAATTCTCTATGGTGCCCTTCCTCCAGTAAGGGACCTAACCCCAACTCTAAGACCTAAGGATCCCTTCCACACCCCCTAGCTTGACAGACTTAAAGCTCTTGAAAGAACTCATTGATATCTGTTCAAACAGCTGGCCACGGCCTACCAAACTGGGGACAAGGGGACTCCACTTCAATATAATGTAAGAGACTTCATCTACATAAGAAGACATCAGGTTTCATTCCTGGAACCCCGATGGAAAGGAACATACCAGGTACTACTTATATCACCTACATCAGTAAATGTATACGGAATCAATTCCTGGATCCATGCCTCTCATCTCAAGCCTGCGCTCTGTCCAGACTCTTGCTGGAAACTGGATATGACTAGTAACCCTTTCAAATTGTGTATTCACCATATGAATAAGGCTATAGACTCTCCCCTTGGCCACCAGTAGTCCTAAACCTCATCAAGTGGTTCATCAGCGATGGCTGATCACAAATCCTACTAGAGAAGAAGTATGGTCTATCTCGCTTACAGCCCCCATAGGGACCTGGTGGCCATCTCTCCACCCAGACATTTGTCAGCTGGCTATAGGTTTTTCCTATTGGGATATATCTGATAAAGTGGATCCCACTAAAATTCTATTAAATACCTTCTGTATCATCGATAATGGAAACAAACATTATGGATGTAAGGACACGCGAGCAAGATGCAGGTTGGCTAGCCCAGATTACTATGTTTGCATGGCAGACTATCAAAGCCACAAAGAGCCATGGCTGTGAAGGGAAAAAGCCAACTTCTTCTGTAAGTCATGGGGATGTTAGCATACAGGGACTGCCTGGTGGAACCCAAACTCCCCATCAAATTCAGTACACAGCATTGGCCATATTACCAATTAGACAACCAAAACCGATGGACCCCAGAAGGCTCTCTAGATCCTCAAATTATGCATGACATTTTTAACTTCTACAAGTGATCAAAAGGGTGGAAGGAGATTCCCCTATGTGAAGACCTTTTCCCTCCTTCACTCACGTCCTGAACTATGCTTCTCCAATAGATCCTAACCCTCAGCCTTCTGCTCCAGACTCTCTGCTTTCACTCCCACCTCAGCAACCTGATTTCTCCCCTCCATTTACTAGATCAAAAAACCAAACCTCGGCCGGTTCTCAGACCATTGCGCCCTTGCTGAGGTATCAGGTACTGAGGTACCCCTCCACCCACTCAGTCCTCTTTTCTCCAGTAAGTGCCCAGAGCAGGTCCCATCAGGTCCTCTTACCAGCTAACCCAAAGCTCAAACCAGCTGAGGAGATCCCTCAGACCACTATCCAAGATGTAATGAAAGTGACCTTTAAAGTTGCCTTGTCATCACTGAAAACAGGTGACTAAGAATTTAAAGTCCCTCACAGGCTTTTTGGGATACTCACTCCTGTCGTCCCCTCTGCTCTACCTGTTCTACTGCTCAAGTTTTTGTTGCCAGGAAAATCACAAACCCCTTTCCCAATATTCTTTTACATATCTCCTTCCTAATTCTCAGATAAACGGAGCTGCTCTCAGCCTTGCTTTCCACGTCTTGCCCCTCTTCACCAGGCCCACAGAAATGTCTTATATGACCTTCTCCAGAAGTCTTCACCATTGCTGACTTTAGGACTTTCAGCAAAAGAGTCCCTATAAAAGAATTCAATGTAGATAAACTCCGTGTTTTCATGTCGCCCTGTTCTACTTGGCCAGTGGCTGGAAAAATCAGCACTCCTAAGCTAGACACCCCCTTACGAGTTTTTCACAAAATAAGTGAACAAGGCCTCTGGGCTTGAGCTGGGGATTCACAGAGATGGCTACAATTCTAAGTAAAGAAGTTACCAACTAGGCTCCATGGTAACAGCTGGCAGGGAGAAAAAAAAAGAGAAAAAAAAAAAAAAAGCTCTCCCTGTCCCAAGTGTCCTTGAAAAGTTAACTTGCCGAGAACAGAGGAAAAAATAACAGAAACAAAAACTGCTTTTTGTGAACTTCTGCAGACTGTGAACTTCTGAGCCCCTTCCCTTACATGTTGGGTACAAATTCTGAAACTACCTAAACTTGGGGTTCAGAAGATTAATTGATTACAACAGAAGCAATACCCTCTAAATCCGTTTGCAACCAAATAGGGCTGTTTCCCTGTCTTCGGTGCTATCTTAGATTCCTTTCCTTTTCCGTACCTACAACAGTATAATTCTATATACTTAAACATTGTTTATGTTTTCATGAAATGGTCAACAGATGTGATTAATTATGTAATGGTGCAGATGTTTCCCAGAGTGTTCTAGGATGATGCATGTTCATTTAAAGATCAAATCGGAGGGCATACAACCTGTTTCCACCGGGAACCTGTATCTCTCACTTTAGCCATCCTATTAGGAATAGGAGTTGCTGCAGGAGTGAGCACAGGAACCCTAGTCCATGGGACACAACAAAAGACCCAATTAGAAGCAGCAATAGACCAAAAATTAAAGATAATAAAACCTCCATCACAGCTTTACAGGAATGTTTAACCTCTCTCTCTGAAGTTGTTTTACAGAACATGCGAGGGTTAAACCTTCTCTTCATGAGAGAAGGGGGACTTTGTGCTGCATTGAGGGAAGAAGGTTGTTTTTATGCTGACCATACTGGAGTTGTATAAGAACCTATGAGTATATTAAGACAATGCCTTTAAGAGTGTCAACGAGAGAGAGAGGCCCAAACAGGGTGGTTTGAGTCTTGGTTCACACAGTCCCTCTGGTTAACTATGCTTTCATCAGCCCAGGCCTGTCCATTAATAATCCTCATATTATTGCTAACTGTAAGACCCTGTTGGCTCAACCATGTAGTTTCCTTTCTCGAAGCTCAAATTGGACAATTTAAACTTATGGTAATCAGACAACAATATACCCCACTAGGAGACATAAAATGTGACACCCTTCAATGATCACTTTCATGATTAAAAGTAACCAGAAGAAGAATTGGGGAATAAAAAGTTAATAAAATAGGTACTTGTCACTTCCTATTTTTCTGTATGCTTAATAAAACACTGTTGAAATCTTGAGAACTGTTTGCTAATCTTGTTCCCAGAATGTGCTGTCCCCAACTGCCAAACTGCAGAATGTACTCCATCATCCCGTTGAAAGCAAACTGCCCACTCTCCCTGAAGCATCAATAAATTTCCCTCCCTGCCCTCTCCAAGGAAAGTATATAAGCTCTGTTTAAGCTGTTCTCAGGACTCTCTGCTCTATTCAAGTGAGCTCTGAGCCCCAGCATGCTGGACCCTCAATAAACACTTTGTTGTTGCATGAGACAGTCTCTTGGTGGTCTCTTCCTCCTATGCCTGCCCGACCATTACAATATTCCAACTCTATATTCTTATAAATATCTCAGGTTCCCAATACCATTATTCATCCAGCAGAATAATTCCTAACCCATATCAAACATGTTATTAAACATAACCATACACTCTTCCCTCAATCTAACTTTACAGAAGAGCAGGCACAGAGTTGGTATTACAATACAGGAATGTAGGGGATTGTTCATCTGCTGAGAAACTCAAAGATCCATGCAGATATGATCACTGGAGAAGATGTAGGCAGCTATGAAGGACCTGAGAGAGCAAAAGTCATCTTCCATGGAAAACAACCTGGTCAGTATGAAGGGTTGTGTCTGAATCAGGCTCTCAAATTTTAATGTAGAGAAGATGGACCAAACCAGGCCTGTTTAGAGAGTTGTTCCCGGGTGCCTATGGTTGATATAACATTCTAACTTGTGAAACTGTCACAGGTAGTAGGGGCAGCCTGCATCTCATGGGACCCTTGGAAGCAAATGTTAGGACAAAGTGGTTGCCAAGGCAGTGACCTCATTCAGTTCCTGAAGGAATTGACCTCACCTCACTTCCTTGTTGATGGAACTATCTGAACTTGGGATCCAGGAAGCCAGGCACACAGAGCCAGTCCCAGTCCCAGTCCCAGTGGTCTCACTTGTTTGGATTTACCAAAGACAGAGTCAGTCTTTCTTGGTACCTACTGATGTGAGGATGGCAAAATGCCAAGAGAGCTCTGAAGAGGGGCCTTTCCTGAGAAAAAGGTAGTTGCTCAATGCTGGCTCCTGACAACTTTACAGAGTTGGCTAAGGAGGACAGATCTGAGAGAGAACATGCCATTTAAAGGGAACATACTGTGGCCCACTAGTCAGAGGACACTCCAAATAGTCTCAGAATTACTTAGGGAAAGGAGGTGCCTTTATGGGTGTAGGTGTAGGTTTGTGGTTTTCACTTGTTCTGAGAATAGGTATCAAAGGCGGTTTGTTTGGATTGAGTGAACTCTTTCTGGTAAGTACTTTGACAAGGCGAGTGTTTTTATGTCTGTATATAAAACGGTGTTCGTGGTTGTAGACATAAGAAGAGAGAATGCATCAATGGATGTGTCCTGTCTAGTAGAAAGCTTGCCAGCCTTCATACTGCCCAATTTATGAATGGACTGCTGCTTGACTTATGGATGGGCAACATCTGCTATCCTCCAAAGTTCCTGTTTTCTTCCAGAATTCTGGCCTCTCTAAAGGATAGGCTCATGCTTTTGTGCCCAAGATATGTACCACCTCCAAGCTCTGTGACATGGACATGTACTGGATACCTGAAGAAAATGACGAGCTTCTTAGAAAACTCAGATATCAGTATGACCAGTAAAGTCTCAGTGGAGAAAGCCTGCTTTGTGCCTTTTGCTTACCTATTGTTTTATTGCCCTGAATGTCAGGAAGGTCTCTGCCTCAGGCCTCCCCTTTGTGAAGCCTGAAGAAAAGAGTTCTCAAATTGAAATGAATGGGCATCACCTGTGGCTCTGTGCTTAATTGCTTTGGAAAGGGATGTGTCTGAATCAGCCTCTTGGCACTGTGTGAGGCTGTGGCTTAGATTCTCAGCACTAGATGGATCCAAAGAAATATCTCATGTGTGCATCCAATACAAAAATGGCTAAAAGAGCAGATATTGTAGATGAAGTCTCTCGCCTTCCTATGTAAAGTTCCTGACCTCCATTAAGTGAGAATAGTGATACTTTGGGCCAAATGAGATATTTAAAGCCCTGTAGAGGCTAGCCTATAGGTGCATGGGTTTTCTCATCATTCCAATTCACATAAAGAATCTAAACCGCACAGTAATTAGGCCTCAAATTGGAGAAGCAAAGCAGCATTAACGGCATGCCTATTTGATCACTCTTGGTTAACAGGAAGGGTGTCTAGGCCACACAGACTTTAGGAAAATGAGGGAAAAAGGGAGCTTATTTTGGACACTGATGTGGGCTGCGCCCCTCATGGAAACCTGCTACCAGAGGTAATGATTAGTGTCTATATGGAAGAAGATGAGGGCCATGTGGGAGTGTTTTGGTTTTAATTGTGGACATTTGTATCATGGTTGGAAGAGATGACTGGGTCCACCTGGGCTTGAACTCTGGTGTGACTCCCATTAGAGACTGAGTTCTGGAACTGACCTCAGAGCAGTATTGCCATGAATTTTGTCGGGATTTAATTAGGCCACGCATGAGAGTGACCCTTGGAAACTGAGATCTAAGGCCAGTGTGGATTTCCACAGAGCACTGGGAATCTCAGCCAGGATATAACATGATTTTATTCTGAAAGACTTGGCAGCCATAGTTGAGAGTCAAAACACACATGGAACTCACATTGTAGACCTCAATGGGTCTGGCTTCATGTGACCTTTTGGCCACTCTTTGGGAAGACTTGCCTGTGAGAGTTCTTCAGAGCATTCATTGAAATGAGCTTCCTCACCATTTAATGGTTCCTGAATTAATTGAAACCCATAGTGCCTCCAACTTCATCCTTGAAAAATGGCTAGATAAATACCATGAAATTTTTGAAATTCCCATGACCAGGTGGCACTGGAGAAACTTTGGATGTCCTGTTGCTGATCATGAGTATACCAGACGGTGCCTTGATTGACTGGGTTTCATGAAAATGGTGTAGATCAGATATGCCAGTAAGTTGGAGCCTGCTGAGTAGTGGGCCTAGAGCAATGTTGGGCAGGTGTGTGACACAAAATATGCGCTGGGGCCATTTCGATCTGCCATTGGCTTCCAAATGCCTTGTGACTGACAGGATGCAGCCAGCAGACCCTTATTTGTAAAGGCATCTTGTTATATGGAGAGTTTTGACCCTGTCCCTTACTTTTGGAAACTCCTCTACCACCTCCAAGTTTGTGAACTCCTGATCATATTCCATTCCAGATTTGTATTCTCAGAATTCCTAACTCTTTTTCCCTAATTGTGTCTTACTTGGGGTGAAAGTATTGTCAAGGCATTGTTCTGGATGAGAGTGGGAAAAATTTTGTGTAGCACATATTTGCATACACATTGGATTCATTTTCCAATTTTCCATTCAGAATACTAAATCCCTGACACTAACATATACCCTATTAGACTCTGACTACTAATCCTAATATGGTGGAGTAAAATAAACCAAACGGAATAGAAATACAAGCAGTTCAGAGAAGGCATGGTGTGTAGTTGGAATTGTCTTTTGCATTATATTGGGTAGAAGGTATAAACTAGTTAATTTTTTTATTGAAAGAGTTCTCCATGTGTTTTTAAAGTAAACACATGTATGAATTCGTGTCTCCCTTTCTCCGTAGCATATTCAGCACATGTATTTTTATATGCACATACAGAATCCTACCTGGTACCACTCGTACAATCTTGTGAGGTGGCTTACTTGGCAGTTACAAATTGCGAGAAGACATCACAGCTCCTAAACACTGTTGGAACAGAAAATTAAACCTATGGGTGAGCTTCCTAGATGAACAACATTATACATAAATCCATGTTCAGTAAAATGAATATTTTTGCATCTGTGGATGATTTATATTTCATGGTGAATTTCGATTGGCATATATATTGCTACTTTTTAATGTCTGTGTGTGTGTATATATATATATATATATATATATATATATATATATATA
This sequence comes from Callospermophilus lateralis, assembly GCF_048772815.1. Taxonomy (NCBI): domain Eukaryota; kingdom Metazoa; phylum Chordata; class Mammalia; order Rodentia; family Sciuridae; genus Callospermophilus; species Callospermophilus lateralis. The sequence goes on from NW_027515613.1 coordinate 5,968,929, forward strand.
TATATAGTCTCCAGATTTTTCAAAATATGAAATATATGTGTCTTATTACACACTTCCTAAATTCATTCATATTCATGTATGTGGATTTATAATCAAATTTTCACATGATTATTCTCAAAAATATTCATCCACCTGAAATACATATTTTTTCCTACTAGTGAAAACTAACTTCAGTGAATGTTGCATACAAATCCTAATATTTCTACAGTAACTGACCCAGTTTAACATCAATGCGAGTAGATTCCAATGGGACATGCTGTGTGTTTTGACGTTCATTTTTATTCAACACTGGTACATTATGATTTCTTCAGTTTATGCACATCATAGGATATATTTTTCATCCACAGTTTCGCAAATTTATAGGCATTTGTTTCACTTTCAATCAATTCCTTCTTCAGAACACATGTATTCATCCATGTTTCTTGACTGGTCTTTTCATGAGACTTCTTTACAAAACACATTATTTTCAATTTTCATAATCATTTTTGAAGCGAAACTCAGACACCGTTCATGATAAACAATAACACTAATATTAACAATAGATGTATAACTGGTTGGAATGAATGATTTTATATCAATATAAGATATCTTAAATATTTTCAGATATCAATTCCATCCATTATTTAAAGTGGAATCAGCTATATTATTTATTCACAGTGTGGTCAATTCATGCATTATCTCTATATTCATAGACACAGGGCACACCTCTTTGTACAACCAATACTTATGTATATGTCTTCTAAATATTACTGCCAGAAATGGTGTAAGAAATACTCATGTCACCAGATCTACATACACATTTTATCACAGTAATATTCGGGACACAAAAAGTAAATGTCACACTTATGATTGTACCGGAGTCTGAATGGAAAGTGAACATGGATTACTAAAAACATTCCTGTCCATGTTGCCTAATCCTCTCAATTATCAATCCTGTTGGTGACTACATATTAGTTTCTTCCAAAGATTATATATTCAAACTCTACCCTGTTGAAAATGCCTAATCATATCACTCACTTTATACTTTGCCTGATTTCATTATGTCTCTATTCATATGTGGTTTCCTACATATTTTCCCCAGTTCATCATTGTGACTGACCCTTCACATGAAGTTATGTTTACTTTCACTCTCTAACCAAAACACTATTGCGATAGAACATATATTCCAAATCCTATATTGACACTTCTTCCTAAACCTACTATCTACCTAATCCTACCGACTATCCGTTTTTGACTGGATGTTCTCTTCGACATTCAATCGTCCAAGGTACAAGGTTCTATGCCATTATATATCTATTTTTCTGAGACATCTGTGCACAATGTAAATCAAAGTTAAGTATCCCAATGAAGGGCCCAATGCCCTCTAGGCTTCAAAATTACCTAGATTTCTGTATTTATTCATATATTTAACCTCTATATTTTTATAAATATCGCAGGTTCCCAATACCATTATTCATCCCGCAGAATGATTCCTAACACAATTCAAACATTTGATTAACCCTAAGAATACACTGTTCCCTCAATCTAAATTTAATGAAAAGCAGGGACAGAGTTGGTCTTACAATACAGGAATGTAGGGGATCTTCCACCTGCTGAGAACTTCAAAGATCCATGTAGAAATGAACCCTGGAGAAAATATAGTCATCTATGAAGGACCTGAGAAAGCAAAAGTCATCTTCCATGTCAAACACCCTGGTCAGGATGAAGGGATGTGTCTGAATCAGCCTCTCTCTTCTTAATGTAGAGGAGAAGGACCAAACCAGGCCTGTGTGGATAGCTATTCCTGGGTTCCTAAGGTTGACATTCCATTCTAACTTGTGAACATTTCAGAGGAAGTAGGGGAACCCTCCATCTAATGGGACCCTTGGAAGCAACTATTAGGACAAAATGGTTTACAAGACAGTGAATTCATTCAGTTCCTAAAGGAAGTGACCTCACCTCACTTCCTTCGTGATGGATCTCTCTGAACTTGGGATCCTGGAAGCCAGGCACACAGAGCCAGTCCCAGTCCCAGTCCCAGTGGGCTCACTTGCTTGGATTTACCAAAGACAGAGTCAGTCTTTCTTTGTTCCTACTGATATTATGATGCCAAAAGCAAGGAGAGCTCTGAAGAGGGGCCTTTCCTGAGAAAGCAGGTAGTGGCTCAAAATTCCCTTCTGACAACTTAAAAGAGTTGGCCAAGTAGACCAGATCTGAGACAGGACAGGACATTTCGGGGGAACATTGTATGGCCCACCAGTCAGAGGACACTCCGTAGAGTCACAGACCTACTTGGGGGAAGGAGGTGACTTTGTGGGTGTGGTTGTGGGTTTATGATTTTGTCTCATCTTCTGAGAATAGGTAGGAAAGGCGGTGAGTTTTTTTTTTTTTTTTTTTTTTTTGGAGTGTACTGTTTCTAGTAAGTCGTTTGACAAGGCGAGTGTTTCTATGTCTGTGTATTCCACTGTGTCCGTGGTTGTATACATTAGAAACGAGAATGCATCAATGTATTTGTCCTGTCTAGTAGAAAGCTTCCCAGCATTCAACCTGCCCAATTTATGAATGGGTTGCGGCTTTCCTTAAGGATGGGCAACACCTACTATCTTCCTAATTACCAATTTTCTTCCTGAATTCTTTCCAATCTCCAGAATTGGCTCATGTTTTTTTGTCCAAGATATGTACCACCTCCAAGCTCTGTGACATGGCCAAGTACTGGATATCTGCAGGGAATGGCGAGCATCTCAGAAAACTCAGATATCAGTGTAACCAGTAAAGTATCAGTGGAGAAACCCTGCTTTGGGCCTTTTGCTTACATAATGTTCTGTTGCCCTTAATTTCAAGAAGTTCTTTGCCTCAGGCCACCCCTTTGTGAAGCCTGAGGAAAACAGTTTTCAAATGGAAATGAATGGGCATCACCTGTGGCCCTTTGCTTTATTGCTTTGGAAAGGGATGTGTGTGATTTAGCCTCTTGGCCCTGTGTGAGGCTGTGGCTTAGATTCTCAGCACCTGATGGATCTAAAGAAAGATCCCATGTGTGCATCCAAAACCAAAATGGCCAAAAGAGCAGTCCTTGTGGATGACGTCTCGCCTTCCTCTGTGAGGTTCCTGACTTCCATCAATAGGGATCCTTTGGGTCAGAGGAGTTCTCCAAAGCCCTGCAGAGGTGCTTGGGTTTTCTCATGACTCCAATTCACATAAAGAATCTTAACCTCTGAGTCAGTTGGCCTCAAAGTAGATAAGCGGTGTAGTCTTCACAGCATGCCTATTTCATCACGCCTCGTTCACAGAAAGTATGTCCAGGCCACCCTGACTTTAGCAAATGAGTGGCAAGGGAGCTTACTTTGGACACTGTCTTGGACTGCACTCCTCATGAAAACCTCCAGCCAGAGGTTATGATGAGTGTCTATATGGAAGAAAATGAGGGCCATGTCGAAGTGTTTTGGTTTTAATTGTGGTCATTTGTGTGTCAGTTGGAAGAGATAACTGTGTTCACCTGGGCTTGAACTCTTGTGTGATTCCACTTAGAGACTGCTTTCTGGAACTGACCTCAGTGAAGTATTGCCATGAATTGTTTTGAGATTTTAGGAGGCCACGCATGAGATTCGCTCTTGGTATCTGTGATCTAGGCCCAGGGTGGCTTTGCACAGAAAACTGGGAATCTTTGCAAGGATATCACATGATTTTATTCTGAAAGACTTGGCAGCCATCGATGAGAGTCAAAACACACATGGACCTAACATTGTAGACCTCAATGGGCCTAGCTTATGTTACCATTTGGCCTCTGTTTCTGTAGCCTTGCCTATGAGAGTTCTCTAGAGCTTTCATTGAAATGAGCTTCCTCACCATTTAATGGTTCCTGAATTAATTGAAACCCAGAGTGTCTCAAATTCATTTTTGAAAAATGGCTAGATAAATACCATGCAAGTTTTGAAATTCCCATGACCAGGTGGCACTGGAGAACCTTTGGATATCTGGTTCCTGATCATGAGTGTACCAGACAATGCCTTGATTGACTGGGTTTCATGAAAATGGAGTAGAACAGAGATGCCTGTAAGTTGGAGCCTGCTGAGTAGTGGGCCTAGAGCTGTGGTGTGAAGGTGTGTGATAAACATCTGTGGTGGGGCCATGTGAATATGTCTTTGACTTCCAAATGGCTTGTGACTGACATGCTGCTGCCAGCAGACCCTTATATGTAAAGGCATCTTATTATATAGAGGGGTTTCAGGGCAATGTTCAGAATCAGGTTGCTCTTGTCAAGTGGGCAAGCTATGTGGGATAGAAGCCTGGTTGGTGCATTCTCCTGTAAACCCTGACCCACCACACCTGACAGAACTCCCTCCAGCACTGTGTCCCTGATGAACTCCTTGTATTTTTTGAAGCAACACCAAACTACGAGTGCAGCAGCCAGAAACACCACGAAAAGTGGAGGATGACCAAATGACTTCACAGTCCACGCGAGCAGACACTTAGACCCAGGTGGCCAAAGTTTGCCGACAAAGATAGAATTCATCACTGCTGCCTAATGTTCATTGGAAAACAAGAAACCATGTCCTCCAGGTCACATAGATGCCATTCCAGATTTGATGGTCTCACTACAAAGGAAGCTAAATCTCCTGACAACAACATATACTTTAAGTGCCCAAACTCAGAGGCAGTTTGTCAAGAAGTCTTTAGGCCAAAAGAACTTCATGTTTGTGGAGTGTTTACCCTATCCCTTACTTTTGGATACTCCTCTCCCAACTCCAAGGTTGTGAACTCCTGAGCATTTTCCATTCCGGATATGTATTCACAAATTTTCTAACTCTTCTCCTCTAATTGTGTCTAACTTGTGGTGAAGGAAATGTCAAGGCATTGTTCTGGATCAGAGTGGGGAGATTTTTGTGTAGCACATATTTGAATACACATGAGATTAATTTTCCTATTTTCCATTCAAAATTCTGAATCCCTGACACTTACCCATACCCTACTAGACTCTCACTACTAATCCTAATATGATGGAGAAAAATAACCCAAACAAAATAGAAATACAACCAGTTCAGAGGAGGCCTGTTGTATAGTTGGACTTGCCTTTTGCATGATAAAGGGTAGGTGTTACAAATCTAGTCAATTTTTAAATGAAAAAGTTCTCCATGTGTTTTTAAAGTTAACAAATATGTGAATTCTTGTTTCCCTTTCTCTGAAGCCTATTCAGAACATGTATTTTTAATGCACATATTGAATCCTACCTGGTATCACACTTATATTTTTGTGAGGTGGATGACGTGGCAGATACAAATTGTGAGAAGAGATCACTCCTCCTAAACACTGTTGGAACTGAAAATTCAACCTATGGGTGAGCTTGCTAGTTGAACAACATTTTACTTAAATCCATGTTTAGTAAAATAAATATTTTTGCTTCAATGGATGATATATATTTCATGATGAATTTCTATTGGCATATATATTGCCAGTTTTTAATGTCTCTGTGTGTGTTTTTTGTATATATATATATAATGTCAAGGCATGGGAACTTAACAATACCTGGTCCTTTACATTTTAACTCAGGCTTTGCAGCTTAGAAACTTTACAACACCCGCTATTTTGCACTTTAACTTCAATTTCTTTTACCCTAACAGACTGGGTCCACCTGGGTGTGAACTCTGGTGTGATTCCCCTTAGACACTGAGTTCTGGAACTGAACTCAGAGAAGAGGTGTCATGAATTGTGTTGGGATTATAAGAGGCCACACATGAGAGTTGCCCTTGGAAACTGAGATCTAGGCCCAGGGTGGATTTCCACAGAGCATTTGAAATTTCAGCCAGGATATCACATGATTTTATTCTGAATGACTTGGCAGCCATAGTTGAGAGTCAAAACACACATGAAACTCACACTGTAGACCTCAATGCGCCTGGTTTCATGTGACCTTTTGGCCACTCTTTGAGAAGCCTTGTCTGTGAGAGTTCTATAGAGATTTCATTGAAATCAGCTTTCTCAAAATTTAAAGGTTCCTGAATGAATTTAAACCCACAGTGCCTCCAACTTCATCCTTGAAAAATGGCTAGATAAATACCATGAAATTTTTGAAATTCCCAGGACCAGGTACCACTGGAGAAAGTTTGGATGTCCGGTTTCTGATCATGAGTATAACAGACAGTGCCTTGATTCACTGGGTTTCATGCAAATGGTGTAGAACAGAGATGCCAGTAAGTTGGAGCCTTCTGAGTAGTGGGCCTAGAGCAGTGGAGGGCAGGTGTGTGATAAAACATCTGTGGTGGGGCCATGGGGATCTTCCATTGTCTTCCAAATGGCTTGTGACTGACATGGTGCAGCCAGCAGACCCTTATATGTAAAGGCATCTTGTTATTTGGAGAGGTTTCAGGGCAATGTTCAGAATCAGGATGCTATGGTCAAGGGAAAAGCTATGTGGGATAGAAGCATGGTTGGTGCATTCTCTTGCAGACCCTTACCCACCACAGGTGACAGAACTCCCTCCAGCACTGTACCAGGTGAACTACTTGTATTTCGTGAAGCAAATAACAAACTCCCAGTGCAGCAGTAAGAAATACCACGAAAAGTGGAGGATGACCAAATGGCTTCACAGTCCACACAGAGAGAAACTTAGCCCCCAGTGGACACTGTTAACCTACATAGAGAGAAATCAGCACTGCTGCCTCATGTTCAGTGGAAAATAAGAAACTTGTCCTCCAGGTCACATACATGCACACCCAGCTTTGATGGTCTCACTACAAAGGAAGCTCCTGACAAATACTTATATTTCAAGTGCGCAACCTCAGAGGCAGTTTCTCAAGAAGTCTTTAGGCCAGCAGAGCTCCATGTTTGTTGAGTGTTTACCCTGTCCCTTACTTTTGGAAACTCCTCTACCACCTCCAAGGTTGTGAACTCCTGAGCGTATTCCATTCCAGATATGTATTCACAGAATTTTTAACTCTTCTCCTCTAATTGTGTCTTACTTCAGGCGAGGGTAATGTCAAGGCATTTTTCTGTATGAGAGTGCAAAAATTTGTGTGCAGCATTTATTTGAAATACTGAATCCCTGACATTAACCCATATCCTAATAGACTCTGACTACTAATCCTAATATGATGGAGAAAAATAACTCAAACAAAATAGAAATACAAGCATTTCATAGGAGGCATGGTGTATAGTTGGACTTGCCTTTTGCATTATATAGGGTAGGAGTAATAAATCTAGTCAATTTTTAATTGAAATAGTTTTCCATGTGTTTTTAAAGTTAACAAATATGTAAATTACTGTCTCCCATTCTCTCTAGCTTATTCAGAACATGTGTTTTTATATGCACATGTAGAATTCTACCTGGTTATCACACATACAGTCTCATGAGGAGGCTGATTGGCAGATACAAATTGTGAGAAATAACCACTCCTCGTAAACGCTGTTGGAACTGAAAATACAACCCATGGGTGAGGTTCCTATTTGAACAACCTTATACAAAAATCCATGTTCAGTGAAATTAATATTTTTGGATCTGATGATGATATATATTTCACGATAAATTTCGATTGGCATATATATTGCAATTTTTAATGTCTCTGTGTGTGTGTGTGTGTGTATATATATATATATGTATATATATATATATATATATATATACATATATATATACATATATATATATATATGCACTCTGTCTAGATTTTTCAAAATATGAAACATGTGTCTTATTGTAGACTCCCTAAATTCATTTATATTCATGTATGTGGATTTATGATCAACTTTTCACAAGATTATTCTCAGAAATACTCATCCACCTAAAATACATACTTGTTTCCTAGTACTGAAAACTAACTTCTTTGAATGGTGCATACATATCCTAACATTTCTACAGTAACTGACCCTGTTTAACATCAATTCAAGTAGATTACTATGGGACATGATGTGTATTTTAAAGTTCATTTTTATTCAACACTGGTACATTGCTATTTCTTCAGTTTATGCACATCATAGGATACATATTTCATCCACAAGTTTGCAAATTGATAGGCATTTGTTTCACTTTCAGTCACTTCCTGCTTCAGAACACATGTATTTCTCCATGTTTCTTGACTGATATTTTCATGAGACTTCTTTCCAAACACATTATTTTCGATTTCCGTAATCACTTTTGAAGCAAAACCCACACACCTTTCATGATAACCCATAACCCTAATATTACCATTCGATGTATAACTCGTTGGAATGAATGACTGTATATCAATATTAGATTTCTTATATATTTTCAGATATCAATTCAATCCATTATTTAAAGTGGAACCAGTTATATTATTTATTCACATGATGGTCAATTGATGCATTATCAATATATTCTATGACACAGGGTATACCCTTTTTACCCCCAATACTAATTTATATTTCTTCAAAATAGTGCTCCCAGAAATGGTGGAAGAAATACCCATGTCACCTGATCTACATATACATTTTATCACAGTAATATTCTGGACACATAAAACAAAGGTCACTCCTATGATTGTACCAAAGCCTAAATGGAAAATGAACATGGATTACTAAATGCACCCATGTCCAGGTTGCCTAATGCTCTCAAATGTCAATCCTATTGGTGACTACATATTTGTTTCTTTCTAACATTATATATCCAAACTCAACCCTGTTGAAAATGTCTAGTCCTATGACTCAGTTTATACTTTGACTGATTTCCTAATGTCTCCATTAATATCTGCTTTCCTCCATATTTTCCCCAGTTCATCATCGTGACTGACTCTTCACATGTGCTAACATTTACATTCACTCTCAACTGAAACCATATTGCTAAAGAACTTTTGGTCCAGATCCTATACTCACTCTTCTTCCTAAAACTACTATCTCCTGTTCCTACCGAGTATTCCTTTTTGACTTGATGTTCTCTTCTACATTCAATCATTCAAGGTACATGGTCCTATGCCATTGTATATCGATTTATCTGAGACATCTGTTCAGAACGTAATTCAACGCTAAGTATCCCAATCAAGTTCCCATGCCCTTCTCGGCTTCAAATCTTAACTAGATTTCTGTTTTCATACTTATATTTCACCTATATATTCTTGTAAATATCGCAGGTTCCCAATACTGTTATTCAACCCTCAGAATGATTCCTCACCCAAATCGAACCTGTTATTCACCCTAATCATACACTCTTCCCTCAATCTAACTTTACAGAAGAGCAGGGAAGGAGTTGGTATTTCAATACAGGAATGTAGGCGACCTTCCACCTGTTGAGAACCTCAAATGTCCTACATAAATGACACCTGGATAAGTTGTAGGCAGCTATGAAAGACCTGAGAGAGCAAAAGTCATCTTCCATGGAAAACAACCTGGTCAGGATGTAGGGATATGTATGAATCAGCCTCTCTCTTATTAATGTAGAGAAGATGGACCAAACCAGGCCTGTGTGGAGAGCTGTTCCTGTGTGCCTATGGTTGATATACCATTCTAACTTGTGAAAGTGTCACAGGAAGCAGGGGCAGCCTCCATCTCATGGGACCCTTGGAGTCAACTCTTAGGACAAAGTGGTTGCCAAGGCAGTGAACTCATTCAATTCCTGAAGGAAGTGACTTGCGTCACTTCCGTGGTGATCAAACTCTCTGAACTTAGATCCAGTAAGCCAGGCACCCAGAGCCAGTCCAAGTCCCAGTCTCAGTGGTCTCACTTGTTTTGATTTTCCAAGGATAGAGTCAATCTTTTTTGATACCTACTGATGTGGGAATGGCCAAATAACAGGAAAGCTCTCAAGAGGGGCCTTTTCTGAGCAAGCAGGTAGAGGCTCACCCCTGGCTTCTGACAAGTTCACAGAGTTGACCAAGGAGACCTAATCTCATACAGGACAGGCCATCTCAGGGGAACATAGTGTGGCCCACCCGTCAGAGGACACTCCGGATAGTCACAGACCCATTTGAGGGAAGGAGGTGCCTTTGTTATGTGGGTGTGGTTTTTTGGTTTTTCTCATATTCTGAGAATATGTAGGAAAGGTGGTTTGTTTGGTTTGTAGTGAACTGTTTTTAATAAGTCATTTGACAAGGCGACTGTTTCTATGTCTGTGTATCGCACTGTGTCCGTGGTTGTAGACATTAGAAAAGAGAATGATTCAATGGATGTGTCCTGTCTGGTAGAAAGCTTCCCAGCATTCATCCTGCCCGATTTATGTATGGACTTTGGCTTGCCTTATCGATGGGCAACACCTGCTAATTTCCTAAGTTGCTGTTTTCTTCCTGAATTCTGGCCACTCTCCAGAAGAGGCTCATGGTTTTGTGTCCAAGATATGAATCACTTCCAAGGTCTGTGACATGGCTATGTTCTGGATAGCTGAAGTGAATGGCGAGAATCTCAGAAAACTTAGATCACTGTGACCAGAAAAGTCTCAGTGGATAAACCCTGCTTTGGGACTTTTGCTTACATATTGTTCTGTTACCCTGAATGTCAGGTAGTTCTTTGCCTCAGGCCACCCCTTTGTGAAACCTGAAGAAAACAGTTTTCAAATGGAAATGAATGGAAATCACCTGTGGCTCTTTGCTTAATTGCTTTGGAAAGGGATGTGTCTGAATTAGCCTCTTAGCTCTGTGTGAGGCTGTTGATTAAATTCTCAGCCCCTTATGGATCTAAAGAAAGATCCCATGTGTGCATCCAAGACCAAAATGGCCGAAAGTACAGTCATTGCAGATGAAGTCTTTCGCCTTCCTCTGTAAGGTTCCTGACCTCTATAAAGTGAGAATAGGGAAGATACACCAAGCCAATTGATGTCTCCTTTTGGAAAAATTTTACCACCAATGAGAGCATCAGCAAAATTACCCCAACACTACCACAAGTCGCTGCACCAACAGATAGTTCACAATGCATACATGTTAGTTCACAATGCATACAAGTGATATATATTCCAGGCAAGTTCTGAAAGCAGTTCAGTGATGGCTATTGCAGAAGCTGTAGATTGGTTTTATCTTTGTCTTCACCAGCACTGGGTTGAAGATTTGAATTCTGGCAATAATGGCTAAAGAAAAAATTACTTACCATTCCAGAAGGCACTAAAAAACCCAATTATCTTAACAATTTACATTAAATTGAAGAGAATTATTAAATATAATGAAAAGGAAAAGTGAAAGTCAACAAACAGTTCTGCTAAACTCCTTTTTTTGTTCACATATTAAAACAATCCTCAACAGTTGTTTACCCAATTTAAATTAAACTATTTAAATCACGTGAATAAAAAAAAATTTGGATCCATTTTTTCATTAGCGCACATCATATATGATATATGGATATATGTACATTCAAACATAAAACACAAAACACAAGTGTGCACAAATAATATAATATATACAACACATAACATAATAGTAAAGGCCTTATAACTTTTTACAGGTGAAATCACCATTGGAATGTCTAAAAACTCTATAGTCAAAAAATAGAACTGATCAGCAAAACATTAACCTAGGTCTGTATGAGCTCAAAAAAAAAAAAATAGAACTTCATGATGTGGGAAAGGGCAATAATAAAATAGATATTGAAAAAAGCATCCTGGTTCTGTCGCAGATGTAAGGATAGCCAAACTGGAGTTTTGGATATCAGCTGTTATGAATTTGAGCCAAATCATCTTCTTTTTGGTCTATTGAAATCACTTTAGTTAATTTCTCTGGAATCCATATTGCCTGCTGTTCTTCCTGTGGAAACACACAAACAGACCCCTGACTAAAGACAATCACTGGGTCAGGACTTTAGTTAATCTCTCCAAAATCCAAATCAGCTGCTGTTCTTCCTGTGGAAACACACAAACAGACGCCCAACTCCAGACAATTACTGGGTCAACACTTTTCCATTGTCCTATTAGAATATCCTTCCAAAGTACCTTGGGCTTATGCACATTTTTTGGAAACATATGCCTTTCCACAACACTAAGTCCTGATGAATCCAAGTTTAAAAAGTTTAGAGTAAAAAGCGTTAATTTAAGTTTATCTTTGCGGAATATATACCCCTTCTCAATTCCGTCTTTGTGCTTTAATAAGTACATTTTTATTGTTTGATGTGCTCTTTCAACTATGCCTTGTCCCTGTGGATTGTATGGGATTCCTGTTATATGAGTAATGCCAAATGATGAGCAAAATTGTTTAAAAGAGTTAGAAGTGTAACCGGGGGCATTATCTGTTTTTAACTGTTTTGGAATGCCCACAGTGGCAAAATTTTGTAAGCAATGAGCTATAACATCTTTAGTTTTTTTCTCCAGCATGAAGGGAGCCCATTAAAAATCCAGAACAAATATCAACTGTAACATGCAAATATTTTAATTTTCCAATTTCTGGCAAGTGTGTGACGTCCATCTGCCAAATATGGTTAGGTATCAATCCTCTAGAATTGACTCCAAGATTAACTTGTGGTAAAAAGGTCACACAATTTTGACATTGTTTTATAATTTGTCTAGATGTTCCTTAGTTTTTTTGAAATGCTTTTGTAAAGTATAAGCATTGACATGGAACTTTTTAAGAAAATTTATTGCTTCTTCTAGTGTAAAGAAAATGTGTATGTATGTCAATTGTAGTTTTATCTGCTAAATCATTGCCCAAACTAAGGGCTTTAGGCAATCCTGTATGTGCCCTGATATGTCCTATAAAGAATGGATCTTTTCTGTCCCAGATTAGACTTTGTATAGTGGAAAGCAAAGAGAAAACAGTAGAGAAAGGGGAAATCCTACCAGCATCTTCAAGGGATACTATAGCATTAACTATATACTGACTATCGGAAAATAAATTAAATACAGAATCTTTAAAAATCACAAAAGCTTTTAATACTGTACTAAGCTCTACCTTGTGAGCTGATTGTTTTGGTACTAAAAATATAAAAGTTGGATCAGGTGTAACTATTGCTGTTGTACCATTATTTAACCCATCGGTGAATATATTTGGAGCATTCATGATAGGTGTTTTCTTGTCATTTTTGGAAAAATTACAGGATGCGATGACCAAAAAGACAATAAAAGATAAGATGGTAAGTGGTTATCGAATGAAACATTAGATGTACACACGATTATTGCCCAAGTATTTAACTAATTAGCTAATTCATCAATTTGATTCATAGTATATGGAGTAATAATTTTATTGGGTGAAATTCCACACACACTCTTTTTGCTGCTTTTATTCCTATGAGTATTAATTCTCCCTCAGCCTCAGGATAGCAAGTAATAATAGTGTTAGAAGAATAAGATAAATGTATCCATAATAATGGACCTTCTTCCCAAAATACTCCTATAGAAATATTTTTTTTGTTGTTAGTACAATAAATAATAAATGCAAAATTATATCAACTCTATCCAAAAGCATATTTCCCATATATGTTTCAATGATTTTTATTGCTTTTCTTGCTTCAGGCGTTAACATTCTGAGTGAATTTGGATCTCATGGTCCTTTTAGGATATCAAATAAAGGTCCCAAATCTCCTGTTGGTATACCTAGATGAGGCCTTATCCAATTTAAGTCTCCTAATAACTCTTGAAAGTCATTAATTGATTTGAGTTGATCTACTCGTATTTGAATTTTTGGTTGACTGACCATGGTTGAGGATAATAGAGCTACTAAATAATTAATTGGAAAATTTAATTGTATTTTACCTATTGCTATCTCTAGGTTATAATTTTTTAATACGTTTGTAAGTGTGGCATACCATTCTAGCAATGGGTTTTTAACTTTGTGTGCTAATAATACATCATCCATATAGTGAAAAATTTGTATTTCAGGAATTTGATTTCTAAGTGGCTGGATTACTTTGTTAACATAAATTTGACGCATAGTTGGGCTGTTAGCCATCCCTTGAGGGAGTACTTTCCACTCATATCTCTTGTCAGGACCTTCATGATTCAGTGCAGGTATAGTAAATGCAAAACTTGGAATATCCTCAGGATGAATTGGAATTGAAAATAAAACGATCTTTAATATCTACAACGAAAACATACCAAGTTTTTGGCAAAGCACACAATTGAGGAATCTCTGATTGAGCAGGTCCCATAATAACCATCCCATTATTAATGGCTCTTAAATCTTGCAATAATCTCCATTTACCAGATTTCTTTTTAAGGACAAAAATGAGAGTATTATGGGGAGACACAGAAGGTTGTATATGTCCTTCCGCTAATTGTTGTTTGACCAGGTCATGGGCTACTTGTATCTTTTCTTTAGTCAGGGGCCACTGAGGAACCCATACTGGTCTTTCTGATTTCCAAGTAATATTTATTGTCTCAGTGGCCCTTTCTGAAAATCCAACCCATATCTATCTGTTCCTTGATCTTTTTGTATTGGTGTTGCTTTACCTTGTTCTTGCTTTTCTAATCTTTTTCCTTTCCTAAAATCTTGTCTAGCCATAATAGTGGGTGAATTTTGATTGATGTTATTTGTTAATGTCAAACCTAATTGATCTAGGACATCTCATTCCCATTAATTTACAGGAAGATGTTCCAATACATATGGCTGTATAGTTCCTTCACATCCTTCAGGATCCTTCCAATCTAATACCGTTGCACTTTTATGGGGATTAGTCGCCACTCCTAGGCCTCGAAGCGTTTGAGTGGCTTGTTGTAATGGCCAATGTTTTGGCCATTCTTGACGACAGATGATGCTAAGGTCTGCACCTGTATCCAGTAGCCCATTGAATTCATGTCCTTGAATATTTAGTTTTAACATGGGGCGAGAATATAAATTTAAAGAAAGCATAGCCCAATCTACACCTGTGGAGCCTAATCCCTTGGAACCCCCTTCTACAGCATTACTGTAAAATTTATCATGTGGGCTGGGTATTATTAGTAATTGTGCTATTCTATCTCCTGGAGAAATTACTGATATACCCTTTGGAGAACTGGCTATAATTTTTATTTCACCTTCATAATCGGGATCAATTACCCCAGGACTCATCATAAGTCCTTTTAGAGTAGAAGAGCTGCATCCCAATAATAAGCCTACTGTTCTTTTGGGAAGAGGTCGTTTGACCCCTGTGGGAATGATTTGAACTCCCATCTCTGGAGTTAGTATTGATCTGGCGGAGGCACAGATGTCCAACCCTGCGCTCCCTCTGGTTTGTCTGATGAGGGATCTGATGAACAATGTGTCGTGGGCACTACACTGATGGGGTTGCTGGTTTCCTCCAGTGCTCCATATATTTGAGGTTTCGGGCCCCAGAGCATTGGGCCCCCCTGTCCATTTTTTGGCAATGGAGCCGGATGCCTTTCTTCATGATATCGTGGATAAACACCTGGTGCTTGTTTGTTTTTTGATAATGAAGTACCCTCTATGGTGGTTTGAGAATGGTATTCATTAGCCCAATGTCTCCCTCTACGTCATCGTGGCCAAATACCCAGTATTCTAGTCCTTAGATACCTAGTTTTGTTAAACCCTCCTCCTATGGGGCAATTCCTTTTAAAAAGTCCTGTTTGTTCACAATTGTAGCATGTTCTTGGCCTGTCTTCTAAAGCCTGTTTTACTAAAGCTGCCACAATTTGCCCTTTTTCATTAATGTCTCTGGCATCTAAAGCCTGTTTTATTGCAGCTGCCACGACTTGCTCTTGTTCATTAATGTCTCTACCAAACTTAATAAATGTGTTTAAATCTTCATGTTTTCATGGTCTAATGATACCTCTGCAGCAATGATTCGCTTGGTCATAAGCCAGTTGTTTTAATAATGGCATTGCTTGTTCTGTATTTCCAAAAACTCTGTAGCTGTTTCAATAAGCCTATCTACAAATCCAGCGTAAGATTCATTAGCTCCTTGTATTACCTTAGATAATTGACCTTGTAAACCTCCATGTCCTTGTAAAGTCTTCCATGCCCTAACTGCCTCTACAGCAATTTGTGCGTATATGCCAGGATCATATGGAATTTGTTGTTGCTGATCCTCATAAGGTCTCTTTTCTAACAACAAATCTAGATTTCTCTGAGGATAACCAGCTGCTGCATTTCGCCTAGACATCTCTTTGCAAAATTCCTCATTGGCAACCTTCCATAATAGGTATTGACCTCCATTTAGCACAGCTTTACACATATTAGCCCAATCTGCTGGCGTCATGTTCAAGGTGTTAATGGATTCGACCAAGCTTACAATGAAGTGTGCTTGAGGACCATATGTTGTTACAGCCTCTTTTAGCTCCTTCACTATTTTGAAATTTAAAGCATGGTGAATTCGCTGCCCTCCTACCTCAAATACAGGGCATGTTAATACTTGAGATCCTGTCTCAGGATCCGAACTATCAACTGTTGGGGTTGGGGGCCTCCCAGCACATGGAGGTGGCCTTGTTAGTTGGACATTTACATCCTCTGGTGACAGAAAGGTGTTAGTAGCAGTCTCCTTTTTTAACTTTGCCCCTGATTGCTTTTTATGCTCTAAACTTGGTTCCTCTATCTTTTCTGAACTGAAGGCTTTGGACTAAGCAAACCAGATATGAACGTCCACAATGGCAATGTGCCAACTGGCATAGTCCCTCGGCTGCTCTTTTCTAATCCTTTTAAATCTTCACCATGATGGTTCCATTGTGATATATTTAAGGACTCCTCCTTCAAAAGCCATGGGCTACATTTTTGTATTGTATCAACAAATGCCCTGACTGTCCTTGATATTTCTGAGATGCCTCCTTTCTCTAACAATTTATTTAACACTCTTTCAGTTTGTTTTTTACTAATTTCTGATCCCGTATTTCTATTATAATACAACCCAACAAGATGACGCCAAACAAAACTGAGACAGAATGAATTAAAAAGGAAACAACAAAAAGTCATTATAGCCTTTCTATCCTCCTGACATGTGCATCCGTCCTTTATACCTATCTGTTCCTCAGACGTAAATAGTTTTTTCTCAGATGTGAGTGGTTTTTCTTCCGTCCCACTCATCTCCAGGAACAGGCAACTTAAAACAAAAGTGAAGCAAAACAAAGGAGTCATCTTAAAATGGCTACCCATCCTTTCACCTTGCCCACAGGGGCAAGCAGTTTACCTTATCACTTACCCTCAGTCGTTCCCCATGTGAGCCACCAAATGCTGCAGTCTGGCTGCGCATGATTCAGGAGCCACTTGTCAAAAAAAAAAAAAAAAACTAACTTTATTTTTAGAACCACACACGGCAAACAAAACAACTCCTCAGGAAAAACCCTCAGAGCCCAACTGCCACTACTGGCTTCCTTGTAAAGTCTCTCTCACACACACAAGCCTCTCCACCTGCCACAATCCTACTGCTCTTGAGGCCGATTGGCTGGGTGGAGCCAAAAAAGTTTCCCAAGGAGCAGCTCCATGGTCTGAAAGGGCAGGGAAACAGCCCAATGAGCATCACCACAGAGGAGCCAATCAGCTAGATGATGCTGAGGTCGCTGTGAGCCAATAATCAGCCGGCAGCTGGAAATTTGCTGGCAGCTGGAAGTTTGCTGGGGCCCCTTCAGCTGTGGCTCTCAACAAATTCCTGTCTCATTTCTCTGTAGCCTATTCAGCACATGTATTTTTATATGCACATATAGTATCCTATCTGTTATCACATGTACATTTTTGTGAGATGGCTGACTTGGCAGATACAAATTATGAGAAGAGATCACTCCTCCTAAACATTGTTGGAACTGAAAATTCAAAATATGGGTGAGCTTCCTAGTAGAACAACATTATACATAAATCCATTTTCAGTGAAATAAATATTTTTGCATCTGTGGATGACATATATATTTCATGATGAATTTTGATTGGAATACACACTCTACAAATTTTTCAAAATATGAAATATATGAGTCTTATTATACACTCCTTAAAATCATTCATATTCATGTATGTGGATTTATGATCAACTTTTCACAAGATAATTCTCAGAAATATTCATCAACCTGAAATACATATTTGTTACCTAGTACTGAAAGATAACTTCAGTGGATGGTGCATACAAATCCTAATATTTCTACAGTAATACCCAGTTTAATATCAATGCAAGTAGTTTCCTATGGGACATGATGTGTATTTTCCGGTTCATTTTTATTCAACAGTGGTACATTACTATTTTCTCAGTTTATGCACATCATAGGATATATATTTCATCCACAAGTTCACAAATTTATAGGCATTTGTTTCAATATCAATCACTTCCTGCTTCAGAACACATATATTCCTCCAGATTTTTTGACTGGTCTTTTCATGAGACTTCTTTTCAAACACATTATTTTCCATTTCCATAATCACTTTTGAAGCAAAACTCACACATTCTTCTTGATAAACCATAACCCTAATATTACCGTTAGATTTATGACTGGTTATAATGAATGTATGTATATCAATTTAAGATTTCCTTTACATTTTCAGATATTAATTAAATCAATTATTTAAAGTTGGAACCAGTTACATTATTTGTTCACAGTATGGTCTATTCATGCATTATTTCTATATTCATAGACACATGGTACACCTCTTTGTTCCCCCAATACGAATTTATACGTCTTCAAAATATTGCTCCCAGTAATGGTGGAAGAAATACTCATGTCACCTAATCTACATATACATTTTATCACAGTAACATTCTGGACACAGAAAACAAAGGTCACTCTTATGATTGTACCAAAGCCTAAAAGGAAAGTGAGCATGCATTACTAAAAACAACCATGTCCAGGTTGCCTAATGCTCTCAAATGTAAATCCTATTGTTGACTATATATTTGTTTCTTCTTAAGATTATATATTCAATCTCAAGCCTGTTGAAAATATCTCATCCTATCCCTCACTTTAAACTTTGCCTGATTTCTTAAAGTCTCTATTGACATCTGCTTTCCTACATATTTTCTCCAGTTCTCATTGTGACTGACTCTTCACATGTGCTGATATTTACATTCACTCTCTACTTGAAAACCTATTGCTAGAGAACTTTTTGTCCAAATCCTATACTCACTCTTGTTTCTAAACCTAGCAACTATCTTCCTAATCCTACGGACTTTCTTTTTTTAATTGGATGTTCTCTTCAACATTCAATCATCCAAGGTACAAGGTCCTATGCCATTGAATATTGATTTATCTGAGACATCTGGGCAGGACATAACTCAAAGCTAAGTAACCCACTCAAGGGCCCAATGCCCTTCTGGGCTTCAAATTGTACCTAGATTTCTGTTTTCATACTTGTATTTCACCTATATATTCTTGTAAATATCCCAGTCTCCCAATACCATTATTCATCCTTCAGAATGATTCCTAACCAAAATCGAATATGTTATTAACCCTAACCATAGACTTTTCCCTCAATCTAACTTTACACGTGAGCTGGGAGAGTGTGATCAGGAAAGTCTCAGTGGAGAAACCCTGCTTTGGGCCATTTGCTTACCTATTGTTCTGTTGCCCAGAATATCAGGAAGTTCTTTGCCTCAGGTCACCCCTTTGTGAAGCCTGAAGAAAGCTGTTTTCAAACGGAAATGAATGAGCATCACTTGTGGCTCTTTGGGTCAAATGAGTTCTTCAAGCCATGAAGAGGTGCTTGGGTTTTCTCATGACGCCAAATCACATAAAGAATCTATACCTATCAGTCAGTAGTAGTCAGTCAATATTGCTCCTAAAAATGGTGGAGAAATACTCATGTCAAATGATCTACATATATATATATATATATATATATATATATATATATATATATATATATATATATATATTTTTTAATCACAGAAATATTCTGGGCACAGAATTCAAAGTTCACATTTATGATTGTACCAAAGCCTAAATGGAAAGTGAACATGGATTACTAAAAATATCATGTCCAGGTTGCCTAATGCTCTCAAATGTAAATCCTATTGGTGACTACTTATTTGTTTCTTCCTAAGATAATATATTCAACCTCAACCCTGTTGAAAATGTCTAATCCTATCACTCACTATATACTTTGCCTGATTACCTAATGTCTCTATTTATATCTGCTTTCCTACATATTTTCCCAATTTCATCATTGTGACTGACTCTTCACATGTGCTGACATTTAAATTCATTCTCTAACCGAAAACCTATTGCTAAAGAACTTTTGTTGCAAATTCTACATGCACTCTTCTTACTAATCCTAACTACTATCTTTCTAATCCTACTGACTATCCCTTTTTGACTGGATGTTCTTTTCTACATTCAATCATCCAAGGTACAAGGTCATATGCCATTGTATATCGATTTATCTGAGACATCTGTTCAGAAGTTAATTCAATGCTAAGTATCCCAAGCAAGGGCCCAATGCCCTTCTGGGCTTCAAATCATACTTAGATTTCTGTTTTCATGCATACATTTCACCTCTATATTGTTATAAATATCGCAGGTTCCCAATACCATTATTCACCCAGCAAAATGATTCCTAACCCAAATCGAACCTGTTATTAACCCTAACCATACAGTATTCCCTCAATCTTACTTTACAGAAAAGCAGGGAAAGAGTTGGTCTTATAATACTGGAATGTAATGGATCTTCCACCTGGTGATAACCTCAAATGTCCATGGCGAAATGATCCCTGGAGAATATGTAGGCAGCTATGAAGGACCTGAGAGAGCAAAAGGCATCTTCCATGGCAAAAGGCTTGGTCAGGATAAAGGGTTGTGTCTGAATCAGCTTCTATTCTTAAAGCAGAGAACATGAGCCAACCCAGGCCTGTGTGTAGATCTGTTCCTGGGAGATAATGGTTGATATACAATTCAAACTTGTTAAAGTGTCACAGGAATTAGGGCCAGCCTCCATCTCATGGGAACCTTGGAAGCAACGTTTGGACAAAGTGGTTGCCAAGAGAGTGACCTCATTCAGTTCCTGAAGGAGGAAATAAAAACAGTTCCATCACACTTCCTTGGTGATGGAACTCTCTGAACTTGGGATCCAGGATGCCAGGCACCCATAGCCAGTCCCAGTCCCAGTCCCAGTGGTCTCACTTGTTTGGATTTACAAAGACAGAGTCAGTCTTTCTTGGTACCTACAGATGTGAGGAAGGCCAAATGCAAGAAAGCTCTGAAGCAGAGCTTTTCCTGAGAAAGCAAGTAGAGGCTCACCGCTGGCTCCTGACAACTTCACGGAGTTGGCCAAGGAGACCATATCTAAGACAGGACAGGCCATTTCGGGGGAACATTATTGGCCCACAAGTCAGAGGACACTC